>NC_060013.1:4232916-4575000 GCF_912999745.1 Papilio machaon | reverse complement strand
AAGAGTGAAGCGTACAATAAAGTTATTTTTAATAAAACATTTTGTGTAAAAGTAAGAAAATTTTTGGAAACATTTGGAAAAATAACTGGTTAAATCCGGTTAAGTTATTATAAAGTTTTACAAATCTCGTAAACAAGTGACGTCATAGCGCGCACCTGCAGCCGCGCTCCCCCTCCTCCTCCGCCGCCCGCACCTCGCCGCACCTCGCTGGCCGTGGAAGGCGGAGCTTGTGACGCAACTGCACACCTGCGCTGCAGATAAATTATGAACTAGACAATTATCAAACCGACTTGACGATTGAATTAGTTAGAAATATTTAGTAGTTGTATTAATGTGTTGTTATTGTAATATAAAGGACTAGAATAAAAGTGTATAATATTAAAGTGTAAAAATTTAGTAAATAGTAATTACTAGAGTTTTAAAAATTGCATTAATTGATGTAAAAACTATAAAATTCGCAAATTAAATTAAAGTAACGTAAATTATATCATAAAAATAAGTTAACGAAATTGTCTAAACGTGTTTTTAAATTATAAAATAATTAATAAAGATAAAATTTTGTAAAACTGGTCAAGTCGGAAAAAGTCAGAATCAACTTATTGACCCGGGCTTTTCCCGACAATATTAGTTATAAGTTAGTATAAGTTTAACGGTTGGCGGAGTTGTTGCCCGCCGCCAATAGGATTAAGATAACGGTCCGGGGTCATTGCCCTAGACGTGAAGCAGTTTTTGACAAGGATCATTGACCTTTGTATTAGACGTAATAACTGTTATTACTGTTATTATTGGAATCACACTATTAAGACTGACACTTACAAGTGTATAAATATTTAATAGATAAAACGACCATAGTAACTAAATTTATTTATTAAATATTTAAATATTTTAAAAAATTGTTTAAAATTTCGCAAAGATTTTTCAAATCAAAAAACTTCAAAATCGTAAATCGAAATAAAATAAGAAATAGTTTGTTTACATTTTAACCAACATTATCTATTGTACACGCCCATTGTTTTCCGAGAGCTCGCTCGCTCGGTCATTAGTTAAACAAAGGAGCGCGGCGGCGGCATTGCTGGAACACAATAGGGCGTAATTAGTTGAAAAACAAGGATAAGACCAAAACATAAGAACTAAGATTTTCATTTTATATCATTTTTAAATTTATTTCAATTAAAATTACATACTTTTTATATTACTTTTGTTATTGTAAGTTAAAATTATATTAAAAATCGTGTAATAGTTCAGTGGACGAGATTCAAAAATTTTCTCAACTTTAATTTGTAAAATAAAATTTTAAATTTAATTTAGATTTAGATCATATGTCAGTCTATTAGAATTTACTCTATTTAATTAACGTAACTTAAATTAAAAATACTAAAAATACGAACTAAATTAAAATTAAAATTCAAGCGTATGGTCTTATCCACATTAATATAAACGATCAGTTCTGAAAAATTTTAAAACTTTGTATAGATTCTATTTGTGAATAAGTATTGGTACTTAAAACCCAATACTTACACTTAATACTTAATTCAATACTGAGTCGGGAACAAAGTTTTAAAATAACTATTGGAATAAAACAGGTCGATCCTTATAGTTTTTAAATAGACATACTGACTAGACTTTTGTCGTCAGTATTAGAAATAAGTTGCTATTGTTTTTCCAACAGGCGCTTTTGCCTAAAATTATAAAAGAAAATAGTTGTAATTATATTAGTATTAAGGTAATTTAGACAGACTAAGACCGTGTCCCCTACTGGGACACTTAGATATTTTAAACTTAAATTTTAAATTTTTAAAGACTGTTCCCCTATTGGGACTTAGTTATTAGTTTTTGACAGGCGCTTTGCCTAAAATTATATTTTGGGAAAATAATAGTTTTAATTATATTGTATAGGTTTATTGCCGACAATATTAGCGTAAGTTCGTTACAGGTTTATTGCCTATTGTATTGTATTGTATTGTATTGTATAAAATTTTTACAAACTGATACAATCCCCTGAATACAAGATGTTCGGTTTTCGCACACCTGAGAATAAGGTTGGACAGGCATCCACATCGGGTGCAGCACTGCAAACTCCACCTGAAAAAACACAAGGATTAGTGAAGGAAGCGCAAAAGAAATTGACAATAAACAAGGAGAAAGCGGAAAGTTCGCCAAAATATCGTACTAGGGCCATGGAGGCGAAATCATGGGTCGTTAAAGCCAAAATACATTTAAGTCAATCCAGAAATACTAAAACGGAAATAAAAAATGAAGTCACGCTAGCTATTGACAAACTTTACCAGATAATTAAAGAATTAGAGGGAGATAAAAATAGGGAAGGAAAGGAAGAAGGGAAGAAGGAAGAGAAGAACGACAACAAAGAACTGGAAAAAGAGGAAAAGGACAAAATGTATGGAAAAATGTATGAAATGAAAAAATCTTTAATACAGAAAATGGAGGAACATGAGGAGTTAATAAAACAGAGTAATTTAAAAATTAGTGATTTAAAAACTACATTGGATAAACATCAGGAAATTCAAAATCAAACCCATACTTATGCTAGCGCCGTGACGAAGGGAATGAAAAGACCACAACAGACAGCATTGCATTCGGTTGTGGTAACGGCAACAGATGAGATGGAAACAGGGGAAGAGGTCCTCAATAGGATAAGAACAGCAGTTAACGCCAAGGACGGCGGAATATCGGTTGAAAAGATAAGAAAAGCGAAGGATAGAAAAGTTATAGTAGGGTGTAAGACGGAACAGGATAGAAAACAACTAAAAGAAAGGCTAGAAACTGTAAAAGACCATCTAGAAGTACAAGAGATTAAAAATAAAAATCCGCTAGTTATCCTGCGAGATGTATTTAAATATAATAGTGATGACGATATATTAGCCGCGTTGAGAAACCAGAATAAGAATATTTTTAAAAATCTAGAAGAAGAAAAGATGGAGATTATATATAAAAGGCGTGCCAGAAATCCACATGCAAACCATATTGTCATGAGAGTGGCCCCTCAAATATGGCAAAGAATGGTCGATGCAGAAAAAGTCCAAGTAGACTTGCAGAGAATCAGGGTCGAAGACCAGTCGCCGGTAATACAGTGTTCGATGTGTTTAGGCTACGGACACCCGAAAAGACTCTGCAAGGAACAGGTGGAAAAGTGCAGCCACTGCGGAGGACCGCACAAAAAGGTGGACTGCACAGACTGGCTCGCCGGGACTGATCCAACATGCTGTAATTGCAAGCATGAGAAGTTGGACAGAGCGGACCATAACACTTTCAGCCACGAGTGCCCGATAAGAAAGCGGTGGGACGCCTTGGCGCGGTCTGCCATTTCATATTGCTAAAGGCGCACCGGGCACTCATCCTGAACCCACTCTCGATATTCGGGGAGACGCGATAGAAAATAGCTGTTACGAAGTAGACAATTGCTCGGTTGCTCTTCTTGAGATTATGCACAATACGGGAACGGCAAACAAGAGGGAATTTCGTAACAAAATGGAAAAAAGATTAGAAGAAAATAAAATTTATAATAATATAGAATTTGGAAAAATTAACGATAGTCGTAATAAAATAGTACATAATTTTATTAAGGCTATAATAAAACTTTTGAACGAAAAATCTAAATTATTACTGAAAGAAAAAAGAAAAAATTTGTTATTGCGGACTAAAACTAAAATTAAAGTACTTACTAACAAAAAACGTGAAGATCTGGAAAAAAGGAATCGAACATCTAGCGCCGCCCCGAGCAGCCGAGAGTGGGCTGCGAAAAAACAGCAAAAGGCTGTGAAGGACATAGGTTTTATCGACGCCGAGACCAGCAGAATAGATAGACAAAATACGCGAAATCAAATGCCGAGTCGCATAATGAAGCATGTCACCCGGCACTTATCAGAGGCGAACTCGAGCGGGCAGCGGCGTCGAAAAGCCCAATAAAGCTCCAAAAATTAGTGGATCGACTGCTGACTTTTGCTGTGCGGCAACAGCACAAATACAAAGTTGTTATTGATACTAGTAAAAATAGAAGTACCTGTCTTCCTCACCGCGCAGACAAATCGATGTGGACGTCTTATGAAATTAAAATATTCAGTCCTACTGGATCACTGCCGAGACCGGCAAACCTGAAAAGAAAACATAACAAAGTAAAAATTATAAAAGAAAAACTAAAGATATAGAAATAGAACAAAATCTAAAGTATTATAAAATTGGCAAAATAGTAACAGTAAAATCAAGTTGGTGATACTTATCGGCTATTCTTCGGTATTTGCGACGCAAAGCCGCAACTGTTGACGCTTCCTTGAATGTATCCCAGTATACACAGAGAGAAGCGTCACCCAGCCTGGAAATAAAAAGAAAAGCACCAATAAGATAATGAAACAAACAAAATTAACCTATCCTAAACCTAAATAAAAAAGAGCAAGAAAAATGTAAAAGGAACAATAAAGTCTCTGACCCACTATGTCAGGGGGTATCAGCCGGGAGGCACAAAAGTGGCCTCCCATAAAAAAAAAAAAAAAAAAAAAAAAAAAAAAACCTAACCTAACCTAACCTAACCTAACCTAACCTAACCTAACCTAACCTAACCTAACCTAACCTAACCTAACCTAACCTAACCTAACCTAACCTAACCTAACCTAACCTAACCTAACCTAACCTAACCTAACCTAACCTAACCTAACCTAACCTAACCTAACCTAACCTAACCTAACCTAACCTAACCTAACCTAACCTAACCTAACCTAACCTAACCTAACCTAACCTAACCTAACCTAACCTAACCTAACCTAACCTAACCTAACCTAACCTAACCTAACCTAACCTAACCTAACCAGTCACGCGCCGCCCGCCCTGGCACCACCACGCGCCCAGAGTCGCAAAAAGTTGCTCCGCGAGTGAGAAAAGTGTTAAAATCCAAAGTTGTGGAAAAATTTTCGCAAACATACCAGTGCGATATATCGTTGGATGCGGAAAAATCACACGAGTGCAACGGTGCTAATATCTTGAAGATCAGGCGAGGAATAAAGAAGATATAGACAGAAAACACAAAAATTGTTAAAACTTACATCTTCAAAAATTCCCGCCATCGAAATAAGATCGAGAACATATATTTTTTAAATTACTACCGGATAGGCCTCGTTAAGACCCAGGTTTTTGAGTGGTTTTCGGAATTTTTTGGATCCGAAAAGACAACAAAAACCAAAATTCAAAAACCACGTGGACACGAGGTCCAAGATCCCGGTTTGCGAGAGGAGCGTGACACACCTCATCTGAAAGCCCTTGACGAGCCGAACAAGGAGCTGCTTTCAGAATTAAAATCGGATGACCAGCTGCGAAGCTACAGGACGAGAAAGTGGGGCCAAAATTTGACCGATTTTCAAAAAATCAAAACTCGTCATTAAGATCTGTGACATATACTTTTTACTGTTGTACAAGAAAGAGCGGTTCAAGACGATCACAGTGATACCCCATTTGGATTTTTCGGCTCAGAAATAACGGTGCGGTAACGTTTTTAAAAAAGGACTAAATTTAGAAAAACTTTAAGTGTTAATTAGGAACACTAAGTGTAAAATAAGTGTAGTTTTTAGTGTTGTATACTTAAAATTAGAGACAAATAAACAATATAAATTAAAAAACAAAGTGAAAAAGTGACGTTTTAAACAGGTGAATTTGGAAATCAAATTACGTAAATCGACAAAGTTAAAACGTAAACAAGTTGCGTCATCGCGCACCTGCACCGCTCGCACGCCGGCGTCATTATTCCCACGGCGGCGCCAACATTCCTGCGCGTGCCGGCCGGCGCTAACATTCTTTCACACGCCGGCGCCGAGACATTTTTTCCCACGGGGTAATTAGTGTGAGAACCGGCGCACCTGCTCGTGGGAAAATAAACATTTAATTAATAGGACATCGACTTGACGTCTTAGTCATATTGTAAATAGACTGTTTTTATCGTTTTATCTTTTATTGTTTACTTTTATTATATTATCTAATTATTATTATTATTATTATAACTGGTACTTTTGTGCATATAGACTAAGACAAACTGTGATATACTGCGTAGTTAATAGAGTTAGGCCTAGAAATAAGTTTTAATTGAAATTTTGATTTTAATATTTTAGGAAAATTTAAAAGTTTTAAAAATTTAATTATTTTATTATTTTATTTTATTTTACTTTCAGATTATTGAGACTTTTAATTTTTTAGTAGAATTAGTCTTAAGTTAAACTTACTTATTTAGTTTAACTAATACTATAAAAGTATTAATTTACTTAAATTTTAATTTAAATTCAATTTAATTCATTAATATTCCTATTTTATTTTAAATTTTTAAAATTTAAAATTTGTTTTTAAAATTTTTATTTTTATTTTATTTTATTTTCATTTTAATTTTATTTTATTCTTTATTATTTACTAAATTATTTCATAGGCGAAACTCTCGGAACTGGCAGTGAATATAAATTAACAAAGTCGAGTGTCCGACTACTATATTGACCTGGCTTTTGCCATCAATATTAGATTTAAGTTTTAACTATTAATTTATGACAGGCGCTTTTGCCTAAATAGTTATATTAGATATAAGTTAGCTATAGTGTATTGTAAGGGTTATTGCCCACAATACTAGTGTAAGTCTTTTGACAGGGCCTATTGCCCCTTAGTTTGTAAAATTTTAAGACTTTTAAAACAAAACAAACTTGTATCTTAAAAATTTTATTTGTATTTTAATATTAATTGACATTGTATTTAAGTTTGATACATTGACACGATCCCCCGATAATGTTCGGTATTCGCACGCCGGAAAAGAGGGCTGGCAGGGCCTCCTCCCCTGACACGGAGAGGCCGGGAACTTCTAAAGCGGCCCCCGTAGAGAGATCTCCTCCACCTGAAAGGGTAAAAGGGCCCCTAGTCAAGGAAGCTCACAAAAAACTAAATATTAAATTGAATATTAATAAAGACACCTCCGATGGCTCGCCGAAATATCGAAACAGAGCCACGGAAGCGAAAGCGTGGGTGGTCAAGGCTAAAAGCCAATTGACACAGTCGAGAAACATCAAGACTGAAATCAAAAATGATGTCACCCTAGCTATTGACATCTTATACAAAATTATAAAAGAATTAGAAGAGGAAATACAGGATAAGGGAGCAAACGAAGGGGGGAAAAGGAGAGAAGAGAGAGAACCTGAACCAGAAAAGGAAAAAGAAAGAGAGCAGGAAAAGGAGATCGAAAAAATCGGAAAAATGTTAGTCCAAAAAATGGAAAAACATTCAGAGCTGATACAAAAGAGTAACACAAAAATAGAAGAACTGCAAAATTTTTTGGAAAAAGAAAAGGAGACACAAAAATTAAATTACACATACGCAAAGGCTGTGGCACAAGGGCCAAAAATACAAAAACAGCCGACTCTACATTCTGTCGTAGTAACATCTAAAGACGAAATTGAAACTGGGGATGAGGTCTTGAAAAGAATTAGGGTAGCGGTAAACGCAAAAGAAGGCGGAATATCGGTGGAAAAAATAAGGAAGGCGAAAGATCGGAAAATAATCATTGGCTGCAAGACAGAGGAGGAGAGGAATAAGTTAAAGGACAGATTGAAGAGCGCAGGAAAATACTTGAATGTGGAGGATATTAAAAACGAGGACCCTCTTGTTATCCTGAAGGATGTTTTTAATTATAATACCGACGATGACGTAATCAACGCATTAAAAAGACAGAATAAAAATATTTTCAACGATGCTGACGAATACAGGATGGAAATCGCGTATAAAAAGAGGGCCAGGAATCCCCACACAAGGCATATTATATTGAGAGTCTCCCCACAGTTGTGGAAGAAGATGACGGAGCAAGGCAAAGTGCAGGTGGATTTGCAGCGGGTGAGGGTCGAGGACCAGTCGCCCCTCGTCCAATGCTCCAACTGCCTCGGGTATGGCCACCCGAAGCGGTTGTGCAGGATGAAATCGGAAATATGCAGCCACTGTGGGAGCATAGACCATAAAAAGGCACAGTGTGAAGACTGGATAAATGGAAAAGACCCGGTATGCTACCATTGTACCGTCGAAAGAATGGACAAGTTGCACCACAATGCTTTCGACGAGCAGTGCCCGGTGCGACAGAGATGGGACGCAATTGCGCGATCTGCAATTGCGTATTGTTAAGGTTGTACCGGGCACCCACAGTAAGCGGAGGAGACATTGTGGAGCAAAAGAGGAAGAAAATGGGGCAGGGAGGGTAAATCCTGGCCGATTAGGTTACATAAACTCATGCACAAACATCAGAAAATCATACATGCATGAGGTCTCGCCCATCATATACGATGGCCAGACCTTAAGGAAAAGAGTATTGGCCAGGACACACTCCAAGCTCCACCATTGGGTAGATCAACGGCCCAGGGACAGCGTGGTGAATTTCAGACTTGAAAACAAAATGAAGATAAATGGGGGGTGGCATGGTGATCCATGCCACCAAACACTTACGGAGGGCAACCATGCGTGGTTTGCGACGTCTACGCTGCTCCTGGTTCCGGAGACGAACACCGGGATGAAAAAGGATGGGAGCAATGCTGGGAATTCAGTTAGGGATATTGTTAGGGAATTTGGCATGTATTTCGGAAATAAAATAAAAATGAAAATGATAAAATTAGAAGAAGGAAGAAAAAATTTAGTACTTACCGTAACAGTAGACATTCGAAGGAAAGATGAAAGAAGTGGAAGTAGACATGTAGAGCCAATGTTTGTAGTCCAAAAATCTGTAAAAGTAAAAGAATGGTGCAAATATTATGGCAAGAGGCTACGTACCTGTGCGGCTTCCTCATATGTATGTTAGCATACATAGAGAGAATGCCGCACACAGTGATAATATGTGCACCATTGTTTCTTTTTAGTAGTAAATTAAATTAAGAACAAGTAAAAATGTAAATAGAATAGAATTAAAAATGTAAATAAAGTCTCTGAAAAACACATATCAGGGGATCACGGAAAAAAAAAAAAAAAAAAAAAAAAAAAAAAAAAAAAAAAAACCTAACCTAACCTAACCTAACCTAACCTAACCTAACCTAACCTAACCTAACCTAACCTAACCTAACCTAACCTAACCTAACCTAACCTAACCTAACCTAACCTAACCTAACCTAACCTAACCTAACCTAACCTAACCTAACCTAACCTAACAACCTACCACCCCGCCTCTCCCGCCCACCTAACAACCTACCACCCCGCCTCTCCCGCCCACCTAACAACCTACCACCCCGCCTCTCCCGCCCACCTAACAACCTACCACCCCGCCTCTCCCGCCCACCTAACAACCTACCACCCCGCCTCTCCCGCCCACCTAACAACCTACCACCCCAATTGTCCTCCGGCGGGAAAGTCTATATCGCATTCCCTAAACGCAGTTCGCCCCCTATTGATAACAACTGAAACCAAAATATGTATATCTCTTCCGATAGATGGTGCTAGGGACTTAGCATTTTCTGGATGTTATCCAATAATTATTTTCACACACACACACACACACACACATACATACACGACCTCTTAACATAATAATCCTTACTAAGATTATAAGTGTGAAAGTTACTCTGTCTTATTTTGTCTGTCTGTCTGTCTGTCTCGCTTTAACGCAGAAAAAAAAAAAAAAAAAAAAAAAAAAAAAAAAAAAAAAAAAAAAAAAAAAAACGTGTGCTCATTACCAGTTTACTGAGAGAAAACCATATCTGTTGTGATAACTATTTATTATTATTATGAGTTTCTAAGTACATAATAAATAGTCTAAAAGTTTGTTATTAGATTAGATAGGCTATTGAACAAGGTTAATGTGTCTTTTGTCTGTGAGGGGGGGGGTGTGTCTTTACAAAATGCATATGCATACATATTAATAAAGCTGTCGCCCGCGACTCCGTCCGCGCGCAGTTAATAAGCTTATATGACACGTTCGTAGATTTACCATAGCAGCGCCATCTATTGATTGCTTACTCAACCCAGTCGAAAGGTATCGACATCTGTTAGAATCATTTGGAGTTAACAGATAATTGTGACTGTCAAATAATAACAGACAAATAATTAGCAATAAATTAAAATTGCGACTATAATTTGAGATTTAAACTATCCTATCTCTCAAGTTGGATCGAACTGCACATGGTGTGCGAATTTTATTATAATCGGTTAAGTGGTTTAGGAGTCCATTGTGACACGAGATTTATATATATTAAGATATATATATACAGAGCTGGGCATTAACTCGTTAATCCGTTAATCGTTAATTAACGAAGTTAACTTTTTGATTAACTGTGCCCACCTGTGTATATATATATATATATATATATATATATATATACAATGAGGATTCTTGGCTATGTGTGTGTATTCCCTTTGTATGTTAGTTAGTCTTCATTTAGCCTCGTATTATGTAACTGTTGAGCGTGTGGACTGTATGTTGGAATGGAAGACGGGTTTGATGATGATAACTTGTAAGTTGTAATATTAAAAGTTGGTACAAAATGACAGACGTTAGCTAGACCGAGCCTAGTGTTTGGTTTGCGGGGCTTTTGCCCTACTACAAGAAAGGTGTCTACAGGTTTTAAGCGACATCGCTGTCGAGTTTTATAGAGCTGTCCCTCTCGTCGGCCGGCTAATTAAGGCAAGCCCTCCAGTCTAGTGGCCAACGTAACCCATAGCGCCGATGAGATCTTTGAAGGTTGCACGGAGGTAACGGGTGCTAGGGGCGTCGGTGCGCCACCCCCAGTTTCGGACGGATAATTAGGAACAAAGAACAATCTCACCAAATATGAAGATTTTTCACGCATATCAGCGTTTTTAGTATACCATTAACCTGAAGTACTTAAAAAAAAAAAAAAAAAATATTCTGATAAATACCGAAATTTTCGTAGTATGGATGTGGATTTGTCCCATTGTGACCGCAGTGACTTCAAACTCATTTATTTTAATTACATTCTAAGAACTTTTACATATGTTATAGCCTCAAAACAAAGCTTATGGTCATATTTCAGAAAAAAAAAAAAAAAAAAAAATAATAATTTATTCCTATAAAAAGTTCCAAAACGGAATTCTTATTTTGTTACCGAATTTTGTTTCGAAAGATTTTTGATGTGAAACATCTATAGGATTACTTGTAAACCGAATCGTTGGCGTGGCGACGCTTGCCGTGGCGACGGGTCGCCACGCTATACTAAGGTTTTTTTATTATTTTTTTTTTATAAGAGAAGGGGGCAAACGAGCAGCGGGAACACCAAGGTGTTCATCGACGCCCATGGACATCTGCAATACTAGAGGAATCGCAAATGCGTTGCCGGCCTTTGAGAAGATGATACGCTCGCTTCTTGAAGGACCCTAAGTCGTAGCGGTTTGGAAATACCGCCGAGGACAGACCATTCCACAACGCGGCGGTACGCGGTAGAAAGCTACGCGAAAACCGCACGGTTGTGGATTGCCAGCCATCGAGGTGGTGTGGATGGAACTTGGCGGTCTGTCGGGTCGTCCGATGACGGAACTCGGCGGCAGGAATTGTTCCAAACAACTCTTCTGAGCACTCCCCGTGGTAAATACGGTAGAAAATGCAGAGGGAACTAACGTCCCTCCGCAACGCCAGAGTGTCGAGCCGGTCAGTAAGAACTCGGTCGTTGACGATTATAGATCGATTATACGAGGTATACATATATATATATATATTTTTATGTGTAGTAGTTAGTGATGCAACGGAAGTGTCTTACCGGAACCAGAAACGGAAACAGATGTCAAAAATAAATTTTAGCAGAAACGGAAACGGAAACGGATGCGGAAACAGAAGTGTAAATAATAAAAAAAACATATTTACAAAAAAAAAATTTTTTGGAAAATCAGTTTGTATTCGTTTTTAATTTATTAAGGCATTGAATATCGGTGTCCTTTAGCCTTCAATGTATGTATTTTTACTGTGCTTCAATAAGTTAAATACGTGTTTTTTTTTAATTTATTTTCAGGAAACAAAATTACACTATTTAAAAATTAATGTTCGCCAAACCACTCGTGTTGAAAAACAACAAATATATTTTTTTAATTAATACATTCACTGCTGACTGCTGCCGTGTTCAGAGCTACGTTAGGGATGCGATCCATACCCGGCGCCTTCTTATTCTTTATTGCGTTGTATGCGCCTACGAATTCCTCGTTCGTGATTGCAGGGACTTCGGCGGCGTTTGCGGGTATTTCGTAGTCCAGGTCTTCTTGTTGTGGGAATAATGTAGTGACAATGCTATGACACATGTGTGTATGTGTGGGTGTGTATGAAATGTTACAAGATCTTGAACCGAGAAGATAAAAGCTGGTTTTGATTAGTATCCTTACATGTTTTACTCAATATTCTGGAATTTAATGAAAAACATAGTGAAGTACATAGAAATGCAATAGTGGAACAAATATCTACATATTAGTGAACTAAACCATTGCCATCCCTAGTGCTCAAGATGATGATCCCTAGTGCTCAAATGCAAAAAATGTGTTCTATCTATATGTTCAAACATTCCCAGATACTAAATAAAAATTCACCATAAAAAGTTTTGGCTCCCAGCTGTTACCTTTTTTTATTTTGTAAACAGTGAATGTGCTAAGTATCAAATACACCAAATCTAGATTAGAAAAAGATATAATTATTAGGCGTCGGTGGCTCGTGGCACTTGACTTGCAATCTGCAGGTCCTGGGTTCGAATCCCGCCATGTACCAATGTGTTTTTCGATTTAGATATGTACATTTATCCGACGTTTTTACGATGAAGGAAAACATAGTGATGCTGTCTGCACATATCTGAGAAAAAATTCAATGATATGTGTGAAGTCAACCAGCTCTGGGCCTGTGTGGTTGACTATGGCCTAATCACCCCAAATTTGGGGTAGGCTCCGAGCCCCTCAGTGGGGATGTATAGTGAGCTGATGATAATAATGATGATGATATATTGCATGGTTATCACTTATTCAAAAGCACATTTAATAACTCGTAAGTATGAAATAGTCACAATTTGCCAGTTGTCAAATTTTATATGGACAACAACTAGACAGTCAACTCCAGCAAGAGAAGCTGATTGTTTCAAAGAGCAGCAGAAAATATTAGGTCCTTACATATGAAATTGGCGTTTTGTATGGGAGGAACAAAAAGTCGAACATTTTTTAATATGATATATTTAATTAATCAAAGTATGAACCATTATTTTCTATGCACTTTTGCCATCTCATAGGTAGTTCATTGATCCCTTTACTAAAAAAAACAGTCGGACGGGAATCAATAAAATCTTTGAAGGCGATTTGGACTGCCCCATCGGAGTTGAATTTTTTCCCTTGCAAGAAGTTATCCAAATTTCGAAAAAAATGGTAATCTGTTGGAGCAAGGTCCGGGGAGTACGGAGGATGTCTTAGACTTTCCAATTGAAGCTCTTCTAATTTAGTAGCCGTCTGTTGCGCAGTGTGTGGTCTAGCGTTGTCGTGAAGCAGCAGTGGCGTGGAGCGATTGACCAGCCTAGGTTGTTTAGCCGCTAGCTTTTCCATCATGGTTTGCAATTGCTGACAATAGACATCAGCCGTAATAGTCTGGCCAGATTTGAGAAAACTGTAATGAACAATACCGGCACTAGTCCACCAAATGCTTACAAGTAACTTTTTTGGGATTAATTTTCGCGTGGGGCAGGATTTGGCTGGCTGGCCAGGATCCAACCATTGCGATGAGCGCTTCCGATTATCGTAAAGAACCCATTTTTCATCACAGGTAATGATTCGGTTTAAAATACCTTCATTATTGTGCCGGTTTAGTAATGTAACGCAACAGTCGACGCGCGTTTGCCGGTTTGCTTCAGTCAATTCGTGAGGTACCCACCTTTCAAGCTTTTTAATCTTCCCAATTTGCTTCAAGTGAATTAAAACAGTTTTATCACTAACATCGCAGCCTGCAGCTAACTCGGACGTGGTTTGCGATGGATCCGCTTCCACAATAGCCTTAAACTCTTCATTATCAACTTGAGTCTCAGGCCGTCGACGGGGCTTGTTCTGCAGATCGAAATTTCCAGAACGAAAACGTTGGAACCAAAAACGAACTGTGTTTTCTTTTGCAACACGACCGCCATACACATCATTCACCCTTCGAGTCGTTTCCGCAGCACTAGTGCTCGGCGGAACTCGTACTCGTAAATAATGCGATATTTTAAGTTTTCCACTTTGTAAAACGAGTGACGCAAACAGAAAAAAACAGAAGAAAAAAAAACAAACGAATGACGGTCATCGAACCACAAATACATGAGTCTATAGCTGTACAAATTTTAATTTGGAATTCCTTACCAAAGAGGAGAAATTCGTGATTAAAGTGGCCAATACGAAAAACGCCAATTTCATATGTAAGGACCTAATATTACGCGCTTAAATTCACGAAAAAGTACGTAAACAAACAAATGCGACAAGTGCCGAAAGGCCGCGCGCGGACTGCGCGTCTCGCGCCGCGCATTTGGATCTCTCAGGTGTCGTAAAGTTCCGTTTTATCTCCGTTATAAAAGTTGCGGAAACAGAAACAAAACGGATGTTGAAAAGGGTGCGGAACTTCCGCACTTGCGGAAACGGAAACAGACATCCGTTGCATCACTAGTAGTAGTGTACGGTGTGGCGACGGGTCGCCACGCTGTACTGAGGTATACATTATTATTATTATTTTATCATTATTGTAATTATTATCTTTATTTTTTATCATTATTCAATCATTATTTTATCTTTATTTGATCATTATTTTATAATTATTGTCATTATTATAATTATTATCATAATTATCATTATCATTATTATTATTTATTTAATTATAATATTTAATATTTTATGCATATTACTTGTACACACACGATGTTTCACATCTGGCAGGTGTCCCATGACGGCTCACAAGTTTTTTTTTTTAAATTATCAAAATAATTATTTTTTAATCTTGGCAAAACTATCATTATTGATAATATATATGTATACGACCCGTCGCCACGGCAACAATTCGGTTTACAAGTGATCCTATAGATGTTTCATATCAAAAAAAAAAAAAAAAAAAAGGTTGAGTAATATCTCACTTCTGAAACTTTTAGATGATACTCATTAGGATAGTTTGGAGCGAATGGCGAATGGCGCGTTTTGTTACAAATTACCAAAACCAAGTGTCAGATCGATGTAGTGGGGGGACCTAAGCATTATATTTTTGTATGTCTAGTGTTGGGCACAGTATTGGTTTTCTCTGTAACAGTAGTAACAATTAGCTTTTCTAATTCGAGATCTGATGATGCAATGAAGAATGAATTTGCTGTTAAGTTTAGCAGTCCACCAGTTTGCTACTAGATTTTACCAGCTAGTTTTTGACCAAGTATCAACATGTAATCACAAAAGCAATATTTCGTCAAATCAGCAGACTGTTCCATACATTGACAGTTATGTCTGGCTTACATTATGCCAGTACAATTGGACAGTAGCGCTGGCCTGGCATGTATGGGATTACATTCGCCAGTTGTGTTTCAGCGCTGATTTTGAGCGCTTCTGTTCTACTGTACTGGAATAATGTAAACCAGGCGTTACGCTGTGTGAGGAGTTGGAACTGGTAAAGGGATAGAGTGAAAAAAAAAAAACACGCAAACAACTGTCAGCTAACACTTTATTATCGGCTGCTTACATTACGAGAAGGAAGTTACACAACGAAATAACAACATTGTTCCTTAATTTTTAAACGTAATTTATAATTTATTGACACAAGTTAACTGAGATCATATAAAATTCATAAAACAGACATCCAAAATATAGATCTAAAGATTACAAACTTTTTACTACGAAAAAAAAACTAAATCAACAAAAAAAATTCTCTAATGAATGCAAATACAGATTTATAATCAGTCTCTAAAGTGAGCTACTTTACTTTTTTGAAAATATGGTTATATAAATTTATAAATTTTGTACAAAAAAAAAAAAAAAAAAAAGTATTTTGTTGGTTAAATGAAAAAAAATTTTAAAAATGAGTCAATATTTGGATCTATAAAATGCCGCCTTGAGTTAGTTTAAAGAAAATGCAAATAAAAAAAAAAAAAAAATAAAATGTCTAATTCAATTACCTTACGTTCTTTTATAAACTTTAGGTGAATTTATTCGACTACATAATCTATTCTTACAATAAATTGCACTTCGCTAAAAACTAGACAACTAATTACATTGTACGAGTAAACTAGATAAATATCAAAATATTAAACAGCGGATATCACAAATTAAAGTTAATATTATAATAAAAAATAATAACTGAAATCAAATTATTTTTCTTAATAAAGTTTACTTTAATAAAGGGTTAAGAAAAAATGTCATCCAAAATGATTCAAATCAAATGCACTGAATATTCAATTTCATCTCTGATATTTCTCGTCTTTGTATCCGGCGACAGGTGACAGGTGACAGCTCTCAGAGACAACCATCAAATTATGATCTCTAATTAAATGTTATTTATATTGCACTTATCTCTTCTGTGGCAGGAAAATATGTAAAACTTACATAAGCATAGAAAATAACAAACCAGAAATGATAAGAACAAGAGAAGTTACAGTTCAGAATGAACTAGTTACAGATATTTACATACATATAAAGGAGCGATATCGTGAAAGTGAAAATAACTATGGGCTTCTCAGACCAAAAACATTGTTTTGTCAAAGATAATGACAGGGATGAGGATATGTTTTATTCAGAGATGTTGGTTTCAGAAATCAACGGTTAGTATTAGTTGTAGCCAAAGTAACAGACAAGTTTGTCACTGAATGACAAGCTATTTAATATTAATTTGACGTTATCAAATAGACAGGAATGTTTTGACAATTTGACTTGTTTCAGAAGATCTTTATATAACATCAACTTGACAAAAGTTGATATAAAATACGGACCTCAAATTATGCAGACCTATTTATATATCACATTGTTATGTACTAAATGAATTATATAAAGATGAATCCAGTTAACCGGTATGAAGCGGTATGAACCGGTTACAACCTATTACTTAAACCGGTTTCAACTTGTTTTTATTAATAAAATTACATGTTACATTAATGTCAGTTTACGGAAGATCTTATATCGAAATGTTTGTGACAATTTTGTGACCTCAAAGTCCTCAATATTTATTCTAAATGAGATTTAATTGATTCCTAGCAGCCTTATCATTTGTTCAATATTTATTTACATGTGACGTTGTTTGTATTCACTCACTCACTCACTCACTCACTCGCTGTCTATTTTCGTTGTCTTGTCGCTCGATCCTTTCCTAGAACTCAATGTGTCTGAATTTGCTGAAAACAGAATAATAATTAAACATTAATATTAAATATAATTGGTAATGAAGACAGTTTTCTGTAACAGACTAGATACAGCCTAGTTATTGTACACTTACATCTGAGCGAGGCTGGGTCCAGCGAGGAGTTCTCCAGCAGGCTGTATTCGTTCCTGGTGCCGATGACGGGTGCGGGGGGTGCGGCGGGGGGTGCGGCGGCGGGTGCGGCGGCGGGTGCGGGGGGCGAGGAGCGCGCGCCGTGGTTCCAGCCGGAGTGCTGCGGCGCCAGCTT
The DNA here is from genome assembly GCF_912999745.1 of Papilio machaon. Lineage (NCBI taxonomy): Eukaryota > Metazoa > Arthropoda > Insecta > Lepidoptera > Papilionidae > Papilio > Papilio machaon. The sequence continues at coordinate 4,557,439 of NC_060013.1, read as the reverse complement.
TATATTGTTCAAGTTCTGAAAAGGTAACGTTACTCATAAGTACCCGTCTTCTGGGGGGTTACAATACCTTACTGTGAAGTCTTGCGACCCCCTGGGGGGTCTTAAATATTTTGTCAGTTCACAGTGAGTACCTTGAGCGAGCCGGCCTTGATCTTGGACACGTCGACGGTGTAGGGTCGGGGCGACTTCCACCCGCCGTCGCCCCCCGCGCCCCCCGCACCCCCCGCCCCGCGCCGCTCGCCGCGCCCGTCGCCCCGCGCGCCGCGCCGCGCCCCGCCCTCCTCCTCCCGCCGCCCGTAGCCCCCAGACATGGGCATGGAGTTCATCAGCTGGAAACACATTTACATAGATAAGAACTAGTACATTGCGAGGTGCGTGCGAGAGATAGCTGTGATGAGGTGTCACCTCTATGTTCCTGTGATGGAGGTCGGCCTCGCGCTGAATGCGGTCCATGGTGGTGGGATGTGCATGCTGCGCGGCGAGACGCGGGGCCCAGCGACGCCGGCGCAGGGAGATGACGTCCTGCAGCATGAAGCGCACGCGACTGCTGAGCGACCCCCCGCACCCCCCGGACCCCCCGCACCCCCCGCGGCGGTCCACTATGTTCTGCATACGTTTGAACACCGCATCCAGAGGCTCCTTCACCTCGCTCTCGACCTGCAATAAGTAATACAGGTGAGTTGTGTCGTGTTGTGTTGAGTGATGGTATGTTGTGGTGGTGGCGACCTGCTCCCCGATGGTGGTGAGCAGCTTGCAGAGACACTCGAGCTTCTCCTCCTCCTGCTTGTCGATCAGGTAGTTCATGCAGAACACCATTATCTTCGCCGTCAGCATCTTCAGCTTGTACAGTTCACCTGAAAATTATACAACAACTGTGAGTTTTCACTGTCGCGATACTTGAATATAAACATACAAGTATAATCACTCTCCTTCTCTACTTACCAATAAACCTGACATTCCCAACAGATCTCATCCGTACTTTTCTATTCTCTTCTTCTAAAAGCAGTTGAAGTTCCTTCTTTTTGACCTGAAATATTAAATGTATAATTAAATAAACTAATCTAAATATCAATAAATACTTGTGTGTGTACTCACAATGTCGGTGCACTCGGCGAGCTCTGTCTCAATCCGCAACACGTTCTCGTCGACCTTGTCGGTGACGAACTGGTTCTGGCACTTGCTGATGATGAGCAGCCGGAAGTTGACGTACTGGTCCGGGGAGCCCGAGTCCGACGGCACCTGGCGTATCACACACATTGTACTACGAACGACCCCCCGGTACGACCCGGTGTCCGGAGAGGGGGGTGAGGGGGGGACAGGGGGGGAGTACCTTGAGTGAGGCGAGGCAGTGACACAAGTTGGCGTACGTCTGTGCGAAGTCGGGCTCGTCTACCGCCTTGTCGAACACGAGGTCTATGACACCGGCGAGACGCGAGCGAGTGTCAATCTGCAGCGCGCGCACTTTGCCCACCAGAGTGTCGAACTTCTGCGGCGTCAGCTTGTTCAGGATGCCGCGGAATGTCGCGTACAGCTCCTGCACATGCACACACATCCGGAGTGGTCACTTCACATGCACACGATGTCATCGAGGAGTGCCACCTGACGACCTCCCACCTGTGTCTTGCGCTCCTCCTCGCTGAGGCCGGCGTTCTTGAGGCGCGAGGGTTTCCAGGCGTTCTTGGTCTGGCTCAGCTGCACCTCCTCCCGCGCCAGAGACACGCGGATCACGGGCTGCGGGGCGGGCGCGGGGGGCGCGGGGGGTGCGGGGGGCGGCGGGCGGGCGGGGGATGACGTCACCCTCCCCCCCACTGGTCTGCCTGCGCACAATCATAGATGTGAGTAAATCAGATCTGAACCGTTCAAAGGTTCTCATAGACATCAAGCGTTGAGCTGCAGTTCAACAAACAAATTGATTGCGGCAAGACACACAACTCATCACAATGTACAACTGTGTGAGCGGACGAGCTGCTCTAAAGTTAAATCATGGTACAAACTGAGCTGAGCTGCAAACTGAATCACTAATCTTTTTTACACATCTGATAGGTTCATTTTAGTCCTGTTTCTCTTCCTACCCTTTTCTTATAAGGATAGGATGGGGAAGTGAATTTGACAGAGGATAGAATGTATAGAAAGAGGATATATACTCTATCTGTGCGTTCCTTCCTCCGTCGATTAGAGGTAGGCAATGTATCTAAAATTGAGGAAGTCTATGGGCAGCTGTCGTTTTGCTATTTCGGCGAAATCAGGTGAGCGCTCGCTCGCTTTGCCACATTATAATATAAAAAAACCATGAGATGATACAGAGATCACCAATTCTAGTTCAATTACTCCTGACTATACGATGCAGCAATCAAAATAATTCCCTTTTCTATCCTTCCCCTGTTAAGTTGACAACTTTTTTTCTAACTATGCCTCTGTCAAAACACATTACAATATTTACATACTTAAACAAAAAATAAATTATAATTACTGTTTGCATTTATGTTTCTGTTATCTTTCTTGGGATCCCTCGGTGTTGTGTTTCTCGGGGTGCTGCTGGTGTTCTTTGCGAAGTTGGGGAACAGAGAGTCATTGATAGGTCTCAGCACCGGGTTGAATGGTTGAGGTTCTTGATGTTGCTGGAAACAAAAATATAACTAAAATGTCGTATGTTTTTATTATATTGAGTATGTAACGCATAACACCATCCCATATAAAAAATGTATCCATATTAAATGTATAGATGTAAAAGTTACGCTGTGATGACATCAAATATAAATTTATAACATAAAAGTCGGAATATTTTTATCAAAGACCCCTTCCAAAATGTTATTGATTTCCTTGCTGTTACATTTCTCCCATATTGCTATTTATATCCTAACGTAACCAACATGTAGTCTCACAGGGTCTCCCGTGGACCTCACAGAGTCATGTTGCTCACCTTCACAATGCTACTCAGTTCCAGATGCACTCCGATGGGTTTTGTCTTTGAGAGTGGATCATCTTTGATCTGCATCAGCAGCCGGATGTCGTAGCACCTCTTACCTGACTGGTTTAATGGTGACCATTGATCTAAAATAAAATTATCTTTTAACAAACTGGAAATCTTATCTAAAAACAATACCTTGTTCCGATTCAAACCCTTCACCATAGACAAACAGCATATTGCAGAGTATAAATATCCACAGATAAAACTTCATGTGCTGTCATCTAGCGACTTATGAGTTTTATAAAAAATTATGACATAGAAGGGACAATAGTACAGAATGGATGTCATGTTCGAGTTGTCATTTCTCTGTAACTATTTTTTTATGTAAAACTAGCTTTTCCCGGCGACTCCGTCCGCGCGGAATAAAAAAAATGCACACAAAATAAAAAAAGTTTGTATGTCCGTCTCCTAGTTCTAAGCTACCTCCCCATAAATTTTCAGCTAAATCAGTTCGACCAATCTTGAGTTATAAATAGTGTAACTAACACGACTTTCTTTTATATATATAGATTTTGATTTATTTAATTTTTTACAATAAAATGTTTACCCTCTAAGACTTCGTCATTTGTCAGTAACCAACCAAAACATTATAAATGAGATGTACATTTTTTGTTTTTGTAAAAAATTAGAGTTAACCAACTTTATTTCATATTACCTTCACAAAATTAACAATGGATGAAACTTTAAAATTACGTAAATGTGGCTCTTTAAGAATAGAAATAAGGGATTTTAGCTTTTCATAAGAAATGTAGCATACAAGCAGCAGGAACATCCTGACAATCACATCCATAACACTAAAGGAAAATTTTTGCATTTAAAGACCAAAGTTTGAAAGGATTTTTTTTTTATTGACTTACCATTGTCATATTTGTATTTGAGCTTTGGTATGATGGAAGCCGACTTCATGTTGATATCCTCAGACAGAGACACCTTGGACTCCTCAGTTGCTGAAGACATGTCTGCTGGTTTCTGTTCCATGCAGTCCTCAGATTCATTCTCACTCAGAGACAAATGGATGGGTTGATGATATTGTTGGTAATCTATTAATTCATATTTTTTATATTTTTAAAAGTCTCAAGTTGTAAAATAAACTAAATGTATATGCCAGATATCAAAAACAAAATTAACTTCCAATAAACAAAACCTACACTTCCTTTTACAATTTGGACATATGATGTTCACAAAACTGTAGCTCGAGAAATTATAAATCACTAGTTGTTGCCCGCAATCCCGTGACAAGAAATTTAAATATAAACATAATAAGTAATCTATATGTTATTCCACACTAAGTTCTACATCTGTGACAAATTTCATCAAGATCTGTTCCGGGGATACCTTCAACTAAACCAACTAAATTTTTACATTTAAAAATATTGGTAAAATTAAAAATGATACATGCTCACAGATTATGATCAATTTTTTAATCAATTTATGCAATTGTAATGTAATTGTAAAGCTAACAAACCTGGTGTTTCATTGAGGTTTATGTCTTTCATACTAGACAGGGTGTCCTCACAATCAGGTATACTCTGGTTCAGTTTATTCTGAATCTCCGTTGTGACAGCTTGCTTAACCTCCACACTGCCTTTCGTAGGAGCAGTTTCTCGAGAACTCTCTATATTAGTAGAGTGTAACTCTGTGGCAGTTGGCATTGTGGACTTGAGGAGCTGTTACTTGTGTCGCATCTCTTAAATCCGATGACAATTCTCACTGCAATACAAAATGTCTTCTATACATAAAAATATTGAAGATGAATAAAAATAACGTATGCAAAATTATGGCAACTAGTACATTGTATTAATGTATTTCAACTCGCCGTAGAATTATTTTATGAGCTGTACGATTTCGTGGCACTAGTAAATTTTAACCAGTGATTTATACTGAAACATATTTTAACTCTATTATGGTACTTATTCCACGTGGGGGTTCATAAAATATTTCACAGTACCTCATTCTAAGACGAAACGACCATTCCAAAGGCACATAAATATTTCAGTTTTCAAATCCAAGTCTTTCACCACAATTTTGCAACACACGTTACCTTCACGTGGCAATATGCTAATAAAAAGGGTAGTTTATTTTATAAACGAATTGTATAGCGGAATACAGATGTGACAGCTAAACAAGTATTTTTGGCCGAACGAACTACGAACTCGAAGTTTCGCCTCACCGTTTGACGTTGTCAAATGTCATAAACAGCTGTCAATGTCAAAAATGGGCTTTGCTAGCTTTTGCTAGCAATGAATTGATAAATATTATAAAATTGTATGGTTCCTAGCTCTGAGCTATAAGTCTATGGAGAAGCTCTTGTCAACATATAGAAAATTTTACTTTTACAAATTCGAAGCATTTTTGGCAGAAAGCGTAAAATATATCCTCAGATAAAGAATAGACTCGGGGTATGTTCCGATATGCACTGCGAGCACTACACAGTGCTATCACTGTAGAAAAATTCGTTCCGTTATGGACTGCCAGTACACTGCCGCAGTACCCTAGGGAAATATATGACGTCATAAATCGCCGCCATATTCTACTGTGAGCACTGGCGTTTTCGAGGTAAAGTACTCGCAGTACCTTGATCACGTGATCAGTCAAAACCACTCGAGTACCTAACGTCTTATAAACAAAGCTACAGTTTAATCAGAAAATTTTAAAGTTCTGTAATTAGTTTGGATTAATAAATAAAACCATAAAACCATGGAAGAATTGCAAAAATTAACCTTATTAGACTGTGTTGATAATGAAAAACATATTCTTTTTTTTTTAAAAGTACTTACTTTTATTATATTGTAAATTCAATTTACAATTAATATTAATTAAAACATTTTTAATTTGACAGTACTTCAAAACAGTTTTTTTTAATGTACTAGAAAACTTGAATACACTCATTTGAATGCTGCGTCAAAAAATACGGCTGACAGTATACGGGATTGCGTTCCGTTTTAAATCGTAACCAGTATAACTGGCTATAAAGGAACGGCTTCACAGTATACTGAATTGACGTCACACTGTACAGTGGTCGCAGTGCATATCGGAACATGCCCTCGGTTATATACTCGGTCCTAGAATATATCCGTATCTCTTTCTTTCCACAGTACAATTGTGTTTGACAAAAGAGACAAACATATTCCACTCACTGCTAAAATTTCATAGAAATCTGTCAAAAGTTTAGGCCCGTGCGAGTTCCACCATTTATGCAACGAGTTTTGTGGTAGTTGTTCTGTCATCACTTTGTTTACAATTTGGAAATATTGAGATAAAAGACTTTATTTCTAGAAAATATGTGCCAAAATACGTGGTTGTATGGAAAAACTAGTTCTAAAAATGATTTAATGTTGTATTATGATGTGGTGTAAAAAAAAAAATAATAACCTCAACTGACGCCTCATAGGTTAGTATTCCATTTCTTAGCAAAATTGCTCTTAAACCACTCAGATTGAAAAGAAAAACATAACATAATCTTGTTATGATGTCACAAATGTTCATATTAGGTCATATTAATGTGATGCAGACATTATTTTCATTATTTTATATGTCTTTTATTTACCATACTTGATAGGGTTGTGTCGTATCGAAATGATGTTGTTGAATCAATTTCCTTATTAATGTTTTAATAATTACAAATTTTACTGTAAGTTCATTCCCCTGTTGCTTGCTTACAGACTATTTTCAGATTGGTTAGCGGGGCGTGCGCGTCGTTGCGCTCGCGTTTGGTAGGGGTGGCGCCTGCGGTGCGAGGGGAGGCAGTCTAAAGCGCGGTTAACCCTTTCAGACCTGAATTATTTTTTTGTGTCCATTGAAAAAAAATTGTAGCTAGAGTAGAATAAAAATTTATGAAAAAAGACCTGGTTGTCAGGTTTTTCAGAAAAAATAGTTTTTCTTTTTGTGTACAAATGTGCACATCCGTCTTACGTAATGCTCAGACTACTGTTTATGAGGTTTCATTGGAATTATAAAAAGTTTAATTTATCAATGTTTTATTAGGAAATATAAAATTAACAAAACTTAAGTACAATTCTTATAATTATTACCAAAAAAAGATTTCTTCTTTGGGATAGGCAACTAATTGGCACATGGGTAAATCAGTCATTCGACCCATTCAAAAAGCATGTTTCATAAGTTTACGTATGAAATGCTAAGAAACAGTTTTTATCTTTGGTAAGGCAAAGGTGAACTTTGCATTTTATACTTTTAATCCTGGTTCTTCCCTTGCATCCGACCATTTTGCACCGTGTCCCAAAATGCCCAACACCGTCTCTTGCTATATCCGCTACAGGGCGAACCTCTCTTGGTCTTCTGGGAATAATTTGCGGTATTGGGCTACTGCCACTGGGCCGTCCTCTTTTACCGATGATAATTTTATTCCTCAACACCAGATTTTCAGCCACCTGACGACGAAAGTGAAGCAACGTGAGTTGTTTATTCTTTGCTATGTTTAGCAACGCATTGTCAGTTTGGTATTCTCGGTACGCCTGCACTACAGCTAAATCAGAAGCATGAAATATCATCCGAAGAGTCCATTTTTTTGATTTTATGAAGGTTCTGTAGTAGCTCATGCATTGATCTAAAAGGTCAACTCCCCCCATTGCGTGATTGTATTTCCTGACCACTTCGGGACGTTCAACGTCAATAAATTTCTTGTCTTTCTTACACCACCTCTTGACTAAGTCTTTTTCACCAATACCAACAAAATTAGAAGCAAGATGGGTAATCTTATTATCCAGCCACTTGACCACAGTTACTGTTGTGGAAACTATTTATAAAATGAAAACAACTTATTCGTCTTGAATCCAATTTTAGACTATATATTTTTTCACATATACATCAAAGGAAAACAATAGAAAAAACAAATTATAAAAAAATATGTCATTCGATATTTGGTTTGAATATATTCGTTGAGTAAAATCTTTTTGCTATTCTTTAACATCCTCCACACCGCGAAAAGAAATTCCTCATAATATTCAAACCAAAATGGACACTAACTTTTACAATAAAATTATGCACAAAATAAACATTTATAAAACGCAAACAAAATATCAGGAGAAGAAAGTTCTAAGAGATATAACTCCATATCTACCGAGATAGTTCAGGACTTCTTCTTCTTTTTCCTGTTTTGTTGTACGTGCGCCGGATCTTGAATGCCTAAAATCTCATGATTACAAAAATCTGATGCATTCTCCAGCGTTGGCAACTTCATATTTACTTTTTGCTTCTGATCTCCGACATATTCATCTGAGAGTGACCTGTACGTTACGTCGAGCAAGTTTCATTTATTAAAATATTTATCTCCCTCATGTAACTCTTTCTCAAATTTCTCTTCATTGAACGGCTCGGTCACAATTAATATTTCTTTTATTCCGGAGTCATATTTTATAAGCTGATCGTAAATATTTTTAACGGTCTTGTAATTGGCATGTACTTGGTATATTGTGCTTAAATATTTTTCTGTAGAACACAATAACGAATCTAGTACACTTTCGGACTTGGTTAAGTGTCTTATTTTTATTCATACCTTTTTTATTTGTTCTATTTTCTCAGCCATTTCTTTAAACTGAAAAAATCTATTGGCAGGGTCGCCAGATGTTGTGGAAACTATTTATAAAATGAAAACAACTTATTCGTCTTGAATCCAATTTTAGACTATATATTTTTTCACATATACATCAAAGGAAAACAATAGAAAAAACAAATTATAAAAAAATATGTCATTCGATATTTGGTTTGAATATATTCGTTGAGTAAAATCTTTTTGCTATTCTTTAACAGTTACATCTTCGTCAAAACTACTTACTTCTTGAGAGAATCCTCGAGGCTTTTTATTCATGTCTTTATCGCTTAGTAGCGATGGTTTGGAGAATCTATTTATACGAGCTGAGCATGCAGCCATAATGCCTTTTTGTTTCATAATTTGTAATATATGATATGACGAGAAGTAGTTGTCAAAGTACAGTTCGTGGCCCTTGCTTTCTCCAATTCTCTTATTGAGATGAAGGACAATAGCTGCACCATATCAAATTTTTTTCGTCAAATTATTATCAAGTTCTGGACTAGAGCTTTGATAAAGTAGAAAATCATAGGCTTGCCCATGTTTACCACATAAAAAAAATATCTTCAGTCCCCCTGGACAAGGTTTACCTTTTATGTATTGTTTGGCAACATGTCTCCCAGTGAAAGGAACCATCTGCTCATCAACACAAAGTTCTTTTTCAAGCGGTAACTCTAAACATCGATTCCTAACAGCATCAAATATTGGTCGAACTTTGAAAAATGCATCTTTGCAACCAGCTGGTATTATTGTATTATCAACAAGGTGTAAAGTATTACGTAATTCAAAAAAGCGATCCCGTGCCATATTCTCTGAGAACAAGGGTATGCTAATTCCAGTTTCCCAGTACATTTTCAAGCAAGGGTAGCTAAATATTCCAGTAGCTAAATGTAACCCAAATAAAATTTCTATTTCTTGTGTAGTAGTAGGTTTATACCTGGTTTTATTTGAATGTATTGCGTATAATATGTTAGTCATTTCAGCCATAATTTCAAATAATTGTTTTGGCACGTACCGAAAGTAATAATCAACTGGGGCTTCAACCGTAGGGTCAATTGATATTGGTGGAAACCAATCTGATTAGGTGGAGACATAGGGAACTCCTAAACACAATCTTTGTTTTGTTTAGGCGTAATATTCTGAAGTATATTTTCATGAGAGGACTCTATTTCTGTTGTCGGTGGTACTTCGAGAACCACTTCATCGCAGGTGTCAGTAACTCCTGGATCATTCGTTCCAATCCACGATGAGCTGGGCCCTTCATCTTCGTCAGAGTCGGGTGGGAATACCTCTCGTTGGTTTTGATTGATAACATCTGCGCCAACTCGGACAGACTGCAACTCTCTTTCAGATGTAAATCTAAACGGCTCTTCGTCATCAGACGATAGCTCCATATCGGAAAGAGTTCCAGCCAATATGGCTTCCAAGGCGTCCGGTGAAAACATATTGGTGTTTTTTTTTTATCTGAAAATGTAAAAAAAAATTATCTCTACATACAACATATATTTTATATAGCATCAACAACAACCACAATAATAATATAGTTACAAACATATTCAAAATAGATTTTGCAAATACAGCTAGAATACTTCAGCAATCGTAAATACATCGTTTAGGCCTGATGTGAACATTTGGGTACAAATATAAAAATTGTGATAATTGATACAAAAATAGAATAATAAACTCAAATTATATGTTACTTATTTTTGCAGTGCGTATATTTAGCTATTTCCTACTTTTTAGACATAAAAATGACGAGCTTACCTACAGAGCTCCAACTTCGGTCAGCCACTGATCAAACCATGTCGAAAAAGTCACAAAGAATGCCAAGAGATGGCGTTAATAGTATACATTTTTGTAGTTTATAATGTGGACATATGAACACAAGCGTTCTCAATTGCACTTTTATCTTATATTTTATGTGTACATTTGTGTACGCCAGGTCTGAAGGGGTTAAGCGCGAACATGCTCGGGGCCTGATTTGTCCAGCAGGGGGCACAAGCGAGTGAGCGCACGACGTATAATCCCTCTTGTAGTTTTCACCTCCGCGACGCGTGCAATGCCATCGTCACCCGGAAATAGTTGGGTGACACATCCAAGGCGCCAGTCCAGTGGTCGAGTGTTGTACTCTTTTATGATGAGAAGATCCCCGATTGCCAAGCTTGATGTGTTTTTCTTCCACATTTTGCGTTCCTGTAGTTCAGAAATATACTCTGTCTGCCAGCGTTTTCAAAACTGTCGACGAACTCTTTCAAGCAGCTCGTAGCGTGTTTGGCAGGGACGTTCCGGTTCTGAAGGGTCTAGATGGTACAGATGTCAGCGGTCGGCTGATCAGAAAATGTCCTGGAGAAAGAGGAAGGTAATCGTCAGGAGTGGAGGATAACGGGGATAAAGGACGACTATTCAGTATCGCCTCAACCTGTGCTAATAAAGTACATGTCTCTTCGAAAGTATAATGGGAATTGCCTCTGTCTCTTTTGATCAAGTGCTTAGCTGACTTAATGTGGGCTTCTGACAGACCCGAAAATGAGGATCATATGAAGGTTGTAATTTGACAGTTTGAAGTTTTGAAAGTTGACTTAGTCGAAGAATTTAGTTAAGTTTCGTTTAGAATTTGTCTAAAAGATTTTTCTTAATAAATTGACCGACTTGTTTTGCTGCTGCAACTAAGTTACGGCAATTATCGCAATAAATTTCCTGCGGTATCCCTCTTCGAGAAATTAGCCGACGCAAAGCTAGGATAAAGGCTTCTTTTGAATAATCTTTGGTGTATACTTAGGATTACAATAGTTTTATTCGTAAACAACATCGGAGGCTTCATAAGAAAAGATAATAATTGACTATCTTAAAACAAGTTATGTTCTAGGTTAATATTTTAAAAACAATATTTAATATAGTGGTAGTGGCAGTCCTAGGCAATGGCAGCCATTTTAGCAACGAATCTATGAGATTATGAGATATTGTACACGTTTTTTTGGTAAGTATTTCCAGTCCTCTTATGTCTTTGGTCATAGTATGAATGTTATAAAGGTCTATGGTTCCTAGCTCTGAGCAACAAATAGGGATGTCGAAAGTGAAAAAAATATCGAGAAAAAAAAATTGAAAATTGTGGTTTTAAAATAACAGTGTATTTAGCTTAGCCTAGCGCAATGATAGTCTAGTATCAATAGTAACGAAGGTATTTTTATAGTTATTCTTTTTTATTAGACAAAATAATATACATATCAGACACAAAAAAGCGATCTTCTAACTTTTAATAAATCAGGCAAACCAGTATTTGTCCGATAGTGAAAGTAGAAAAACTCTGCTTTTTACATGTTCCGCTGTCTGCCGGCTTCTATTGTTAGGAACCGCAAGATTTACGGCAGACGCCACTCTCTCTGAAGGTACAGAGGAAGCCGTAGGTGTCAAGTATTTAAGTGCCAGATTCGAAAGAACTGGAGTATAATGTCTCGTGTCTATCCAAAACTATCGGGTTTTCCTTACGGCATAGATTTGGAGCATCTAGGAATTGCTTCAACTCGTCCGGCATTCTGTTGCTTCGATAGACTAGATTAGCTGCATTGTTGCTGGCTGCAGCAGCTAGGAGCTTTTCGTGTCGAGACCATAATAATTCTGACGTTGAAGAATTTTGTGTTTCAGGCATTGTGTCAGTATTAAGATTAGACGAAAGCTGTCCTCGTCGCCTGTGTTCTGCGCGTATTTCATCTGAAAGCTCAGTTATTGCTTTTGAAACGGCCAGTGCGGAACTGAAGTGAATCTTCTTGAAACGCGGATCTAAAATTGTAGCTTTTGCCAAGTATACATTTTCCTCCAGGGGCCTTAGTCGTGTAGTAACCCCTTCCAACAAACTGGTTTTTACGGCAATACCTAATATTGTTGAGGCTTTTTCGTATTCCAGTCCTTGCGCCAGCAAATTAGTAATTGGTATTGCTAGACTAGCACTCACATAATGATCACCGCTGATGTCTTCAGTGGCCTGCTTAAATGGTTTAAGCAGTGTTATTAGCTCTCGGATGACATTCAGCTGCGATGATGTTAACATATCCGGCGCATTTCTCCTGCCAGATAAAATTTTAGCCACTATAGCTGACAACTTATTAAATCTTTCTAACATATCTAGGCACAAATTCCATCGAGTGCTGACCGACTAAATGAGTGTTAGCACTTCCCCTTCTTTTTTTGACTTTGTTGCTCTGCTCTTAATTCGTCCATGGCGTTGACAGATTGCTTAAAATATGTCACAATAGATTTAACTTGATTAGCAATTTCCAGAACGGATGCATCTTTCGTCAATGCGGCATCTACTATTAAATTGATTAGATGCGCCATACAAGGGATTCTCTTGTTGTCTCTCATGAATTTCTTCACTGCAGATACGATATTACTGGCACCATCAGTGGTCATTGAATGGATACTTGTCTTTTCGATATTGGATATTTTATATCGATTTATCGGTTAACAATATATCGGCAAAAAATATCGATTTATCGAATTAAAAATATCGAATATATCGATATTTTTTCAACAAGCCTAGCACAGATATCTACTATACTAGTCAGAGACAGATTGGACACTTCTATTCTGTATAGTTTTTACGATTAATTCCACCGTTGGCGCAAAGCGCTAGCGTCGCAAAGATGGTAGTAAGGGGTTTTTTTTTTTTTTTTTTTTTTAAATTTCCCTTATCCCTGCTGCTATCAGTTCTGCAGCAACCTTGGTTTCCTTAAAATTCCTTATTTTACTCTGTAGCTATGCTAAACACTAATATAATTAAATTTAGTACATTTACGGCTTTCCCAAATATTAACGAACAATTATATCGAATTACAATAACTACAATTATCTATGAATTGAATCTATAATTATCTATGAATTTATATTTTTCATTACAATATAACAGAAATTATACATCATACATATTTATATGAGCTGTTTGGTATTCAGGTAGTAAGGGGTTAAACGAACTCAATCTATCGATATATTTGTTAATAGTGACGTACCACAATCGATAAGATTCGAGATTCCTATAGAATTACAATTTGATCTCGTATAATAAAACAAAGTTTTTTAAAAAATTATTTATTTTTCCTCCTTAACCTATATGACTTAAATTTACTATAAGGCATAATTTGAGGTCTGCTCATATTTAACACATATTTTTCTTCTACGTCCCCTTTTAGTATTTTATTTATTATGTTGCACCAGTTGTGTATTTGAATTCTTAATATTAAACGTATGACATATTCACGTACACATGTTTTATGCACTTTGCAACCCAGCCAGTTAAAATTGGATTTCTTTAAAATATCGTGTTTAATGCATTTCCCGATGCTTTTGCTATGCGCATAATTATTTAAATTATTATGTATCAAATTAGATACATCTCTGTATACTATAAGAAAACGCTTTGAGTGGTACGCCAAATTGCTGTTTTTAAGCTTTTTATACTCCCTGTTCACCTAAATTGCCACGAGATGGCGTTATTACAAATTTTCTTGTCGCCAACCAACGAAGCGGTCGCGGCCGCTTTAAAAAACTGTCAACGAGTCTGCAAAACACCTAACGTCGTGCCGTGAGTTTATTTTCAATTTTAATTAACTTTACTCAATTTATCATACATAAAAGTGGTCCTTCGGCTCGGTTGTGAATTAGTGAACTATAAAAGTGTAAAAATTATGTTTATTACGTGTTTCTTCAATAGTTAATGTTACTTGGAACTATCGAACATTCCCGACACCCACCAGAACTACCGCCTAAATTTTACTAAAATTTTACAACAAAGAAAATGGATTTAGACAAATTAATATTGTGCCAATTAGATAAATTAGAAAAAATACAAAAGAATCAAGTAAATTTTAGCAAATCACCCAAAAGTAGATTAACACATTGTTACGTAGAAACAAGATTACAAAATTTAGAACAAATTTGGGAGTCATTTAATAGTACTCACGACGAAATAATAAGATGCGTAAACAAAGATCAAAGAAAAAGTATAGCCTATTTTACCAAGGAGACCTTTTATGAGTGTGAAGAAATTTATTTGAACTTTAAGGGTGAGTTGAAAACCAAATTAAATGAACATGCAGCAACATTAACACTTCAACAGACATCACAAGGTAATTCATCACATGGCAATTCATCACAACATACTGAGCTTAAACTTCCTAGTATAAACATACCAACCTTCACTGGAAAGTATACTGAGTGGCAATCATTTCATGATATTTATGAATCTTTAATTCACAATAATAACAAGTTGGATAATGTGCAAAAATTGCATTATTTAAAAACAAGCCTTAGCGGAGAAGCAGAGACACTTTTAAGAAGTATATCAGTAACTAACAGTAATTACACATTAGCATGGGAGACACTCAAGAAGCGGTATAACAACAAAAGGTACATTTCTAATTGTATTTTTAAGAAACTATTTAGCTTAAGGCCCTTAAGTGTTGAGTCGGAACAAAGCATAAAACAACTTTTAGATGTAACTTCAGAATGCATCAGTTCTTTAAGAAACTTAGGGCTACCAACACAATCTTGGGATGCTATCATAGTGTACCTCACCGTCTCCAAGCTAGATTCTGAGAGCCACAGGCTGTGGGAACAAAACATCTGCGACTTTAATGAATTTCCAACTTTAGAGAATTTGTTTAACTTTTTAGAAAAGAGATTTAGATCATTAGAGATGATTGAATACAAGAGTAAACCAGTAAAATCAAAATCCTTTCATTCTTCAAAGGTGGATGAAGAGAAAATATTAAGTTGTTCATTTTGTAAGGATAATCACTACATATACCAATGTAAGGATTTTGCAAAACAGGATTACAAGGACAAACAGACATTTGTTCAAAACAACAAACTTTGCTATAATTGTCTTATACCAAATCACTCAGTTTTCCAATGTAAGAGAAACACAAGGTGTAGGGTTTGCCAGAAGAAACATCATTCATTATTACACCCAGAAAAAAGAGATTTTAGTGAAACTCCACAGACGTTAGGGCATGAAGTAAAACAAGCAGATGAACACAAGTCGGTATCACATCATTCATACAACCCTGGCCAAGTACTATTGGCAACGGCTCTAGTAGACATTCCCGCAAGGAATGGGCAGATACAAACCTATAGGGCTCTACTAGACCAGGGCTCGCAAAGTTCATTTGTGACAGAGGATTTTGTTCAAACTACAGGTTTGAGGCGACAAAAAAATAACTGCAAATTCCACCTTAGTGAAGGTAAAACAATAAGTTCTAGATATACAGTGGAATTTGAATTGAAGTCAAGATACCGGTCAAACTATACTTTATGGATACAAGCATATGTAATAAGTCATATAACAACATACTTACCTCAAAAACACATCAACTCGTTGGACTGGCCAGAGATAGAATCAATAACTCTAGCAGATCCTAATTTCAGAATACCAGGAAAGGTTGATATGCTGTTAGGGGCCAGTGTTACCAGCAAGATTATGGAGGAAGGTTTGTTAAGGAGCCCGGTTGGTACTTTAGCGCAGAAAACACAACTGGGATGGATTATTTCAGGAGATACAAACACAACTATAGAAAACAACAGAATTATAAGTATGCATTCTTGTGTATGTGAAAACAACATGCTTAAAAGGTTCTGGGAAATAGAAAATGAATTTCTTACAACAGAGAGGAAGAAGACAAAGGAGGAAGAACAATGTGAAGACATTTATAAAACAACCACAACCAGGATGGAGTCTGGAAGATACAAGGTTAACTTACCTTTTAAAGAGGATATCCAAACTCCTGTAGAAAAATGTGGCAAAACAAAGGAAATTGCTACGGCAAGATTTCTTACGTTAGAAAAAAGATTTAAATATGATACAAAGTTAAAGGAAGCATACAAAAATGTTATAAATGAATATCAAGAACTAGGACATATGGCTTTAGCCAACGAAGACAGCGACAATGCCATATATTTACCGCATCATCCGGTGATTCGAGAAGACAAGGACACTACCAAGGTCAGGGTAGTTTTTGATGCATCATGCAAGGGCACTGGAGGTTCATCACTAAATGACACTCTACTCATAGGACCTGCATTGCAAAGCGACCTTAGAGTTCTACTAATGAAGTGGAGAAAACATAGAATTGTATTGGTCGCTGACATAGTCAAGATGTATCGACAAGTGCTGATAGCTGATGAGCATGCCGAATATCAACGCATTATATGGAGAGATAACCCGGAGGAAAACTGCCAATCATATAAACTACTAACGGTCACCTTTGGAACCGCATCAGCTCCATACCTGGCAGTACGCACATTATTACAACTAGCTGAAGATGAAAAACACAAGTTTCCCATGGCCGCAGAAATAGTAAAGGAATCATTTTATATGGATGACCTAATGTTTGGCTGTTCAAGCACTTCTGAAGCCTTAGAAGCTTATAAACAACTCACTCAACTTCTTAAGAGTGGAGGTTTTGAATTACAAAAATGGTCTTGTAACCAAGAGGAAGTCTTAGACATTATAGCAGAAAGCAAATCTCAACACCATGGATTTGAAATCAAGTTTGATCAAATCATCAAAATTCTTGGACTATCATGGGATAGACAGGATGACAAATTTAAGTTTACTGTAAACTTACCAGAAATTCCATCAGAAATTACTAAACGCACTATTCTATCAGATGTAGCTCGTCTCTTTGATCCATTTGGATGGTTAGCACCAACCATAATACTTGCCAAGATACTAATACAGAAACTTTGGTTATGTAGCGCAGATTGGGATGAGCAGTTGCCGCAAGATTTAATAGATGAGTGGGTAACTTACCGTAAACAGCTTCAACAACTGCAAGACATCAAGATTGATCGGTGGCTACACATACAACCTGACTGTTCACTTGTACAACTGCATGGATTCGCAGATGCATCTACTGCTGCCTACTCAGCGGTTTTGTATATCAGGGTAGTTAAGGAAGATGGTGTGACTGTAACACTTCTGGAAAGCAAGACTAAGGTGGCACCACTTAAACAAGTGTCAGTGGCTCGGCTGGAGTTGTGTGCTGCGGTATTGGTAGCAAGGATGCTTTCGGAAGCCAAAGAAGTCCTGAATATACCTAAAAACAATGTATATGCATACACAGATTCAATGGTGGTGTTAGCTTGGATCCAGTCACCACCAGTTCGGTGGCAAACATTTGTTGCTAACAGAGTTGCAGAAATACAAGGAAGATTAGACAATGATAGATGGTGTCATGTAAAGTCAGAAAATAATCCTGCAGATTTGGCTTCAAGGGGAGTGCCTCCTTGTGAATTAAGAAACAAAACATTGTGGTGGTTTGGCCCACAATGGCTAAGTAACAGTGAAATTGAGCAACGCAAACCTCACATTCTTAAGACGGAATTAGAACAAAGAAAACAAACAATTAAGGTATTTAATTGCAATGTAGAGGACAACATTCTGAAGAGATTTTCAACATTTAATAGAATGATTCGAGTACTAACTTACTGTAGGAGATTTATTAATTGGAAAAGAAACAAAAACAATAATAAACAATTCACCAGTTACTTGTCCGCTGCAGAATTACAAGAAACATTATTCCAGCTCATCAAGGTTGAACAAGAAAATCAATTTAACGAAGAAATTAGTGACATCATAAACAAAGGACAAGTTAAGAAAAGAAGCAGCTTAAGAAAGTTGTCACCCTACATTGAACAAAATCTTTTGAGAGTTGGTGGACGTCTACAAGGTGCCAAAGTACCTCAAGAAATTAAACATCCCATAATTTTACCCAAGAACTCACATTTAACACACTTACTTATAAGAGATGCACATTTGAAACTGCTTCATGGAGGTAATCTACTCACCACCAATTACATAAGGTCCAGATATTGGGTTATAGGTTTAAAATCTCTTGTCAAGAAATGTATACACCAGTGTGTCACTTGTGTGAGACATAATGCCAGTACCAAACAACCCATTATGGGAAATTTACCAGCTCAACGGGTCCATCCTGGAAGACCATTTGAGATAAGTGGGGTAGATTATGCTGGACCTATCCAAATTAGAACTTCTAAAGGCCGTGGCCACAAATCCTACAAGGGCTACATATGCCTGTTTATCTGTTTTACAACAAAGGCAATACATCTTGAAGCTGTGAGTGACCTTTCGACTTCAGGATTTTTAGCTGCATTTAGAAGATTTGTGGCCAGACGAGGTCATTGTGCTCACCTATGGAGTGACAATGGCACTAACTTTGTGGGTGCGGCTAAGGAGTTAGAATTTCTATTCAAGACGACTTCAGGTGGGTTACAACCCCAGATAGCTGAAATGATAGCCAACGATGGAACTACGTGGCACTTCATACCGCCAAGAGCACCCAACTTTGGAGGCTTATGGGAAGCAGGTATCAAATCTGTTAAGACCCATTTATTGAGAGTATTAGGGAATACAACGCTAACATTTGAAGAAATGATTACCTTGCTAGCCCAGATAGAAGCCTGTCTTAATTCTCGTCCCATATGCGAATTGAACGATGATCCCAACGATGTGGCCGTACTTACCCCATCACACTTTTTAATAGGGGAACCCTTGGTGGCTGTACCACAGAAACAAGAAAATACATTTAATATCACGCCACAGGAGCGTTGGAAATTGGTTAGAAAAATTACTGCTCATTTTTGGCAAAGGTGGAGCGTAGAATACTTGCATCATTTGCAACAACGACATAAATGGAACTCAAAATCAAAGGCTCCAGAGATAGGTGACATTGTTCTTATAAAGGAACCTTCTCTTCCTCCTACTAAATGGCTTATGGCACAAATTATAGACACACATCCAGGTCAAGATGGAGAAGTGCGAGTGGTAAGCCTGCGAACCAAGTCAGGCTTACTGAAGCGGCCAGTTTCGAAACTGGTTGCTTTACCTTCTTCACATTAACAACTACGGTGGGCGGCGACAGGAAGAACGGAGTTCTTGGTGGGCGGGATGTTCACCTAAATTGCCACGAGATGGCGTTATTACAAATTTTCTTGTCGCCAACCAACGAAGCGGTCGCGGCCGCTTTAAAAAACTGTCAACGAGTCTGCAAAACACCTAACGTCGTGCCGTGAGTTTATTTTCAATTTTAATTAACTTTACTCAATTTATCAAACACTCCCTATGTGCAATCCATGTGTTAATATTTTCATTTTTATTTCCTATGTATGTTTTTTGACATTCCTTACAATTAAATTTTTTTGAAATTCTTCTGCACAGATATCCAGCTATGTAAGCTGAGGAATGAACACGCACTCTTTCATTAATGGCGCTTGCTGCACAAAATGTGTTATTTTCCTGCTCTTGTTGATCTGATGGCAAGGAAATCAGACCAGGCATACAATTAAAATTTACTGGCAGATTTTCTTTGTCATCAGTACCGATATCTTCTTTTAATAAATTGAAAAAATCTACTATAGTTTCACTGTCATCTTCACAGTTGGAGTATATGCTATGAGGACCCATCACATTGGAGATCAATAGAGATTTAAATGAATTTATGAATGTACATGAGTCAGGATTTACATTTCTATAATTTATAGCCCTTATTCTGCCAAAAAAAAATTCTAACGGGTCCTGGTTTATAAAGCGAGGATAAAAATATTTTAAACCATATTTTGAAAACAGCAATTTGGCTATCCTTACAAAACTTTCCAGTGTTGTGACCCACCCATCAAGAGAGGGAACCCTTATATAATATTCTTTTTTGTTCATTAGTGCTTTTTTACTGGCAGAGTCTATAAATCTAAGATTTTTTAATGTCTCTATAGCTTCATGCCAAAAACAAAAATGTTCGGAATTTGGTTTGACTGGCCCTCTTAGTTTCCCTTTTGTTGTGCTGCGCTTTGAGCCATTTACGCTGTCAAATAATTTGTCCATAAATTCCACAGCTTCACCTGTTGTCTTCATGGTTTTACTAACATTTTCACCATTCACAGTTGTACCTGAAAAGCAAAACCAAATAGTTATGAGTTGTATGTACATACAAAATCATCATAATAATTAAAATATCAAAACATAGAAATAATACTTAAATATTATTGCACTACCTGCGCCTAGGTATTTTACCCACAGCTAGTATCTATATATATATATAATTATAGTATAAAGATAAATGTACTATGTATTGTAACCTATCATATACAATTGTACTTATGTCTTATTCTGAAGTATGAGTTATATTACCATAGTATCATCAAATACATTTGGTAGTTTTTGAGTGAAAGTATAACAAAAATCCATACACCTCTAGTGACTTTCATATTTGAAGGATAAAATACATACTGTATAATGAGGTGTATTTCAGCATGGCACTGGTTTGTGCGCTGAGAACTTGACCAGCTACACTGACTTTCATTTTTTTTATTTTTGATGCAATCACATGATGATCTGTTAATTTTTTGTTCATCCTGGTGTGTCCAAGTTGACAGTCAGCTCTACATACTGTCAGAATATCATCCCATGTGGCAATGGCACCATCAAAAACCATATTTTTGGTCAGAAACTTGTTTCAACTAATATCGTTTTCTGGAGCTGGTTCAACTAATATTAGTGATACTACATGGCTACACTTGGTTGTTGAAGCTATTTCAATGGGTTCAGGAACTTGTGATTCAACTGATTTATGATAAGAATAATCACCTGGAAAGTAAAATAATTGTTTAAAAACATACATAAACATATTCTGAATCCATTTCAAATTGATAAATACAAATAATTATATTAATCTTTCAATGCTACAATACCAACCATCAACTCTGAGAGCAGTAGCTTCCTCAATGTCTCTTTCAGGTGCAATTGGTAAACAGTAATTGTGGTCGCTTATGTGGTCACCAACTGAAACATTTTAGGTTAGTTATTAGAAGCACTGGATTCTGACCACAAATTACACTATCAGTGTAGATATCAGAATGTTGATCTTATCTAGCATAGAAAGGCTGTGGTCCCACCCCCAGCAATGAGCAAGTAGATATAAGAGGCGATAAACTTATAGCCCTGTGAACATCCAGAAAGTAGCTGTTAATATACTATATGCTATATATACTATATACATCTATTTTATTTATGTGGGATCTACATCTTATTATACGTTTTTTGAGCGTGAATAGTTGACGGTAGGGATGTGACCTCAAGTCGAAAAAATCGATTATTTAATAATCGATTCTTTTTGTTTCAAGATAAATCGATTTGTGAAAAATCGATTTTCGAGGAAATAATCGATTTTTGTAGACATTTCGATTTTTTCATACGAAAAATGCTTGTTCGATATATTATTCATCAGTATTGTTTAAAATTTGACTTAAAAAAATAAAATAAACTGATAAGGGTAAATAATGAATAAAATGACAAATGTTTAGTATGTTTTAAAACAAAAAAACACAATAATTTTATTCTTAAACTTTGAGTTTAAATAATAAAAAAAAACTAAAATAAATAATTGCCACAAATGTTTAGTATCACTTAACATTTGACTAGAATCGAAGTAAAATTAACTGATTAGTTTAAGTAGTAAACATAATGATAATTTTAAGTATCAAACTTAGAAAAAGAAAAAAAGTTTTCTTCAAGCTTTGAGTTTAAATAATATAAAAACTAAAATAAATAATTGTCACAAATGTTTTGTATCACTAAACAATCGACTAGAATCAAAGTGAAATAAACCGATTAGTTTAAGTAGTAAATGAAACGATAATTGCTAGGTATAAATATTGAAAAAGAAAAGAAAGCTTTCTTCACACTTTAAATGAAATTAAATCAAAAAACTTAAGAAAATTATTGCCATAAGTCTTCAGTCAAAGAGTTTAAAAATAATAATTTTGGCAATCGCTTTCCTAAAATGCGGTTCCTAGTTTTTCTGACAATGTTTCCCGCTTTCGAAAATAACCTTTCAGCTGGTGCAGAAGTGGCCATAACTGAGAGGTGTTTCAGAGCCAAGGCAGTTAACCTTGGGAAAGTTCCTTCAGAGCTTCTCCATAAATCGAGAGGGTCCATTTTAAGATTTGATAATGGTGCCGCAATATATAAGTCTAATTCTGAATTTTTGGTCATTGACGTATGAGCAGCCATTATTTTTTGCTGGTGTACCTGCCATATATCTTGTCCGTCGTTGGCCACTTCTAATGAAAGAGATGATTCAGAATGGGTCACTGCTAGAGTATCATCATTTCTGGTATTTATACTCAAACATCGATTGGTATAATTAATTGTTTTTGACAGAGATAATGGCTCATCTAAATGAATTTTTTTGAATCTAGGATCCAAAAACGTTGCGACCGAGAAAAGGTGAACTTTTTGGATATTTTCAAATCTTTTATTTAATTCAGTTTGTAGTGAATATTTTAATTGGTTTGCCAAATCACTGGTTATCGGTATTGCGTCTAACAATGTTCTTAAACACTTGATAATGGGTATGGCTTTGCTAGCTGTCACATATTTTTCGGCGCTCATTTCTTCAGTAACATTGTGAAAAGGCTTTAAAACTTTTCCAATTTCTTTCAGCACAACAATTTCATTTGCTTGAAGCATTTGGGGTGCATTCGGATGGTTTATCAAAATAGATCCTATTGTACTGCTCATTAACACAAAACGTTCAATCATGAATAATTGTGAGTTCCATCTTGTAGATACGTCTCCAACCAAATGCTTTAATTTTCCTTCGGGAACACTGCTGCATTTGCATCTGTCGCAATTCTTCAGCACCTACACCACTTTGGTGGAACCAAGTTACGATTTTTCGGACTTTATCCAAAAAAAGTTTAACATCAGAGGAATTCACAGAATTTTTAACTACTAGATTCAATGTATGGGCTAAGCATCGAATATGTTTTGCTCGTCCAAAAGTAATTTCAATAGCTTTAACTATGTTACTGCCATTGTCTGTAGTAACACTCACAATTTTTTCATGAGACAAACCCCAATCTTCACAAACCTTAAGAATCACTTCCGATAAGTATTCCCCTGTATGAATATCATGCAGCGGTTCACACGCAATATTTATTGATTTCATTTCAAAGTTTTCTATAAAACTTCTTAACTGCATATCTTTCCATTCATCTATTGTGAGACAGACGTTTTTAACAGACCGTAATTTTTCTTTGATAAGGGTTTTCTTTTCTTCATATTTAGTGTCGATAAGATCTGTAATAGTTTTACGACATGGAACCTTGTACAGAGGAGCCACAGTCTTCATTAATTTTTTAAATCCTGTTCCTTCTACCATACTGTAAGGAAGACTGTCTCGACATATAATTTCCGCGATGCTTTGAGTTATTTGTTTATTTTTGTCACCATCTTTAGCATATGCTGAAATTTTTGAAAAAGCCGCTCCGATGTCTGATCTAGCTCGTTTTGGTGTTGAAGATAAAGCCTCACTTTCTGTCGCTGAAGATTGCACCAATGAATTATTATGCCCCAACTTTGTAGTATCCTGAATATCAACTTCATGTGAATTCTGCAGCGATAAAAATAAAAACAAAATAAAATTAAAAATATTTTCATCACCATCAAAATTACTATCTACAAAATTTTTTTTTTTTTAAATAAGGAATCTGGGAAAATTTTGATAACATGAAAACGTTATTAACCTCTAAAATAATAAAGTACACTAGAATGAGCAATGGAATATAAAATTATAATGTCAGTTGGTTTGTGTTTGCAATTAAAATTCTAAATATTCTAAAAATGTTAGAATAATGTTGTCATAAGGATCATAATCAATAATAACTATTACATCAAATGATTAGTGTTACCTCGTCAGCTTGTAAGATATCAGAATGTTTCCTTTCAATGTGCTGTTTCAAGTTTGTAGTATTACTACATGTTTTTAACTCTTTTGGACAGTATTTACATTTTGCGGTGGCATTATCCTTCTTTATTACAAAATATTTTCGCCAGGAGCTTCTAGGTGTTTTACCAGTGGAAGACATTTTTATGGTTAACAACAATTATTTCACACTTCAAAACTTCGAAGAAATAAAAAAAGACACAAAAGATCACAACTTATTATATATTTGTACGTAAAGATGGCGCTGATTTTTTATCGACTTGTTCACGTTTTGTAAACTTACTTACCCATTTGTTAATTCAACGCATAGATGGCATTATTTACAAAAATCGATTTAAAATGCCTAATTCATATAATCGATTTATTAAAAATCGATTTTTACAATTAATAAAATCGATTACAAAAAATAGATCGTAAGAAAAAAATAATCGATTAAAATAAAAATCGATTATTTATTCACTTCCCTAGAACTAAAGTGAAGTGTGGTGTAAAGTGAGTGACGGACGCAAAGCAACCTAGAAGTCATAGACTATACAGTTATTTTTCCATTTGTTTTACGGCTTTGGATTCTAGCGACTTTAAAATTGGATTGGTAACCGGCGTCGGCTGTGGAGGCACTTCCAAGCCAAGATCCATAAATAAAATAAAAATATCGTTTTTGATACAATTTTCAATATTGGATATTTTATATCGAAATATCTATCGATAATCGATTTATCGGTTAACAATATATCGGCAAAAAATATCGATTTATCGAATTAAAAATATCGAATATACCGATGTATCGATATTTTTTCAACAAGCCTAGCAACAAAGTCTATGGAGAACTCAGATGAAGAATTATAAGCTCTTGTCAATTTATAAGAAATTTGACTTTTACAAATTCGAAGCATTTTTGGCAGAAAGCGTAAAATATATCCATCTCTTTCTTTCCACAGTACAATTGTGTATGACGAAAGAGAAAAACATATTCCACTCACTGCTAAAAAAAAAAAAAAACATTCATAGAAATCTGTCAAAATTTTAGGCCCGGCACGGCCCGTGCCAGTTCCGCCATTCTATGCAACGAGTTTTGTGGTAGTTGTTTTGCATTAGTTTGTTTACAATTTGGAAATATTGAGATAAAAGACTTTATTTCTAGAAAATATGTGCCAAAATACGTCGTTTTATGGAAAAACTAGTTCTAAAAATGACTAAATGTTGTATTACGATGTGTAGTGCAAGAAAAAACAAAAATCAACCTCAACTGACGTCTCATAGGTTATTGTCGCGTTTTTTAAAGCAAAATTGCTCTTAAATCACTCAGATCGAAAAGAAAAACATAACACAATCTTGTATTGATGTCACAAATGTTCACATTAGTGTAGGGAGTGGCTAGTATTAAAACTTCGTTCTCTCGTAGGTACTTTTTCTTTATTCTTACTTATTTCCTACTGCCATATGTCGTCGTTCGTCTTTTCGTCATTCTGTCCTCCGTCGTACTGTTCTAATCTCACTCATTTTAAAATAATGCCAGACATTAATAAAAATAAAAAAGAATATAAAAGAGATCCTATATTAGGTCATATTTTTCATATATAATTTATTTCCTAATTCTAGAACCCTACTACCTGAAGGTTCCTGACGTCGTAGAGATTATGTACCAGCATCCAACTCCCTTTCTTGATGAACACCTTCTTCAACAAGATCTCCATCTTCATCTGGGTGTTATCTTCTAAGATAGATACTATTTTGTGCTCAGAAACCCCTATATTCGCCAGGGTGACTTTCCTTCCAAATCTGTACCGGCCCCTTTTAGATCCATGGACATTGTCACTGTTACAGATTGGTCATATGACTCAGACATAGTATACTGTTGTCATGATGTTTGGTTGATCCAATTGAGGAGTTCTTGAAACTGGACTCTGAAGCTCAGGTCTGAAAATATCTCTTACCTGCCGAAGAATAGAGTTTATCTCGTCCTTTTGGATCTAGATGTTCGATGGATGGATTAGGAGATTGTTTGTCTGAGTAATATTCTTACTCATCATCATCTGGGCTAGAGTTGGAATCAACCCAATTGAAATGATGCTTAGCAGAACTTACTCCTGGACTAATTGCAGCCATCATCTCAGAGTCAGGATGGTCGTCAACATGATATAAGTACAGTGCAGAGTCTAGTTGATTTTTGTGATACAAACATTATTTTCATTATTTTATATGTTGTTTGTATATAATTCTTAATAGGGTTGTGTCATATCAAAATTATGTTATATATTAATGTTTATTATATTTTTGATTTCCAAAGAACGAAGGTTTGAAGGAAAATGGATAGTGATTATAGACAAAGAGAATATTAATCCCTGGCAAAAAATTTGTTGCCTCTGCTCCAAGCATTTGGAGTACACTTGATGTAATATGTCTTCGGCAAAACTCATTGCCAACACATTTTAAACATATTCAGGGTAACTTTGATAGATCATCACCATATTTTTTTAGGTAACTTTTACAATGTTAAATATGAGACAAAAGGGAACGTTACATCTGTGCTCTGAGGTTGATTTTTACACTCTCAAGTTATTTAATGTCCATAAAAATCATAAAATACATCCAAAACTGGCAATTTTGTTGTATGTCAAAGTTATACCCCCTTTATGGGTAACTTTGACACAGGTGAGATTTGACGTAGGAATCCTAACATTTATACATTTTATAGCTTCAGGGTAACATTTTTTTTTCTTTTCTTCTTGGCTTTCACACATAAGTGTATTTAGCCTCTGAAAAGCAACTGAGAAGTATAAAAACTCTGGAACCAAGTTGCGCAAAAGTTGTATATGGAAACAGAAATTTGGAAAGAGGATCAGGAAGTAAGGAATATTTCATACATATATAAAAAAATTAAAATCAATAATACTTATAACCAAACTAAAACATAAATTGTAATAAATTATCAGAAAATGAGACATGTACATACAAGATAAACATATTAAGTACATTATAAATATAAAATTTTAATATTATTTTCATTTATAAATTTTGATAATAATTTGTAAATACTTTTGTTGCATTTATATAATAGACATGTAACAGAGGTGGGTAATTGTTCAAAATTAAATTGTTCGAAAAGGAAGATCTGTCATAAAGAGGGCAGGAAAAAAATATGTGATTCAAATCCCCCACTCCAGTACCACAAGAACAGACATCAGTATCTATAATTTTGAGTTTGGTCAGGTGGACAGGTGTCAACACACAATGATGTCCCAGTCTCATTCTAATAATTACACTAGTCTCTTGTTTATTTAATTTAATGTAAAAACCAAGATCTTTGGTTGTTTGATATTTTTAGCTAACACAGAATATAGTTTCCCTTTTGTTTTTTGGCTTTCTTGCCAATATTTATTACACTCCTCATATAGGCTTTTCTCGGCATATTTGCTAAATCGTGGCAGAAATTTATAAATGGTACAACATCACCACACTCCACAGCCTCTCTAGCAATGGCATCATTAAATATATTAAAGTAGCATCCGTTCCATTCCGCCCAGCTCTAGTCTAAACAATTAATAGCTGTGTCAGCGTCGCCCGCCCGTGAGGTTCGGTGCTTAACATGAAGACGGCGTTATGGAGTCTGGAACTAGCTGCATAACTACTTTGAGGTCTTAAGTTTAACTACTATATTAAATCTGTGTCAATGTGTACGTCAAGATCGGGTGATTCCGAGACAACAAGATTTTCATAAAAAATTGTTCTTGTTTGAGGCATTGATTTGAACACATTTTTTTGCCTCGCTAATACCTCTAGGTTCAGTCTCTTTAGGTATTCCTTCCAAAAGATCAGTTACACCCTTTCTAATTATTTTCCACGATTCAATTTCTATTTTCTTTTTCAAAAAAGAGATTACATTAAAATCTGCGTATAATCATTCTTGACAAATATTGTTAATTTGTTTCTTCTGAATTCTATGACTTTGAGGTTATGTATATTATACCCTTTGGGGAATGCTGCTTTGGAATCATTACTGAATATGATCATTTGTTTGTGACTTAATAAATCGGCTTGCTTGTTTTTTCGTCAAGTTTTGACATTGAATATAAAATCATTTATATCGTAGACATAAATGTACAGCATCGGCGGCCATAAAAGTGTGTCCTGGCTCAAAGTATTCCAGAGTAATTTTGTCTAAATTTGTCATTTTATCAAGCAGCAGACAAAAGTATCTTTTTTTTGTTTTGCGCATTACAGTTATCTAAAAAAATGTAACAGACTTTAGGTCTCTGCAATATTTTCTGAGAAAATGAGTGTATGTAGAAGCAATATTATGAGCTTTTCTACCACTTTCTCCCTCATGTCAAACTGCACAGACAGCTTGTTTGTTTTTTTCCTGGGGGCACAAAAGATTCGTTGAAAAGTACGAGCTTTCTCGAGAAAAAGTATTCTTTTGTAGTCAACAGAGGAATACAAATAGCTTTTTGCATATCTACAGTATAAAGCATGTCTCGTTTCTACATTTTGTGCTAATATCTTGAGCTGGTTCTGTTGTAGAAAGATTAAGATGTTTTATCATATGGTGAAAATGTGCCCAACTACAAACTTTTAAATTTTTCTGTAAGCTGCTGCAGTATAGTTGAAATTCTTTGTAAATTACTGTAAAATCCACACCTACTAGAATATATCTTCTATTTGGCGCATGATTTATATTATAGTGTGATGGCATAGATGGTTATGACACCTGCATGCGTTCCTCTTCAGGCTGCGGCTGCAGCCTGGGCGGCGGTTGCACTTGAGGCGCAGGGGGAGTTCCGATGGTGCGGGTCTTCCCCCTCACAGTGGGGGGGGGGTGCATTTTGCTCCCCCCATTATATGTGCGTGAGGGCAGCCTGTCCTATTGCACACGGCGCAGTTGACAGGCGCCTCGCACGCAGCCCTCTTATGGCCCTCCTGGCCACATCGGAAGCAGAGGCGACCATCCTCTGCCTCCGATGGGCATAGGGCCCGGGTGTGGCCCAGCTGCATACATTTAAAGCAGCGTAGCGGCCGGGCCCTCACCGCGGTGACGGTGGCCATGCACCATCCAATGGCCACCTTCCCTATCTGTGCGAGGGCTTTCGCCGCCGCTGCCGGACACCGCACCAGAGTGGAACCCCCACCCCAGAAGCTGGGGCTGATTAGGCCCACTTTGACCATATCGGGGTGGCAGCCCCCGGTTGTCGCCAGTTTGGCTGCCACCTCTTCGCGCGTCGTCGTCTCGTCCAAACCGGAGACCCGAAGGTCTGCGAGTTTGGACGGACGCGCGATGTCCGCCCAGCCGCCAATGACTTTGATCAATTCGGCAGCCAGGCGGTCGGCCGTCTCTTCCGGGGTGGTCCCCCCCTACCTCCATTAGCTTGGAGCCGGTCATGCTTGTTCTCACTTTCACCGTCTCCAAGCCTAGGTCCCTGAGGCAGATCGCTGCCTTGGCCATGGCCAAGACGTCGACGTATTTGGCCTCAGAGACCTGTCCTGCTTCGTTTGTGATCGTGGCCCCCGGTTTAAGGGTGACGGTTATGGCCGCCGTTTTGGGGGCCACGATCTTTACAGCCTTGGGAGGGGGGGGGGGGAACCCGCTGCACTCTACCAGGGTAAACTGGTGCAGCGGGCGGGGCCCCGGCCGGAGCCTTCTTCTTCTTCTTCCGGCCGACCACTTGGGACCACGGTGTCTCCTCGCCCCCGGGTGTTTGGGGGGCGGAATTGGCAGTTGCAGCTTTGGCCTTTGCGGCCTTCCCTGCGCTCCCCTCTCCGCCAGCAGGTGGAGGGGGGGAGGGGCGGCCGGTCCGGTCTTTTTAATTTTCCTCTTCGACTTCGTGGCCGGTCCGGTGGAGCCTATCCGCCTGGAGGGGTGGTCTGACCACCGGCTCAGGGGGGAGGCGCGATTCCAGGTCTCCGAGGCGGGCGTTCACCATCCCGCCTACGGATTCTAAAAGTTCGCGCCTCATCTCGTGAAGCGCGCCCCTAAGCATTGTCTCCACTCCCTCCTGGGCCTGAGGAGCCTCCCTCGGAGTCGCGGCCACTTTCTTCTGCGACTCCGAGTATGCCTCTTTAAATGCCTTCAGCTCCGCGCGGATGATCTCGACTTCCTTTGCCAACCTGGCGTTTTCCGCGCGGAGCCGTCGCTGCTCCTCTTGGGGGGTGATCGAGCGGAGCTCCTCCACCTCGATCACCTCCTTTGTGGCCCGGTTTATGTGCCCCAGCACTGTGCCCTTTATATTGCCGCTCTTTTTGACCTCCCCCTGAATGGTGGCCACATTCAGGAGGGCTTTTGCGGCAAGGGCCTCGATAGTTGCCGCCGCCGGCTGGGAGCACCTCGGCTCCGATGGGTCCCTGGGCGGGAGGCAAGGAGGACGGTAGGGGGGGGGGGTTCGAGCCGCCTGCTCCACTCTCCCTCTCCTCCGCCATCTGTACTCTTGCCTCCTGCAGATAGGTGGTGTGGGCCCCTGGCCTTCTGGGACGGCCTCTCGCCGCCGTAGATACTTTCACGGCAACCGGGGTTGCCGCTTCATCATCTTTGAGTGCCCTCTTTTTCGGCATTTTAGCCGCAAATCGGAGGGCAATCCTCGGGGCTGTAGAGGCAGTCTTCTTCTCTTCCTCTGCGTCCTTTACTCCCTCGACGGTACTATCCGAGTCTGAGGAAGATAGTCCGGATATTCCGGACATCCCGGAAATCTCGGACACCGATTGGAACTCGGCGTCGCTCGACTCATCTTCCTCTACTTGGTCTTTCCCCGTCTTTCCTCCTCCTCTCTTCGTCCACTCCTTCTTTCCTTTCCCGATCGACAAATCCATATCGCTTGCTGAGGTCAATTCCGTTTTGCGTGCAGTGGTCGTGTGGCATCCTTTGGCCCCCCCAGAATACGAGGGCCGGCCAGACGTCAGAGTGACCTCTGGGAGGGATTCTCCACTGGTGTAACCAGTGGTACCCTCCTGGGGTAATACTTTTTTAGAGTCTGCCATTGTCATGAAGACCGGTGTTGTCGGACACCGGAAACCGCCTTTGTACTGCAGGGTGAGGTCCCCTAGTCCTGACGCGCGGCCTTGGAGGCCGCCATACTCCGACCGAAGTCCGCTGCCTTTTTACGTGTTGCCGCACGCCCTCGCCGATGTTCCGCAGGCCTGCCCGGTATGGGTGGCCCTATCCGGTATAGCCCTACGGAACATCCTCCTCCTCCTCAGGGTAATTTTTTATAGAGGTTTTCTTCCTCGCGGCCCCGCGCTCAGTGCGCAGAGCTCCCGTTTCCGCTCAGTGCGGACTTACGGGTTTGTTGGTGTTTGGTTCGCGGGGCGAAAAAAGCCCTACCCGAGCAATATGCCGGGGCGTTCCCCTATCCACCACCCGGGGACGCGCCACGTCGGAGTTCACCTCTCCGGCCAGGTCGTCGAGCAGTCGGACCGAGCAGGTCCGTGTATTCCGTAGGATAAGCATTATAAGGTGTGGTGTTACCTCTAGGATCAGGAGCAGCACTAATTTTCGGATTTTTATTTTGAGTCAAGTGATTTTGCCTAAGAACAGCCTGGACTGCATCATCGTTGCTAAATCCTAAGGGCCAGCAGTTTTACTTGCCGTGGGCATTTTGTGCAACTGCCTTGACAAGAATTCACGTCGTCTCTGTCTATCCATACTCCAGAACTGATTGTGAATGATCTCTGTCCGTTTCTGAGATTTTAACGGAACAATTTTTTTTTTGCAGTTTCGGCATGGAGGTCTCGTGGTTTGATTTTTTCTTTGATTTGCATTTTGATGAATCAGGCCTTTGAATCTTCAGCTGGATTTCAGCGTTGGTCCATTTTGTTATCTCCTCCACAATGTCATCAGTAATAAATATACTGAAACATTCTTGTTGGTATTTAATAAAACACCTCGGAATAGATTTGATGACGATGTTTTTAATTAACAGAGTGAAAAACAGAAAGGAAGTGACACAAAAAGGCAAAGAGTAAAACATTGAATAAAGTCAATAGAGTAAAAACACAATGAACAGACACGATTTATGTTTATTCCATCATCCTCCCTTAAACATAAATAAAACCCTTCTTGGAAGTACAATAAATTAGTTTAGGGTAAGGTGTAGCTTTGTATGTACTGCACATCAATGGCCCCCGCTGCGTTTCAATATGGACGTAATTTATTAGGTCGACCAACAAAATGATTTTTGACTTGACTTTAACATCCTTGTTTATGTCGATTTCGGTACCCGGTTCGACACAATCCCATAAATCTTCATGCTCGAGATAAGATCTGACTGCAAACTTCCAAGTTGTGTAATTCTCCCGGCCGGCTAATTTTTCTATTTGCGGGTTGCGAGCGGCAATTGTTCTCAGCGTCGGCGGGTGAATACTTCACGACGAAATTAATGCGTTTTACAAATATTGATGCAGTCTTCTTCTTCTCGACAATTAAATTATACCGAGTCGTCACAAAACTATTTAGGTATAAGGGGCGGCCCATAACCTGTTGGAATTTAATAAATCACCTTGGAATAGATTTGATGACGTTTTTAATTAACAGAGTGAAATACAGAAAGGAAGTGACACAAAAAGGCAAAGAGTAATACATTAAATAAAGTCATAGAGTAACTACACAATAACAGACACGATTTATGTTTATTCCATCAATTCTAAAGGCTCATAAAGCAATTTATTCATCCGAGTGGGACCCCTAGATGTCCGTATAATATTAGCAGATGATACTCTGCCACTTGTTCTGCTTTTAGTGGCCGTCCAACGATGATCGTTTTTGCCTCTAAGAATTTGACGCTGTGGCATGATAATATAACTCGGCACACTTGGCGACGCACTTTCAGAAGGTACAGACTCATTTTCTGACACATCTTCAGCATTCAATGGGTTCACCACTGATTGAGCACTCACATCACAGTCTTCAGTATCACTTTGTACGTCATCTTCTAATAAATTGTTTTCAGTTTTACTATCGGAACCCTGAATCTCTTCATCGCTCGTTTCATTCAACAAGCGACTGATTTCTGCATCGTCTACACGAATTCGTGACGTCATTATGGTATTTTATCGTGGCCTATAACAAGTAAAAAGACTTAAAAAATATGTACTTTTATACTCAAAAAATCGCATTATCACCTTTTTTTAAAGTTGATAAACTGACACTAAAGATAACCATACGTCACTTCGACTGAGTTCGACTGAATATAGATGTTTTACTTCAATTTTCTGACGCAATAAAAACATGGATACCAACATATATTATATTATGCTTGTTATACGTTTTTTTTTGTTTTTGAGTGAAAGTAAATAAAATAATTACTTCATTGGCAGTTGCCTTGTCATCAGTATCTGGTGCTAGCCCAATCTATTTTATTTGCTAGACAAAAATGAAGTGACATGACAATGAAGTGCACGTATCCTTTGTTTATTTTACAAAAACATTATACGTAAAATATTACTTTGCTGTGCCTTTTTATTTGTATTAGAATTGATTACTTCAAGCAAAGGAATGATTAATGCGATAACACTCAATTCTTGTTAGAAGGTGACTTAAACGAATTAGTATTATATGGAGGAGCCGATCTCTGTGGTCTTCACATATCCAAGATAAATAAGCAAGTTTTGCCAATATGATTGTGATAGCCTGATTAGAAATGTGTCTTAGATAAATAATATGTTTAAAATCTACATCAAAGCATGCATTGTCGGGTATATAAGACTTTTTTTGTCATGCCACCACTTCCTAAGCTTTATGTAACTCTTTGCCTGAATTAGTTCAGGATTTTCAATAAGTAAAATAAATTATCGATAGTACGATCAATTAACAATATCAATTGTAAACTAGGTACAATCGCGGAACTTCCCGGTGTTCCACCTCTAGGGCTATAGTCGTTTAAACGTTTCGTACGCATTGAGACTACGACGCGGAAACAATAACCAATAGGGTGCAGCCTTTAACTCTAATGTTCGAACACGGTCTGTGAATGGTCAGCGTTGTAACAATAGACTCAATAAAAATATTATTTTCTTTGTTGTCGTTCGAAACGAAAGCAGCGTTACTTCGGACTCCATTAATTCATTTTAAAATTATTCTATTTTAAAATAAACAACGTAAATCATCGGAAGTTTTAATTTTTTTCTACCAATATTTTACTTAGTCATATGATAATTATAAATTAAAAAAATAAAATATGTTTTAGAATTATAAATAACAATAAATATTTATCATTTTAGCAACATAATATTGTATAATTTTCCTTGTGTTATCTTTCTTGGAAACATAATTATGATTTAAAATTTAACCTGATTTAATAAATTTATTTGAGTTCAATTAAATTATATTATTTTTAGTGACATAACATGTGTCATGTCGAATGAAACGACGAGCTTAAAACATTAAATAGACGCTATAAAATAAACTTGAATATGTTTGATTTTGTTAAGGAATGATAGTATTCGAGTATATAATAAAAAATCATACTTAGAGACTCTTTTCTGTGTGGTTGTGGTATTTCACTGATCGAGCCGTGTCACTTGTTGATGTTGTCACGCTAACAATTAATACCAAAATCATAATAAGCGCTCTCGCAGCAGCTTTATAATTTAAATTTATAATTTCACGACTTGATAATCGCCCATGATTAGCGCATGCCTATCAAAAGGTGATATTTTCAAAATGTCTTCATTCATAAAAGTCAAGTCATTAATAAAATATGTTTAATGATTATTTTATCAAAGATATGTAGACCATACTATAACATTGAAAAATATATGATATGATATAAGAGAAACCTTTTTTGATTCTCCGTTCCGCGAAGAAAGTCCCATTTACTTTGTTCTAACATTGCCCTTATGTTGCAATTTAGATATCACGACAGTTACCCTTTATCTTAAAACCCGCCTATCGTGTCTGATCAGCCGAATCCGCTGAATGATAATAAAATCTTTTACAAAGAAACATTTCTCCTGGTATCAGATGCAACAAATTATGTTTTATACGGCTGTGTGATCATTAGAATACGGATCGGATTATGATGTTTTTGTTACGGGATAGACTACAAAAAATATTATAGGTGTTCGAAGAAGAATATTTTGCTATTTG
Source organism: Papilio machaon (assembly GCF_912999745.1). Lineage (NCBI taxonomy): Eukaryota > Metazoa > Arthropoda > Insecta > Lepidoptera > Papilionidae > Papilio > Papilio machaon. Next base: position 4,522,061 of record NC_060013.1, on the reverse strand, counting down.
CAGTTTATGACAGTCTAAATTACTATTTAGAAAAATATTTGCAAAATTTTCGAAGAATGCCGCAGCAATAACAAAAGATTACTATCTTGTTATTGCTGCGGCATGCTTGTATCATTGTTTACTGTAGAAGCATTTACTACTTGCACCTGTTGAGGCGGCTTTTTACCAAAGTGCAACCGATTCAAGGAATAAAATAAAATAGACGTGCCGGGTTGCCAATGTATGAATATTGCATGCCAAGTAAACATTGAACAGTTAATATAAATATATTTCAGTATTAAAAAAAAATCATTATAGTATATAATTTTACTGTTACTATAAATGCAAGCGTTTATAAATTTTCAGTGAGTAAACTATGGTATTGACTCCTGGTTAAGTAAAAAATATAATTATTTTTCAAATCATTTATTTCTACTTTAATATTAACATTTTAAAGAGGAAAGAAAGGTTGTTTTTGAAGAATGATACATAAAATGTGAGTAACATTGATTCAGCGTCTTCAGCACATTGTCAAAATCTTTGATAATTTGCAAACTATAGCCATAATAGGTGTTTCATACATGTGCTGCGAAAACTGGAAATATAAAAAAAGATAAACAATATTTAAGAACATGTCAATATCTGTAAAAAGTATAAACTGTAGTTGTTTTGATTTTGAACTTGTTATGATTCTGAATAAAATTAAAAGTATACAAGAAGTTGTAATAGATTTTTATTTTTTGTGCGGTTGTGTTGTCCTAACTGCTATCGTAAAACAATAAACAATTTTAAAATGAAGCACCCGTAATGCCGCTCAGGTGCGCTAAGCCTAAACAATAAGAATAATAATTGTAATTACCATCTGTCCGGGGGATTTTAGAATTCACAAAAAATGTTCCAACTAGTTTAGTTGTAAAAAAATAAACACTTACGCTAAGAGATGTGCTCGCAAATTACAATATTAATATTGATATCCTGTAATTCGCATCATCGCGTTTATACTTTAATTTATTAAATACATATTTTTAAGTATAAAAATAAAACAAAAATAATTAATTCTTTAATCTCACTAATTCATTCATTCAATTAAAAAAGTTTTGGGACGGATGGATGGATATTTACAAAAGATATCTTAAAGAAACTCGATTAAATTCCGCCTAGATGTAGAATTTAATAACAAGCTTTTTTCTCAATTCCCTGCGGACAAAATTTCGGACCAAAGTTAAAGATGAACTTAAGCTAAAGATCGAGCAAAGAGTCAAAGTATAAAAGGTTAACATATGATTAAGCTTAACTGTTACTACATACTAAGTTTGTTAGTAATGGTAAGGCCTTTAAGGTTTTCTTTATTTAGATTTAAATAAAAAGCTTATTCGTATATCATTCATTTTATTATATAATAAATATGGTTAATAATTATAAAGTGTATTATTGGGTTGACATCGTTTTTACAAAATGTTTAGGTTCTTAACATTAACATTTAAATAAATTATAACATGAATCTATATAAATAAAATTGAAATAAAAAATATTTTATACTACTATACGAGTACTTTTTATATAAATATTAGAAACATACGACTCCTATGTTATACGTATGTTTCTAATATTTAGTTGGTCCACCATTCGCAGCTATGACGGCATCGCACCTATCTCGCATAGAGAGGACTATGTTTTGACATAAGTCTGATCCTCTAAATGATTCCCAAATTTTTTCACAGTGGGCTACTAGCTCTTCTTTGCAGCGCTCATTTCTACTGTCCCACTTTTGGACCATGAGCGCCCACAAATTTTCAATCGGGTTGAGATCCGGCGACTTTGATGGCCACGAAATCGTTTGAACTTCGCTATGAGACTCAAACCTGTCCCTGACCACGCGCGCACGGTGTATCGGACAATTATCTTGTATGAAGTTAATTGCAGGAAAATCTTCGACGGGATACACCGTGCGCACTGTTGGTAACATTACGTCCTGTAAAATCTCTCGGTATACGTGGCCATTTGATCGCCCGGGTATAAAAACTAGCTCCCCGGGTCCCGCGGAACTCATCCAACCCCACATATTTACTGTTATTCTGCCCGACTGGGTATTTGAAATTACATTTTGAGGAGCATACCTTGTATTATTTGCTCGCCATAAATTCTGACGTCCACATTGATTGGACTTAAAACATTTTTCGTCAGAAAATATGGCGTTTGAAAAATCGAAATCTCTAAACTCTCTAGCGAAACGTAGTCTTGCGGTGCGATGCTCTTCTGTTAATGCAATTTTTTTAGCTGGTGTCCTATTATGGACACCGTTTGTGTGTAGATAATTGCGAATGGTTTTTACCGAGCACTCAAATTTTTGAGCAAAAACTTTTGTAGCAGTGAAGGGCTGCTCGGAGTAGTGTTGCAACATCTGATTTATTTGGGGCTGCTGCGCAACACGCAACGGCATGATTCGTACTCGATCTAACAGCGAGCCTTCGTTCTCGTAGCGCTCCACCCACCGGCGTACTGTAGCTCTCTGTAAAATAACTTTTATATTAAACGAAAGACAGAAAAATTTAAATTAAAACATATGTAGCGTAATATATCTGTAATTCCAACTGTTGCATCTGATTTTTATTTTAGATAATATGTTTAAAAATTGATTTAATAAGTTAACTAAATAAACAGATATTTTTATATTTAGCCATTATCAGACAATAGAGAAAGGCCTTGTTATTAAGTCTAGGCTAAAAAATAGTTTTAGATAAGAAGTGTTTAAGTATATAAAAAAGTCAATGTGGTTTGTGATATTTTTTTCTTTTAAGATTTTTTAATTTATCTTGCGTTGCCGGTTATAATTTACCTTGGGTTAAGCTAAACCTAAGGTTATAAATATATTTGTATACACATATAAATTTGAAATATTTACGCTGTGTAATCTTTACATTACGAACTTACGGAATTGCTGATATTATGGCTTTTAATTAAAAATCGATATTATCAATCTATTATTACATTATGTATTTCCAAAAACATATAGTATATAGTCTAATATGGCATATTCAAAAACATGTAGTTTTTAGTTTTTGAACGACAATTTGTAACAATCAGAGAACACTAAGTGGCAAGCAGATATAAACGCGTTCAAAGTAATAACGCTAATCAAAAAAAAAACCTACAATGAATCAAAGTAATAAATACAGTTCTTATTTATTCAAAAGTTTTGAGTTACATATTTATAACTAATCAATTACGTTTCATTGTCTATAAAAACATGTTACTTACTGCAACATTAAGTTCATCCGCTATTTGAGAGATGTTGAAACCTTCCCGATGCAAAACGATGATTTGTTCTCTTTCTTCAGCAAGAAGATTACGCGGCATTATGTTAAATGATTACAAATTAAGTCCAGGGTTCTAGCACAGGTAAACGTAAGGCGATCTATCAGTCCGGAAAACAAGCAGAGGTCACTAATAGGCACAAATCACAAAAGTCCAAAAAACAAGCAGAGGTCGTAAAACTTAAAACGCATAACAAAGACAGCGGCAGTTACAACACGCAGGGATGCAGAGCAGTACGCAACTGATTGTTTTTACTATTATCCAGTCGCTTGCGCAACTCATTGCTAACTCATTGGCTATCCGTAAAAAGGGGGCGGAGTTTGTTTCGTTGCACGGTGCAAGGCATATTTTCGTTAAGTGGAACACCGGGAATTTCCGCGACTGTACATCACTGTCACAAAATAAAATTCACAAATTTAACTTTATAAAACTAATTATAAGTACTATGATGATTACATCTACAGTATTTTTAATAATTAAATCCTGAATAAATTGTTACCGGTCTTCATCTAAAGGGAATTTCGCCATAAAGTCCCTTTTTCGCCTATTTTCCGTACTGAACGAAAACCGCATATGTCGCATTTCAGAAATCGTTTTCTAGTTGGCATTTTATATAAAATTATTAGCACTTAAAGTTAAAAATACAATTTTCAATTAAAACTAAAAATTATAAATTTTTAAATAATTTTGTCTACGCCATATTTAAAATTTTTGAAATGATTAAATTGTATTATGTTTTTTGAAATGATTACTAACAAAAGAAATGAAATAACACACCTTTAGATAGTTGGTATGATTGAACAAATAGATTGAAAATTGCAATAGTGAGATTTACGTAAATAGTTGGAAAATAATTGGAACGAACTCACTCATCTCCGCAAACCTCTCTAGGTATATATTGGCTTGATGAATTGAAGATTTGATTATTAACACGCGTCCATGTCGATCAATCTTCTTTTTTCGACCGCACCGCTTCGAAATTTTTCTTCTTGGCCCCTTTTGATTGTTGAGTTCCAATCGAATTATTCGAATCCGGCTCGAAATTATGTTGGTGCAGGTTCGTTAACATTGGAAGATCTTACTTGATCGTGTTGCTTCTTGTAAGGTTGGACGTTGAAATTGAAGTGAAAGATGGCGCCGGCGGCCGCCGGCCCTGGGTTGTAAGTCAATGGGAGAGGAAGACATGGGATATAAAGGACGGCTGTTTAAGATAGCCTCCACTTGAGCAAGTAATGTACTAATTTCTTCAAATGTTAAGTGGGCGTTTCCCATAACGCGTTTAATGTAAAATTTTGCTGATTTCACCCCAGCCTCCCATATTCCACCAAAATGAGGAGCGTAAGCAGGGATGAAATTAAATTTTATTTCTTCCTAACAAGCAAACTGAGATAAAGATTCTTTTTTTTGTTTTAAGAATAAAGCAATTTCTTTGGCAGCTGCAACAAAGTTTTTACCATTATCAGAATATATTTCCTGATTTTTGGCCATAATTAGGGAATATAAAACAATCTTATATTTCTAGTACGTCGGTTTGGAGCAGAAAACTTCAAACGGCTTAATAGTGTCGGATGGTCTATATTATGCAGGATATCATATATTTAATAGAATTCTTCTTTTATGTAATAGTAGCAATTCAAAGTACACTTGTAATCCTCATGGAAAGAAGTACAATTGACAGTTTTCCAGTTTCGTTTTGTAAGAAGTTTAAATAACTATTGCAATCTAAGTTCCCTTGTAACTCAAAGGGCCAATTACTTTTCCATTTAATATACCTGTCCATGAGTTAATTTAGAATTGATGTTGGGATATGTTTTGTCTCATCAGGTGCGCACTTTTCTACCTGCCCTACTGTTATTTAATAATAAACATCGTCCATCTCCCTCTAACTTCTGATCTTTATTGAATACGCACATCTTGCAACAATATCTCTTTTTGGCATATAGTAAAAGTGATTACTATCAATATTAAAAAATTCCATTCCACAATTAGTGTGCATTCGCCCAAATTTTAGATTGAAGTTGTTTTTTTAATTCATCATATTTTTTTTCGATACCTGTGTACATCTGATAGTAGTGATCGTTAGACCCCTTCAGCTGAAAGTCAATTTCCCAGTGCAGTTTGTCGATGAACTCCCACTTCGCTTTCAAAATGTGCAAATGATCTTAGAGTTCCCATTTTTCACTGATTTTGGTGATATCAATTTTGGACAACGCACGATAAATGGCGTTAAAATTGCATTCTTGTTTATTTAAAAGTTGTTGAATTTTCTCGGAATTACCGTCCTCGCAGCCTTAGGTGTCGTCAACAGACATGTTAGTTAAATCAAAATTCACTGTATGTTTTTGCTGTTTCAAATATTTGAGCCTGTTGTCTATATCTGTTTTAATTGCCAAGAACATCTCTTTCGTTTTGCTGTAAACGTCTTCAGTGAAATAATTTATTGTTTTGTCTTCTAGCTCTAGTAATAACAAGGCATTTCTCGCCTCGAAGTCTCTCCACTGTTCCTCCAGAGACGACAAACGTATGTTAAGGTACTCTTCAGTTTTTCGAGAAGCAGAATCTTTGCGGTAGTTTCTACACAAAGTCTTGATATTATAGAAACAAGTTGACTGAAGTTCCAGTTTATCCATGTTATAAAATATATGTTATAAGTGATAGCTCACCAAACTTGAAACGATGTTGACGGTGGCAAGTACAGTTAGATGTAGTTCACGACACGAAGATCCAAATTCGCTGAATGTTCTTCTCACTATGTTGATGCAATCTTACCCAGTGTTTGCGCCTTTGTCTCAATTTAGCTGGGGATTCTCGCTTGTGAGAGGCCAGCCGAACCGATTCGCCACTGTTGTAAGAAACATAAAAACACGCGATAATAAGCTCGAAGGACCAAAAATAATGTTAGAATCCAAGGGTAAGGTTTGTAGAGTCCAAAGATGTATATTATTTGAGCACCTTTATTAAGTTATTTAAAGTACAGTAGAAGCGTGTTAATAAGTTCACGTTCTAAAGTGGACTGGTGTAAAATAATACAATATACAAATTTGTCTGACAGAGAGTCAGTGGATTCTTCAACCGACGGCGCCGACCCTGTTTGCAGTCCTGATGGACCTGGTGTAGGTTCAACGGGGCCCTTCTTTGTTCCTGACGTCTTTACATCGGTGGCTGTTGGTAGGTTTTGTGCAGGTTTCCCAGAGGGCTGTTGTGTGTTATGTTGGAGTGTGTCATAGTACCTACCACCTTTACCTAATAATTTTACATATACACTGCCAAGGCAGCACCCCAGTCGCCTGCCCCTGGCTAGTAAAGTTGGTATGTGGTTGTCAGGGATTGTAAGCTTAACGAACCATCCTTCCTGTTGCTGTTCGGCTTCGAGAAGTAGCCAGTCCTTGATGGATATCCATCTGTTCTGACGGTATAGCATCCGTCCTATGTCCAGCGACTTTTTCCATTTGGCTTCACCATTGGGTATGAAAATACCGCAACGGATCCGCCGCGGGAGATCAGCCTGACGGACTACAGATAGTGTTTTGCCCTGGTTCAATTTCGGATTTTCAATCGCTTTCTTGAGTCAGGTCACTGTATAGTGGTCTTCGCACCAGATCCTTATGGCTCCCTCCACGAAGGTTGGTTTGCCGGCGAAGACTGGCATGTCCGGTTCTTCGCCCGCACCTTCTGGTTGCCAAGCAAAGTTGATCATTTCATTGTGGAGCTCTTCCAGGAATTTCTTCGCGACTTCCCTTGTTAAGAGTCCTGTAGGAGCGCTAACGATCGCGACCCTTAGGTCGGAACTCGCTGCTGCGCTGTAAGTGATCGCCTCGTTTATCTTTGAGGATTTGTTTGTCTTCGCCTTCTTGTGTTCTCCTTTAGGTGAAGTCGAGGAGTTTAGCGAACGCTTGGGAGCACGTGCCACATTCCCATGCCTCCTCCCCACCTCGGTCTTCCTCGGCTCAACGCCTTTCCTGCACCAGTGACCTGCTCTGGAGACCTGGGGTACGTACCAGTTGCTTTGTGATCACTGGTGCCTGGTTTGGGTATTGCCGATTCAGAGTTTGGCGGTTTGATGGCCTCCGGTACTCGGGCTTTGCGTGCTAGGCGTTGTTTTTTGGTGAGCCTCTTCCATCTTTTTTTCTCACCAGCTGGCGTAGTCGCAGTTGTCTCCGTAGTAGTAGGCCTTGGAGCCTTAGGCTTGGCTTTCCGGTTTACTACTTGCCATGTATTAGCGAGGTCCTTGTCGTCCCTGACTGGTGAAGTTCGTATTGCCATCGCTTGCTGTGTAGATACGGGGTTGCTTGATTTTGTCGCTTCCGCCGTTGTGATGGACCAGTTGTCATTTTTGTTACTGGTCGCAGATTTTTCTGGTTGGTTGGTCGAGACCTTGCAACCAGATGTTGTGATGTTTGAGCTGTTGCTCTCTAAGACCTGGGATGAACCAGACGTCTTTGCCTTGTCTTGTTTGGTGGGCTTTAATAAATCCATAGCCTGCAAAAATTCATTTCGTCAGCCCGGCTTCCCGCCCTCCACGGAGTCCGCACCTTTAGGAACGTCCTACTCTCAAAAAAATTCGGACGCTAGGAATACCGGGGAGATATAGGAGGGCAGGGCTGGCTTACAGCGCGACATCGGGTGCTCGATCAGGTTGGCAGTCGGGTTTACCAATACAGTAAAACCCGACTTGTCCACATGCACAACCTTCACTCACTCCGTCAGCATGGCCTTTGCCACTGCAGGGTGCCCCGTGGCACACTGCAGACCCCACCCACTTCGCCTTCGGCCCTCTGACGGGTCGCGTGTCCGTTTCCCTGCCCGTGGCTAGCGGACAGGGCTACCGTTTAGCCTGAAATCCGGACCGAAGGGGGAGTGTTGCCTCACGCCACCAAATAAAACCCATGTGACGCTCGGCTCAGCCCTCCAGGACTCCTTCATCCCTGTGTACGGCGCTCAACTGCGCAGGACCTAGCGCAGGTGGGTTTGTAGAAACCGCCGGCTAAACCCACAATCACCGGCGGTGTTTCGAGTGGTCCTCTTAGCCGTAGTTAGAGAGTAGGTAATAATACCAGCCTCTAACTACGTTGCCCAGGGTGCACCGGAACAGAGGGTAGTCATCTATTTGAGGTTTTACGTCCGCGTGGATGAGTACCCTCCGCTCACACGAGGAGGTGGACCACACTATCGCCCCCCTTAGATTTAGACCAGTCTTTCCTTCAAAAACCCACTTAAAAGGTTCTTAGTCATCTGACATGGCTTTTCTCCAGTCAGTTGCCTCAGGACTGGATTCATTCCATTCAATCCTTCATCATTGGTGAATGTTGCAATCTTTCAGTGTCTTCATACGAAGTGTATGTAGACAACTCCTCCAAGGTCGATTTACCTGGCATGTATGAGGGATCATAGGGATTATTTGACTTTAGCACAACAATGGCTAAGAACTCATCGTCGAGTGGCTCTCCAATGTCTGTCAATTGTTGCGATAAATCCGTAAGATTCAGTATGTAACTGTCCATACTTTCACTGTATTTGGTATTAAACAGTGATCGCATCAGGCCCAGCCTGCGAGATATACTTTTGCTCTCGTAGGTTTTGCTCAAGTTTGTCCACGCCTGTTTTTAGGGATTGCAATCCGGCGTCATTTTCAGTCCGGCCGGATACGACCGGATTCCAATCCGGCCGGATCCGACCGGATTGATTAAATCAAGATGATTTTCGCTTTTTAGTACAAAATAAGTAAGTTAATCAAATGTCACTGCACTTATACTCGTATGTAGGTAGTTTATTAAAAATAAATCACAAATATATAAAATCGACTTTATTTCTTAACCAATGTTAAGACAAATAGACAACAAGAAAACAATTAAAATTTAGTAGTGTAGGTAACTAGTAATAAGTTTACGAAGTAACGAGTAGCTTAGTCTTTCTAGATTTCACTTTCACAGATAGATCAATTTATAAGTAACAATATTAATTATCAAGTAACTATAATATCTAATAGATACAATTAACCTTACGTAATTAACTGAAATGAGATCAAAATCATTATTAAAGTATTTGAGAATGCTAACAAACAAGTCTTATAGGTATTTATCATTATGACAGATACCATCATGATTTGATGAATCTGTCGAACGAATGAATGGCAAAAATTATCACAATAATGAGTTTAGAACTCTTTAGTTTAATCAACTTACGATAAATAATTATTTTAAGTAATAATTGTAAAAAAAATATAAGTATTAAAAGAAAATCAATATTGATTTTGAAAATAAGATCGTAGAAAACAAATATTGTTAATTGTGTCATCAGCTAAAGGACTTCTAATATAGCTGCAAATATATACGCACAACGCATTTAAAGTACCTACTCATGCAACAGCTATATTATTTTCCCACAAACTGCTAGCACCGGATCCGGTTTTCGGATCCGGTATATCGGTACCGGATCCGGTAACCATTAAATGATGCCGGATCCGCCGGATTACCGGATCCGTTTTTCCGGATTGCAATCCCTACCTGTTTTGCATCTCTTGCGTTTCTTACATGTAAAAAAGCAGTTGAATTCACTGATAAACTTATTTTGGCCAGAGCTTTGACTGACTTCTTCGCGTAGTCCGGAACCTTTGTATCTACTTCTCCTTTCACGTATTCCCATAAGTCCTCTTGTATGAGAATCATTTTTACTAGAAAATTCCACGTAGAGTAATTATCTGCTCCGCGCAATTTCTCGATTGGTGTAGAAGTTTAAGTTACGCTGGCCGACATGATGGATGCCGCCAACACACAATAAAATGGCGAACGTCCGTCACCCATTTTAAGAAATTTGCAGAGTTCATGTCATCATGGTAATCTGAGGACTTTGATTGAGATTTGAACATTAATTATGCACCATTTATGAATCCATCTTTTGTTCCCGCATGAGCAATTATCCAGCGACTACCTGATGAGTCTGAGACGAACCTTCCTGGCTCCTCTTCACTCTGCCAACAACTTTTTGTATGATAAGTATTGTGGATATAGGTCTCATCTAAGTATACAACGGGTCGTTTTTCCACGGTGCGATTTATTCGTATTTTATCCAACTATCTTGCACGCCATGCGGTAATGTCGTGAAGTTCCATAAGTAGTTTTTGTCTGGTTTGACATCGCTTGTACTTGAAACCAATCCTATTTAACAGCATACTACTAATAAAGTAGTTGTCTTTTTCTATGTATACTACTTTTAAATCTTTGTAAGTATATATCAGTACACATTGCAGTATCTACCAGAGCAATACAATTGTCCTTGGACTTGAAAATAGTAAAGACTTGTATTTTTTAATGTTTATATTCCATTGATAAGTTCTAAATAAGGGGTAGAAGTAGGATCTATTGTCTGATACCTGCTAGCATAGGGACATTTGATTTCTATAATTGTTTCTGTGCTCAGTAACCCATCAGGAGATGCAGCAAGATATGGCCTCTCCAAACTTATAAAAATACCACAAGGCTTTATTAAAAGATCATTCAACGGCATACTTTCTTAAAGCAATCTTTTCATTTAATAATCCATGACTGGTAGCTCTTCATTTAAATTCTTTTTTATCAATTACTTCTCTGGCATATTTTGCCATAGTTTTTGGCTTTAAATTGCAAATTGTGTGGAAATTACTGGCTGTTAGTCGCATTTGTCTATTTATGCCAATCAGGACATTCACTTTGGCCAATTGTATTGTTCTGAATGAGGTTTGCTTCTTCTTTTGTAATTTTATTCAATTTCATTTCTTTTAAAAATTGCTCCTCAGGATTTATATTTGTATACGTGTGATCATTTATTAGAGCATATGGGTTTTCTGGCTCATATAATTGTTTCAAAGGCATCCGGGAATTCCAAAAACCAAGGATCAAATTAGAGAATCTTATATTATAATTTACTCTATCTATATTTTTGAGTATGGTTCAAAAATTATATTTCTTTTTCTCCTGTAAAATTTCTCTGCTTTAACAGGACTACCAGTGTAGGGCTTGCTAGGTACATGAAACTGTTGCAGTTTTTGAGTGCATACTTTTTGCTGAAGCAGAAGCTTTTCTCGTACCATGTTCTCAATGCCAAATAAAAGGACTGCAACATGTTTGCACAATTTTTTAATTTTTGTTCCACTTCCAGCAGGGCTTCCACATTGTGACGCTTCAGGGTTACCATTCTTATTTATTAATATATCTACTTCATACTGTAGACTCTTCATAGTCTTCCTACAGTAGCCTTTTATGAAGGTATTGTCACCAACCACAGAAGCTCGTGCCATCAGCAAGTGACGTGTCTCATATAACTGCATTGCTGTATCTATTTTTTTCTGTGTGCTAAAAAATATAAGAATAGTTATAACTATCTATGTATCTAATTTTATTTTATTTTAGTCAGATTACTTACTAGCATAAATAATGTCTTATCATGGTCTTATCTAGGGGTGGCAATATTGTGTTACTGTTAATATCCCGATAGGTTTCTCCTAACGACAACTGAATCTTTAGATCATCATTATCAGTATTTTCAGAACGGCCAAAATTGAAGTTTTTGTCATAAAACTCCAACCTGAAATATGAATTCAATCGACTACAAGATCTTTACATTTTCACTATAGCTAATAATAAATTATGACTTTAAGTGCACTATATTTAGGAACAGTTAATCTCTCATGAATGTACGATAGAAGATAAGTAAAATAAGTTAAAAAATAAGGAAAATAAAAATACCTTTCAACAAGATCTGCTTTCTTTCCGCGTAAGGAAGCACCACGTTTTCGGAGCTCATCTTTTAGTTCCTTGATCCGATACTTTGAATACATGACGATTCCATAATAATCTAAAAGTTATCACAATTGTAGGGTGTCTTCAAGTCAGTGAAGAGCGAATAAACAGTTCTTAAATTTGTAAACAATACATGACAGAGCAATGGCCGCCAAACACAAAAGAACTAGCTACGCTGGCGCCATCTACGCTAAGCTTTGACCGGCCAACCCCAATGGATGCGGAAACTATTAAAACATGGTTTGAGGTTGTTCACGGACTAAATTTTTAATAGACAATTATAATGAGGTGTGTCAAAGAATTGTTAACAGATGTCACTACTAGTATATTAAAGAACATTATTTTGATACTAACTTTAACACCTCAGCTTATCAAAATAATCTAAACCTTAAGTAACAATTCAAAAGCATACTGTTACAAACAATTCAGTAAATGCCTACTTAACTACTTAAAATGTATTGTTTTTCTATAAATTACACAATAATATGCATGCCTAGCTTCTTAACAAAATAGCTATGTTTGACACTACTCAAGCCCTTTGTTAACAGATCTGCAGGCATTTCAGATGTTGGCAGATAAACTATTTACATGTTTGTTAGCAACTGCTTCCCTAACAAAATGGTGACGCATGTCAAGGTGTTTAGTTATTTTGAGTACCTAACTCAAATACGAGTACTAACGAACCGAAAGGACTTTTTTAAAAAGACAACTGATTGTTAAGGTGTCGTTTATTTGAAGGTTGGCTTAAGACTAACTTAATACTAACTTATCTCTACCATGCTCTATGCTAGGGACCACCCAAATTATGCCAGCGAGGCAGATTGGATGTTTATGAATTGTGCCTTATCTCTGCCGACAATGTGGGAATGAACACCGTACGCGTAGGCACTTGTTGGGTGGTCTGGGAGTTGCGTCGCATGACTTCTCCCCCCTGAGATTCGAAATTATCAGAATCATCAGTATTCTGAGAATTTCGAAAGTTACAAGTGTAATCTAATTTCTTAAGTCAAATATACCAATTGACCACAATGAAAACTTCTATAATTAAATACAATACGATCGTCCAAACACTAACACTATAGACTCTAATTTTACCAATTTCCAATTCACTTTCACTGATACTTTTTACTGATTTTAGTAATAACAGCATGTTCTTCAAGTTCATATCTTCCAACATTATTGGTTTTCGCTGTCGAGTCTTCACGTAACTGATGTGGGGCAGACATATAACCGGTAGCTTGGGATATTGTATGAGCTCTGTCGTTTGGGGATGTACTTTTAAGGTAAATTTGTCAATCTTCACTTCACACGCTTGATCTTCTATAGTTATAACATGTGACCCTTGTACATAGCATTGGAAAATATCGTTGTTGCATTGTTGTTGCAGTAGGGTATTCTGTTTCACAAATATGATCCAACGGTTCGGCTGAATATGATGCAACAGGATGTTGTCGATGACCACAGGTATAAGTTCACAGGAACTGAGATTGGTTGCGTACTTCATGATGTCCGTGATGCAACGATCTTCCAAGATTTGGCTAGTAGAGTCACCATAGCAAATGAAGTTGGAGGGTGTTGTAGATATACAGGGCTCGGCGAGTGGTTCGGAGTCGAGTCCATTCACTATCATGTAGGGATATTTGGGAAGGATGACGTAAGTATCGTGATCACGGGAAATAGGAATAGGGTACAATTTATAGTATGTGTAGGTTTCTCTTTCTCTATAAGTGGAATTTCTAATAAAAATGTTAACTGATTTTCTTTACAATATGCTTTTATAGTTATAGTTTGTTCTATTTTAACAAGATTATCTAAACTTACTGAAAATGCAAATCTTGCCGATTTTTCAATATCCTTTAGTACAATTAACAACTTCTCAGAATCGACAATTGATTGATGTATAGGTAGTGTCTTAAGTTTGCTAAAGGCAATGGCTGTTTCTATTTCACCCAATCTGCTATAGAGGCTCTGAAAATTGTGTAAAATGAGTGAATACGTATACGTAATGGGTTAATAAGACCCCTCTTAACTCTAAAACTAGGAACTAACTGCATATATTTATTTAACGTTACATTCTTAATATACTCTACTTGTAACCTATAGTTTCTAAATACTACATTTATGTAAGTCTGATTGAAATTTGCTTCTATAAGCGTGTTTAGTTCTTTTAGTTTGTTGATGTTTAATGTTAAATCGTCTTGAATGTTATTAAGGTCCAATATTCTTATGAGTGTCCATTTTTCTCTGCTTATTACCGCCTTTCCTTCCTTGACGGGAAATATTCCCGGCACGTTCTTAAGTGACTGCATTTGAAGGCCCTGCAGTAGACTCGCCGCCTTCAGCACGAGCAGGACGATCAGGATGCGCCTGTGGAGGACGTTTAACATCCTTTAATGGAGCTCGTATGTCGCGATTGTTCTTGTTAAGCGTTACCACGTTTCTTTCCACTTCCCCTGTAACTATCGCCTTGTCAAACCTAGGCTTATCCTTACTACGTCTAACATTAGTCCCCTTAAAGAAAACTACGTCATCTATGTCGATTTTGAAATCCGTTTCACCTCCCCTTTTTCGCTATTGCTTTTTCCTTAGTTTGTATCATTTTATCTGTAAGATGTTTATATATAAATTTTGTTCGTTTAAGATGATCACGCATTAACACTTGCATATATTCTTTATCAACGTTTGTTTCAAAGGTGCTTTTTGGATTCGGTATGGCCAAATACTACCTAGAAAGGAGTGAATCCTGTTACTGAGTGTATGGAATGGTTATAAGCCATTACAGCATAGGTCATAACGGATGCCGCGTCTGTCAATTTTTGTTCGTACTTCGCGAATCGGTATATTTCGATCAAACCCCATGGAGTTACGATTATTCGGTGTTCCTAAATGTAGTTGGATTTTATAAAAATCCAATAGTTCCTATATCAGGCGATTGTTGAATTCTGAACCGGAATCTGAGCTGATTTTGCGAGGAGTCCCGTAATATGAGAAATATTTGATAAGGGCCCTAACAACCTCAGGTGCTGACTGATTCGAAATCTCAATCGCTTGTCCTAGTTTACTAAATGCATCTATGATACTTAGGAAACATCTGCCTTCAATTTTAAAAAGGTATATAGGTAAATATTTCTTCGAATGGTTTATTTTGAGTCTGTGTTAGTTGCATTGCGGGTTTTAAAGGTTTACGATCATATTTCATTTTTTGACATGCTTCGCACGCATTAATAACCGCGGCTACTGTTATGTCCATGTTATGCCAGAAATATGTTCGCTTAAGGTGTGATATCGTTTCTTTAATGCCGCGATGACAATTTTTACCCATATGATACTTTTGGATAATTTGTCTTTGTTCATCTTCGTTTTCAATGTACACTACTCTTTCCGTACATTCGAGGATGTTAACAGATCCCTGTTTAAACAGTTTGATGACTACGGCTGTGAGTTCTACTCTATGTTGTACGTCTTCGAAGTAAATGAAATATTTTATTTTGTTTCGGATGTATCGTTTGAGAAAATCTGTTATTAGGTCAGGTCTTCCTTTGGGTAAGTGAATTTCTAAGATTTTTTGTTTCTTGTTTGAAATGTCCTTGACTGAAATGTCATTTCTAAGCCATGTGTATACTAAAATCTGATTAGGTTTCGTGTCAATAGCCTCTTTTAGTATCGGTATGCCTATAGAGTCAACGTCACGTGCGGAGTGTACAGTTTCGGAAAGTATGCTTTCCGTTTCCGGAGCACTGAGAGTATCGCTAGATGGTGTTGCGATCGAAAACGGGGAACGAGCTCTATTTTCTAAGATAGAACTAGCAGGAGAAATCGTTATAGCTTTTTCCGAATCGGACGAAAGAGCTACAGGGCTAGTTGGTGTCTTCCTCCGCCCTCTCTTTTTGTCAGGTTTAGGCGCTTTCTTAGCGCCACGACGTTTTTGCATTTCCGTTTCGTCGACATTCACAGCGACAGATGAGTTTTCTTCACCGTTGCCTAACGCATTGATTTTAACCCTAGATAAGGCATCAGCATTAGTGTTTTGACGGCCGTTTTTATAAATGACTTTATAGTCATATTCCGCCAATCGGAGGCGCCAGCGAGTTATTTTGCTGTTAGATTCTTCGAATGAATTCAACCACGCCAGCGGCCGATGCGATGGTCTGTGTATATCGTGAATTTCTTCCCGTAAAGATACGGGCGGAAATATTTCACTGCCCATACTATGGCCAGTGCTTCTTTTTCGATAACGCTGTAACGCGTTTCCGCGTTCGTTGAGCGTTCTAGACGCAAATGCTATCGGGCGATCGCTACCGATAGCTCCCTGCGATAGGACGGCGCCGATAGCGTAGTCGGAAGCATCGGTGGTTAAAATAAACGGTTTTTCGAAATCGGGAAACTGTAGTAAGGGCGCATTTGTGAGCAGCTGTTTACATTTTTCAAACGCCTCTATAAACTCCTCTGTGATTGTTACCTTGCTGTTCTTTTTAAGGCAAACTGTCATTGGTCTTGTTAATTTTGCGAAATCCTTCACAAATTTCCTGTAATATTCAATCAGCCCCAGGAAACTCTTGATTTCTGTTTGGTAGTGTCAATTTTCCGACTTGTCAATTTAAACTTTGAGATTCGTTTCGCGAATCGGATATTTTTCGTAGTTTTCCCACGTGTTCTTGGAGGCTTGTAGAAAACACTATTATGTCGTGTCGTCCAAATAAACAAGGCAATGAATTCCTTGAAGTCCGCGCAGAATACTGTCGATTGCCCGTTGGAACGTGGCCGGAGCTGTCTCAGTCCGAACGGCATTCTTAAAAACTCGAAGTGTCCAGCCTGGGAACTGAACGCACTTTTCTGGCGGTCCTTTTCATCGATCTCTTTCTGATGGTACCCGCTTGCCAAATCTAATGTCGTAAAATAATTAGATTTACCCAATTTGTCAAACAAGTCGGTTATGTTTGGCAACGGATACTTGTCGTCAGTAGTTATCTCGTTCAGCCTTCTATAATCGACGACCATCCTGAATTTCTTCTCGCCCGAGGCGTCGATCTTTTTCGGTACGAGATGCACGGTAGCATTTTTTTTTTTTTTTTTGTAGACACTATGTTCCTCTGACGTGGTGGTCAGAGACTTTGTTTATCTATTTACTCTTGCATACCAGTTCTCGCTTGTTTACCTCTCGTACTTGCATTCCGCATACTTAGTCTTTCTTGCTTTCTTCATCTTTCATTATCTTCGGTTGGGTTTACCGAACTATTCTAACTATACTAATCTATCTATCTTTATTTTTATTTTTATTATGGGTATAATAAAACAGTCGAAATGTTTTTATTATACAATCAACCTTAATTCTAACTTAAATTATCTTATTCTAACATTTTCTTATCTTATTTCTAATTTTTAACTATCTACATTTTTATTTATTTTTATTACAATTTTATTTGCTTATTCTACTTAATTCTATAGTGTCATGTTGGTTCTAGCTCTATTTTACACTATTTGTTTTATTTCTTAGTAATGCCTTATTAACTACTTTTTTACAATATTTTATAAATTCTATCCTATAGTTCTTGTTTTCTAGGATTTTCTGTATATTTTCCATTTTTATGTCAGTATCTATCTTTTTTTCTATTTCCAATCTTTCTGTTGCATTTATTGGGCAATCAGTGAGTAGATGTATTATATTTTCTGTTTTGGTTCCATCGCAGAGACATGACGGATCCTCTTTGCACTTATACTTGTGTAAGTACTCAGAGAACCCTCCATGCCCCGTAAATGCTTGTACTATTATTTGATCCATTTGTATGTTTCTGACTATTGTGTATGCGTTTGACGCACCGGGGAAGAAGACTTTTGTGGTACTTGCTGTGTTACTTTCTTGATACCTCCGGTCCCATTCATCGATTGACTCCAGACGGATTTGTCGCTTGATAAATGAGACCGGGCATTTCGCATAGTCTGGTTTCTTTTTAATTTTAAGTGCAGCCTCCTTCGCCAGTGCGTCTGCTCTTTCATTTCCTACTGTTCCTACGTGTGCTTTTGTCCAATAGTATCTCACTCCCCCACCTTCTCTTCTTATTTTATTAGCGTTTTCTCGTATTTCGTCTGCCAGTGGGTGTTTTATATCTGGGTTTGTTATTATTTGCAAGGCTGAGCGGGAGTCAGATACTATTGCACATGTTTGGTTTGTTTGGTGTGTTTTGTTGGCAATTTTTGTGGCTTCGTTTAATGCGAGTAGTTCAGCTTGGAAGACTGTGCAGTAATTCTCTAATTTTAATTTTTTGTTAGCTATTTCTCCCGTACTATCCCATATGGATAGTACAGCTCCTACTTTTCCTTCTATCTTGCTTCCGTCTGTGTAGATTATTTTATTTATGTTTGTTGGTATCTTTGCACAGTCCTCCAAGCATGAGAATTCTAGTTTAGGTCTGTCAGCTGGGTGTGGCCAGGTCATACAGGGCGATTTCTCTTCTACTTCTCTGTCTCCAATTATATCTTCTGTATATCCTTTTTTGATTTTATATAGGGTGGCTGCCTCCTGGATTCTAAGATCCAGTGGTAGCAGCCCTGCCAACACAAGAGCTGAATTTAGTGAGACTGTCCTGTATGATCTAACCATTTTTTGAACAAAACCTCTTTGTACAGCATTTAATTTCTTTTGTTTTGATTTTTTGTATGTAGCTGGTGCCCATACACTTGCTGCATACATGATTATGGGTTCTATTACACACACAATACAGCTGTGTATATAGTTCTGATAATTTCCGGGTTTAACCCCCATTGTACTTTTGCTGCTGTCTGTAGTCTAGTGTAAAGATTTTGTGCTTTACGACATACATTATCTATGTGTGCCGCAAAGGTGAGGTTATTGTCAATGGTGAGGCCAAGTATTTTGATTTTGTCTGTTATCTGAATTTTCTCCCGGCCCATGTGCAATTGTGGGGTGTCGTATTTTAGTTTTTTCGTTATTATCATTGCCTGTGTTTTGTGTGGCGCAAAATTTAATTTGTTTGCTACACCCCATTTTTGCACACGTGCTAGGGTTTGTGTTATTTTTTGCTCTATGTCTTTGGAGTTATTTCCAGAAAAGATCATTACCACGTCGTCCGCGAAGGCCTGACTGTACACCTCACTTTCTTTTTCTAATTCCAGGAGAAGGGGGTTTAGCAGTATGTTCCATAGTATTGGGCCTCCTATTGAGCCTTGTACACAGCCTTTTTCGGTGTTTTTAGCCCATTCTGCTCCGGCGTATCTAACACGAACCCTCCTATTGCTCAGATAGCTATCCATTATTCGCCTGAGATATACAGGACAGTCTGTTTCTGCCAATCCACATTTTATAGCTGGCCACCACGCATTGTCGAAGGCACCCTCTATGTCAAGCGACACTAGCACCATGAGTTTTTTATTAAGAAGCTCATTGTGGATGTGCCGCATCATGACATAGAGGGCGTCCTCCGTGCTGCGTTGTGGCATAAACCCATATTGCTTTTTACTTATTTGAGGTAATATGTGCCATCTTACTCTGTTTATTATCATTTTTTCTAGTATTTTCCCTAGTATTGGTAGGAGCCCGATGGGTCGGTATGATTTCGGGTTAGTGTAGTCCTCCTTTCCTGGTTTTCTTAATATGACCATTACTGCCTCCTTCCATTTGATAGGGAAGTGAGACAGCTCCAAGCATTTATTTGCTAAGGCTAGGTATATTTCTGGATTAGCTCTTATTGCCATGCTACAGATATCTGCTGTGAGACCGTCTATACCTGGGGCTTTCTTGGGGTTGAAGAATGACTCTGAGCACTTTAGCTCCTCTATGGTGAAGTCTTTGTGGTTTGGATCTTTTTGTGTTTTATTGTTTATAGTCTCAGCTTTTTTACGTATCTTTTTGTGCTCCGAATCATCCTTGGACTGATGATCGTCCGGGTAGAAACTCTCCGCAAGGGCCCTGGCCGATTCTTTTCCATCTAGGGTTTGTCCATCCTTTACTATGGGCAGATCTTCTTGCCTTATTTTTGTCCTATTTAGTACTCTGTATATACCGTCCCACATAGATTCTCCATCTTGTTTCTTACAGAAGTCCTTCCAGCTGGTCGTTTGAGCTGTTTTTATTTCCTTCTCGTACTCCTCCTTAGCTTGAAGGTATTCTTGCACCACTCCTTCTCTTCGGATAGACGCTGCGCATGATATTCTTCTCTTTTTCCGTAATACTTCCTTCTTCTTTTTTGCCAGTTCTTCATTCCACCATGGCGGCATCATAGTTTTCTTTTTTGGTATTTTTTTGAATATATTTTCACAAATGTTTGTTATGGTATCTGAGTAATTGTTTATTGTTTTGTCTAAGTCATCTATATTATTTATTTTGTTAATTTCTGATTTGTTTATGTTATTTTCTTCCCAGTTTTTAATGAGTTTGTGTTTAAAATCACCCCAGTCTGCCTTTTTTGTTGAAAATAGTCTTGTTGTTCGTTCAATATCTATTCTTTGGGATTTTCCTAGTTTTAATTCAAATGAGATTACTGAATGGTCTGAATTTATTATTTCTTTTTCTAAATGCCATGCGTCTATTCTTCCGAGAAGGTTTGTGGAGCAGGTGGTAATGTCGACACAGCTGGTATATCTTCTGTCTCCGCGTACTGTGTCGAAGGTGGGTTCTGATCCTGTGTTCAGTATGTGCAGTTCTTGTTGGTCCAGGAATGCTGCCATCTCCTCTCCTCTTTTGTTTGTTTTACTGCTTCCCCACCATGTGTTCCAGGCATTTATGTCTCCTGCCAGTATCACTCTTTCTGTTTTTAGTTCTTCTATGGCTTTCTTTATTATTTCTAGGTAGGGTCTTAGTGGTTTGTCTCCTTCTAGGTATGCGGACACCACTCCTATCTCCCAAGCTCCAGTTCTTAGTTTTGCCACTGCGATGTTTTCAGTTGTTAGGACAGGGTACTGGGAGATATTAATGGTGTCGTTGAATACCATTATTGCGGATTTGACGACTGTGTCTGTTGTTTTCCTTGTGCATTGAACCACTCTGACCCCTTTATGTTGTTTCACTTCTCCTATCCTTCCCACGTAAGGTTCCTGTATTATTGCGAATGTTGTTTTTCTTTTTTGTGCTTCTATAATTAGTTCTATTGTAGCTGTTTGGTTTCTTTGTAAATTTATTTGCATAGCGTGATACTGGCAGTAACTCCCTCCTTGCTGTTTTGTTTATTGATTTTTGTTTTGTTACTCATTTTTTCTTTTGATGCTGTTTTCGCACGGTAGCATTCCATGGTGATACGGATTCCTGAATGATGTTATTTGCGAGTAATTTTTCAACTTGTCTATTTATTTCGTCGTTTACAAGAGGGGGTTGACGATATGGTCGTACGTAAATGGGATCGTCATTGGTCGTGCGAATTTTATGTTTGACCTTATTGGTAAAGGTCAGGGGCAATTGTCACAATAAAAGATATCCCTATATTCGAAACACAATTCCGAATATAAAATTACTTTGTTGTGTATTTTGAGAAAAGAAAGGTTTCATTACATTTTTGTCTATGAAAAAATTTTGTGTGGTTACTAGCGGCTTTTGTTGCGCGTTATTGGGTAATCGAAGCATTTTATTTCTGGTTTGGTACAGATATAGGAAGTTCACTTCTTCTAAAACAATACTTAAGGCATTTTCGAGTGAGTTGCATCCTTTTAATAGAACTATGCGTAATAAATCTTCTGTCGTAAATGGTAATTTACATCACTAAATCGGTTTACTTTTTAATATGCTGTATTCTATTACAAAAATCAAGATAAGATGCGCCATTGTTGATTTTTAAGGTCTCTAACTCAATCGCGATACATTCTTCGGAACGTGGATCACCCAAATGTTGTTCGAAAGCTAATTTAAGTTCATTTCATGTCTCAATGTCTGGTCTTTCACTTATGCTGCTTTGCCTGTTAGTTTGGATGTAATGACTTGGAATATATAAAGGTCTTGTTCTAAATTACCTATGTCTCTGCATAATTTCATGACATATTCACACTTTCTAATGAAAAGATTTAGTAAACTTTCATCACCGTCAAATTTGGGGATGATTCCTGAAAGTTCTTTGGGTATCTGTGTAATCTTAGCCATTTTATTTTTTAATTACTTGTACTTGAATATAATATAAAATTTTAGTTCAATACGATATTGAATATGTATAATTTAATTTATCATGTAATATTTATTTACTTTATGTACTTACTCGTATATTCTAATTAAAAGAAATATATAGTGCAAATCGATTTGTGGAAACTACACTTCGTATCTCTAAATATTTATAATTAATGTGGAATAGGATTGGATAAAATCAGATGGAATAGCGATAGAGTCTACCCACATACTGTCCATGTCCCTCCTGGTGAGTTTTAATCTGGAGCTCTGCCTTAGCCTGCCGTTCTTCT
The DNA here is from genome assembly GCF_912999745.1 of Papilio machaon. Classification (NCBI taxonomy): domain Eukaryota; kingdom Metazoa; phylum Arthropoda; class Insecta; order Lepidoptera; family Papilionidae; genus Papilio; species Papilio machaon. Next base: position 4,499,601 of record NC_060013.1, on the reverse strand, counting down.
TGACGAATTTGTTTGGTTTGCGGATTCTCGTATGAAAACGTTAGAAAACGCTCGTCGAATTTACTGATTTTTAGTAAAACGCGACGCGAGAATCCTACCGGCTGCGCCAGTCAAGTGTTGTGGGAGCCGGAAGACCTTTTAAAAATACGACTTTATTTTAATTAGACCTGTATATTGGTTACAAGTACTAACAAAAGTTCGTATGCTCGCTACCAGAGTTAGCTTAAGACTGATTTACCATGCTATTGTTCCTATGCTGGTGAAATACTATCCTATCTGGTAATTTGACCCTCAGGAATGTTATCGACATCCGTTACGCTAAGTCAAACGATGATTGTTACAATGTAATACAATGTTTTAGAATATCTCGCTGACACTCGTGGGCATTCGTGGGGGTCTCAGCATACATAACTAGGTATATACGCGAGTGTTATTTTCAAAATGTTTGCGCGATCTCCCACTTCGATACTAGGACAACATTAAAACGAGTCACGCAGCGTCTGCGCCGACTTTGACTCCTATTACCTGGTTATTTTTCTATAAAACCGTTGACATTTTTTTTATTTTACAGGAACTATAGGATGTAATAAAACAAAAAAATATCAATTGTTAGCATAAACTATTTAATACTGTAATGACTATCAGTCTTTCCATAACAGCCTTAAAAAAGTCACATTTTTTCTTATAGTCTTGAAAAACAAACATAAATCTCTTTATTCTAAAAACAAACATAAAATACCTTTTAATTCTTAAAAATCACATATTTTGAGATCAATGTAAAATAAAATTAATTACACATTACAGTTTTCAAAGCAGTCTGAACATATCATAACAGCATGTTCTAAACAAAAATATGTGGTACAAGCGGCGCAGTTTTACCGTGTTTTTCTATTATTATTTTTTTTTTGATTTGCAATATCAACATCGACCAATTTTATTATTGTTAGATGCAGCAGCAGATTCAGGGCCATCTAATTTGAATATTTCATTGAGCCTCAACCTCAGTGTCCTTGGCAGAGAAAGAGTGAGAGCTCGTCGCCTGAGGATTTAGTAAGTCATAAGACAGTGTTTCCAAAAACATTCTGCGGCTAATCTTCTTGTTAGCATTATTCAAAAGATATAAAACAAACGAATTTATTCCTGCCACGTTCATCAAACTGTAAAATGTTACCATAGGCCACTTATTTGTGCCTCAAGCGACATTGTACGTCTCACACATTTTGTCGACCGTATCAACTCCGCCTTTAGTCGCATTATAGTCCTCTTTTTTATTTATTTTTATTTATTTATTTAATCACGCCAACAGCATACATGTTGAATGGAAACATATTAAAAGTTCACTGATACATTTTTTATAACATGTATACCAATTAAAGGCATGTACAAATTACATCGGACACATGTGTAATTCTTACTAACTAGTTATATTATTACTAATTTGTATAATTTGTTTTTAAATGAGGTCAAACCATCATTGAATATATCGATATCGGAGCTGTTTATGACGTTATACTCGTTACATATTCGGACCAAAGGACTATTGCGACCGAGGTTGGTTCTGGCAAATTTAATGTGGAAGATATTTTTTATGTAGTTTCTAGGACTTACTCTGGGGACAGATATAGAGATATGTTGAGTGATGTCGCTGCATCTAATAATATTGTGGAGCACCTTAAATAATAGTACGAGATCAATTATTTTGCGTCGGTTTTGCAGGGAGGTCATCCTAAAGAAAAGTAATCTCGCATCGTAAGAAGAGCGATGCGAGATTCCATGGCAGCTGTACGCCAGTTGTCTAGTGAATGTTCTTTGAATACTTTCGATGCGCTGAGAGTGAATAGAGTATAAGGGATTCCACACGGTAGATGCATACTCAAGTCCACTGCGTACCAGAGCATTATACAGGGCCATTTTACTGCGGACGGTACGAAAACATTTCGTGTTACGACGTAAGAAGCCCAACATTTTGGCTGCTTTCGTGACTACTGCGTCAATGTGATCGACAAAATTTAACCCCGCGTCGACCAATATGCCCAAGTCGTTCACTTTGTTGACTTTCATAAGCTTTGTCCCGTTTATTACATATGTAGATAATGTAGTGTTTTTCTTTTTTGTAAATTTAATTTGGAAGCATTTTTTTGGATTAATTAACATATGATTTTCTAGAGACCATTTTTGAATATTGTTAAGGTCGTCTTGAATATTTTTTATATCTAACATGGAGTTAATCGTTTTGTAGATTTTGAGGTCATCAGCGAATAATAAGAACTTGCAATGTTTAATTTCGGTTGAAATGTCATTGATGAAAATTAAAAACAAGATTGGACCTAAGTGGGACCCTTGAGGTACTCCAGAACTCCAGCCATTGACTGTAACAAAAAGAAGTCTTTTTGCTAAGTATGATTCAAACCAATGTAACAGGGACCCATGTATACCCATGTTTTCTAATTTTTTTATCAACAATCGGTGGTTAACTCGATCAAAAGCGTTCGAAAAGTCCATATAAACGGCATCTACCTCCAATCCTTTATCGAGATCACCAGAAATATCAGACACGTACAGTGTTAAGTTTGTGACTGTCGAAAAACCTTTTCTAAACCCGTGTTGATTAGGTGACAGATCTGTGCTAACATGAGCGGATAGAATGGGAAATATTAAGGATTCAAAAAGTTTTGAAAAGCACGACAAAATAGCTATAGGACGGTAATTCTTCACATCACTTTGATCTCCTTTCTTATGAAGTGGAATGATTCTTGCAATTTTCCATTCATCTGGAAAAATTCCATCGCTAAGGGATTTATTAAAAATTAGAGTCAACGGCAAAGATAAGCCCTTACCACACCGTTTTACGAACAGCGGAGGAATGCCATCAGGACCGGCTCCTTTTGTAATATCTAGTTGTTTAATCTTTTTAATAACATCTGATTCTGTGAGGCGAATGAAAGATAAATTATTAGATTCATTTAAACTTACAGGATAGTCTAAGGTATCTGGTGCACTATTGGCACACTTATAAATTGAAGAGAATTGACTTGCAAAAAGATTAGCTATTTCGGGACTCGTGCTGGCAGAACTATTAGCTCCACGCATTTCAGAAGGGTATTTAGATTCATTTTTCCTTCTGTTTTTAATGAAAGACCAAAAAGCTTTAGAATTCTTTACTAAATTAGTTTCGATGGTTTTTATGTAACGAGCATAACATTCATCGTACAGTTTATGGCAGTCCTCTATTATAGTCTCACAGACATTTGTGCGAGTATAGGTTAGGCGAGGAAGGTTGAGCATTCCATTGATGTATCCAATAATGGTTTTAATTGACAAGCAGTAGGTGATGTAATTTTCTTTAGGTTAAATAGTTTTTTTTTTTTTTAAACTTTGTACATACACATGAAGTATTGTACTGGAAAGCTTAGCTCTAAAAGAGTTCTCTTACAGCTTACCATTATATAGAGAGAGGTTGTTTAATGGGTAATTTATTTATTTATTTATTTAATAAGTAAATGTGTGTACAAGTCGTCATAAATAATGTCTTAAATAATAAACTTAATAAATATAGTTTTTTAAGATGGAAATTAATATTAACTTCTTATTTCCATACCTATTCTTGAGAATGTTCCATGCATGGGAATAATTATCCTTTGTGACTTGAATGTGAATTAAAAGAGATTCAGCTTCAGCGGGCGACACTTGTTTTCAAATAGTGTAACTTTGCAACAGTGAAACAAATAAATCATGGAAGACTCATAATCTCCGCTGAACGATGGTAACTTGATGTTTGGCAATTGTTCTAAGTCACTACGAGTGGACGACGCCATATTTGTTTTGTCACTAACTACTTTAGGTAACTTATTTATTCTTTTAATTCACTGTCAACGGATATGAACAAATCTTTACAAACAAAATACTCGTCGTTAACAAAGTATGGTAATGTTACTTTTTGTTCTTTTATAGTAATTTTCACAAGATTATGATGTGCATTTTTAAAAGTTTCCCAATAGTCATTGATAATTGTAAGACGCGATCCAATGTATCCTGTTGTTAATCTTGCTTTTGGACATTTCTTTAGATTGTATTGTATCTTTTATATTAAGCAGAACGTGTCTTCCAACACTGCAACAATCTGTTCGATTGACGACATTCTCCGACAAGAACTCCGTAACCCTAGCTGATGAATCCGGCTCGAAGGACCATACGTTGGGGTTGTTATCCGTTGTGAAAATAAACATTTTGCGTTTATTAAATGTATTTATTTTATTGGCACTCAGGAAAAACAATGAAAAAAAATGTGTAGGTTATGCGTACGCGTTGTCAAAAAGTCAACTGTCGCTGTCATCTGTCAATGTCAGTATTTACGTTCAACACATCTTTTACTTTTGAATTTGAATTTAAATTAGTGTTAATTAATTCCTTCAATAATCCTACCTTTCTTAGTAGGCCCGGAGTCTTCAAATACCCGGGACAAGCTGTCCCACACATGTTTAGCAGTTGTGACGTCTTGCACGTGGATGTACAATTGAGGATCGATAGATAGAATTATCTTAGACTTAGCTTTGACATCTTTGTCTCTGCTGACGGTGCCCTCGGAGATAATACATGTCCAGAGATCTTCAAGTTGCAGTAATGCCTGCATAGCAAACTTCCAAGTCATCATCATAGCAAAATTTTCTCATACAGTTAATTTTTCAATTGTAAATATATCAGCAGCCATTGTAATAAGTTTAAACTTGTGGCTACATGTCTACATGTAGTGGATATCGTACTCACATAACCATTACCTTACCTTAATTACCTTTTACCATTTACTATAAAATCGATCGACGTACAACATTTTATCGAAACTGAAGGTCAGCTAGGGATGGCGATTCTTTCCAAAATAGATCGATTTTTAAATCGATTCGAATCGTAACCTGATAAATCGATTCATAAAAAAATCGAGGTCTAAAAATCGATTTTTTTTCAAATTTGCATTTACAATGTAAATATAAATCCATTTTATGAAAAACAAGAATGGTACCATAATAAACAATCTCTGGGATCTCTTATCAGTAAAATCAGGAATTTTTTTAGTTCAGGGAATTCGATAATTACAATTATTTTTATTACCATATCAAAATATCAGATCACATATAAAAGAAGATATTTATTTTCTAAATGCATTTGTTAGTTTAAAAATTTAAGAGAGTAGATAACATAGCTTATAGTTCCCAATGCTTCATATCTAAGCTTTTTAAAAACAACAATTTGTCAAGTCTACTGGGATCCGGCGGTAAGCGGTTCCGCTCATCACTTGCGATGTTGCCGGCAATCGAAAAAAGGCGCTCACAGGGAACAGATGATCCTACGATACTCAAATACGAGTACATCACGGCTATTGAGTGAACATGGTGATAAATAGAGTTTTTTTGTTCTTGCCAATAAAGTATAGGATCATACTTTAGGTGCACAACTGCCTGTGATAAATAGTGTTTAAACTCTTCGTTTAAGCCTTGACTTTCCAGTGCAATTGTATTACATGTAGAGAGTTGCTTTTTGACAAGCAACTTATGAAAATCCCAAATTCCTTTTTCTAAATCAGTCCCTTCTATTGCGTCAAATTCTTCACTGCCGAGCTCGACCTATACCACCGAATCGATGAAATCGACTCGACCCAGCAAGAGCCCACGGTCTTCCCCGCTTCACATCATCCCAAAGAAGAAAGGAAACTTACGCGTCTGTGGAGACTATCATCGATTAAATGCGATCACTAAGCCTGACCGATATCCTATACTACGCGTCAAGGACTTCACTCATCAACTTTACGGAAAAATTGTCTTCTCAACCATAGACTTAAATAGAGCGTATCAATAACTGAAAGTACGCGATGAAGATATCGAGAAGACCGACATAGAAATATGTCAAAACTGTTTGTATAAACACAATGGCAAGCCGTGCAATTCGACGAAATGATGCAAAATTTGCAACAAGTATCATATCGTCATACACGACGATATTCCACAATCAAGGTCTAAACAAATTACAATTAATTCCTTGCCTTCTACATTGACAAAGTGCAACGTCCCTTACATAAGACACATCCTTTGAAATTTGCTGAAGTATGATATGTGTGGACTGTATTTTTATCCTTTGTTGATGATTGCAATAATTCAAGCGTTCTAAACTTAATTTCCAAAAACTTTTGGAAATGTGGGTAGGGCTCCGGAAACTTCTTTGCTCACAAATTCTTCCCATCCTTTCTGTGATTCTAAATCTAATTTATTTGTAATTATATATATATAATTAGGGGGTCCCATTGTTCTGTAGAAGAAGATCTTTCATAGTCGCTTTAACTTGAATGTAGGTCTCTTCGCAGTCGACGAATACCTTGTTCTTGAAATAATCCAAAGATTTTCTTTGTCATTTCGTTACGATTCTTATTAAGCTGTCATGATTATTTGTGAAGGCGACCCAGTATTCTTGTAAGATGGTTATCTTGCTTTCAATATATCCTTTGGTCGGACGACCTTTTGGAGTCTTCTTGAAATTTTCGTTAATGCGGGTGATGTGTTCGAGTACGTCTTGGAGCACGGTCATCAATTGATCTATGTTATCCATATTTGTAGTTTTTTACCAATTTTGAAGAAAACGCTGAATTGTATGCATGCATGCATGCAATGCAGAGGATCTTCGAAAAATTTGAATAATGTCACAAAATCTGTGTATTGTGGCGCACGCGCCGCGGGTACTGCGCAGGTTAGAGGTGCGGCCCGGGCTCGGTGGGGTCGCTGCATACGTGCCTGGTCACTTGCCTGCAGTCTCCTGAGAAGAGCAGTCACCAGCGTCTTAGTCTTGGTGTGATCGTTTCCGGCTAACGTTGGCGTTCTAAAGTTAATTTTTCTACTTTAATACTAATACCGTTTAAGTTCTATTTCCCGTTTTAGGGAGCATTGTACGGATATTGCTGCAGGGTACAATCGAGCTAGCAATCCCCGAGCAAGCTATCGCTTGTCAGCTTCACACATCGTCAGTTGACCTGCCGTTGGGACCTTCGCACCAACATCTACCCGAATTCCTGCGGCTGCCGCTTAGCTGCCTAGGGAGCACCCAGCTGCGCTCGACGTGCACCTCGTGTCCTGCCGTTCCTTGGCCTGCCGCCGCTCATCTGTCGCTGGGCGACACCACCGGAGTTCAGCCATAGCAGGGGAGTAATAAACGCCACGGAAGCAGACTGATAGCACGTTACCCCACGACCTTATAAATGTGCCTACCGCTGAGTGCTTGGTAATATTATATATATATCTTTTGTTACCACCTAAGCTTCCTTTCTGACCTCGTTAGGGTGTAGGGACCTAGGGCGTAAGGCCAACCCTTTTAAGCCTTGCGGGACGGTACAAGTTAACATCAGAAGTGGCATTAGGGCCATAACGACTTCTACAGTGAAAAGTAGTTGTTATGCCACCAACAAAACGTAAAGTGAGTGAATGCGCGGGACTGCAGCATCAATTAAAGGCCATGTTGACTCGTCTAAATGCGTTAGAAAATAATTCAACGCAGGCCTCAACGTCCTCAATCATTGTTAATAGAGAAGACGCCCAAAAGAAAGCACTCTTAGTGATGCCGCACGCGGAGGTGGCCATTACGCTAAGCTCCCAAGACCAAATCTCGTCGTCACCCGTTAGTTTTCCGTCCATAGCAACGGTAACGTCGAACGAGCATGACCGCGTGTTGGAGGTAACGGATAAGATTGCAAATGTTTATTGCGTTATTTGCGTCTCCAAGGTCTTTATATTTCAAGTTTTGACCCGAGTAACGTTGGGAGCTTCAAGTAGTATGTTTAAAAAAAACTAAGACTTTATTTACTTAACAGAGAACTGCTCACAAGGAGCACTGCGGACGAACTGGTTATACAATGCAAAAGAGTTTCACAAGAAGACATTTGAGTACAAAAGGATGCTTATATGACATCTTATCTCTAATGAATTACAATGAACTTAAAGATAACTTATGTCTAGTTGTGGCTACGTAACTCCTCCGCCCGAAGAACGAAGCGTACTGGAGCTTGGGGTTGTGGTGAATCTTCGCTATCAACCCTTAGGTCCTGAGCTTCCTGTAGCTCGACGTCCGGATGTAGAGTTGCATGCCTGGACTTGTATTTTCTAACAGCTCTATTCATGACGTATCTTGTGATCGTAGTAAATATCGCAACGAGTAACATTATAGTCAGCCAGCTAGGCTTATTTTTTCATTATTTGTTGATTTTCTAATAAGACATTTGTATCTAGGACTTGCGCCTTATTAAGCAGCGAGTGAATGTTATCTACTCGTAGTTCTATATTTTTTATCTCCACTATCGTGTCTGAAGCATTGGGGAACTGAAGCTGGGGTAAAGGTATAGTTTCCTTGATTTTTATATACCTTTGGTGCGTTTCTAGGGTGTTATCTCTGATTCTGACTTTATATTGGTCATTAATGGTTATCAAATTAGTTCCTTTGATCCGTTGATATTGTGTTTTGTTTCTGCATTTAATGCGAATAACTGTTTCCTTTTTTAATACGACTATCCATGTATTCTGTTTAATTTGCTGGATAAGTATATCTTTATACGACGCTATAACTCTGGTGCAATGTATTGGCTCTTTTTGTTGCGTTATTATTTGTGCAATACAATCTGTTGATGATTGAAGCGGTTGCCACTCGAAGTGCCTGCATATTTGTAGATCTTCTGTTATCGGTGTGCAAGGCCCTCGGGGGTATGCGAATTCATTGTTCCCGAGTATAAGGTAGGTATGTTTGGGAACAAGCATGATATTATTAGGATCTGGGATAGAATACAAATGAAGGAGTGTGTACATTTGGGGTGTTACATAAATAATAGGCTAATAAATCATAGGCTTGCCCATGTTTACCACATAAAAGAAATATCTTCAGTCCCCATGGACAAGGTTTACCTTTTATGTATTGTTTGGCAACATGTCTCCCAGTGAAAGGAACCATCTGCTCATCAACACAAAGTTCTTTTTCAAGCGGTAACTCTAAACATCGATTCCTAACAGCATCAAATATTGGTCGAACTTTGAAAAATGCATCTTTGCAACCAGCTGGTATTATTGTATTATCAACAAGGTGTAAAGTATTACGTAATTCAAAAAAGCGATCCCGTGCCATATTCTCTGAGAACAAGGGTATGCTAATTCCAGTTTCCCAGTACATTTTCAAGCAAGGGTAGCTAAATATTCCAGTAGCTAAATGTAACCCAAATAAAATGTCTATTTCTTGTGTAGTAGTAGGTTTATACCTGGTTTTATTTGAATGTATTGTTTAGGCGTAATATTCTGAAGTATATTTTCATGAGAGGACTCTATTTCTGTTGTCGGTGGTACTTCGAGAACCACTTCATCGCAGGTGTCAGTAACTCCTGGATCATTCGTTCCAATCCACGATGAGCTGGGCCCTTCATCTTCGTCAGAGTCGGGTGGGAATACCTCTCGTTGGTTTTGATTGATAACATCTGCGCCAACTCGGACAGACTGCAACTCTCTTTCAGATGTAAATCTAAACGGCTCTTCGTCATCAGACGATAGCTCCATATCGGAAAGAGTTCCAGCCAATATGGCTTCCAAGGCGTCCGGTGAAAACATATTGGTGTTTTTTTTTTATCTGAAAATGTAAAAAAAAATTATCTCTACATACAACATATATTTTATATAGCATCAACAACAACCACAATAATAATATAGTTACAAACATATTCAAAATAGATTTTGCAAATACAGCTAGAATACTTCAGCAATCGTAAATACATCGTTTAGGCCTGATGTGAACATTTGGGTACAAATATAAAAATTGTGATAATTGATACAAAAATAGAATAATAAACTCAAATTATATGTTATTTATGACCTTAGGAATATAACACATCAATTCATATTTTTGCAGTGCGCATATTTAGCTATTTCCTACTTTTTAGACATAAAAATGACGAGCTTACCTACAGAGCTCCAACTTCGGTCAGCCACTGATCAAACCATGTCGAAAAAGTCACAAAGAATGCCAAGAGATGGCGTTAATAGTATACATTTTTGTGGTTTATAATGTGGACATATGAACACAAGCGTTCTCAATTGCACTTTTAGCTTATATTTTATGCGTACATTTGTGTACGCCAGCTCTGAAGGGGTTAACGTCTATGCATTTCTCTATATTATGTACAGGGTGTCCGCCGGCAGATTTTATACTTAAAGAATGAAAATAAAATAAACCATGAGAACTATCAAAGTTATTTATTGATCATATTACAGAAGAATAACGCGGATTTTATTTTTTAAAGATAACTCCACTTAAATGACGTCCTTCTCGCTGCGCACACTCTTGCAATCTTTCCTTCATGTTGGTGAAAACTCGCTTGCAAAGTTCTGGACTGATAGCCGCAATCTCGCGTTCGATATTGGCTTGTAGGGCCTGTATTGTTGATGGCGAATCTGTATACGCGAGATTTTAAATATCCCCACAAAAAAAAGTCGCAAGGACTGAGATCGGGAGATCTAGGGGGCCAGGGTATGTCACCAAATCGACTAATTAATTTTCCGGGAAAAAGCTCTTTCACCTTAGTCATTGTGACCCTAGCGGTGTGTGCGGTAGCCCCATCCTGCTGAAAATGAGTCCTATTATTGTAACTGACATGTTGATGCAGCTCCGGTATAAAAAAGTTGTCCAACATCGCGCAGTAACGTTCAGCGTTGACAGTTTCACCTCTACCGAAAAAATAAGGCCCAATAATCCCATTACCAGAAATGGCGCACCAAACTGTAGTCTTTGGGCAGTGAAGGGGCCTTTCATGGATCTCTTTAGGATTGTATGCGCTCCAATATCGCATATTCTGCTTATTTACGTACCCACCAATATGAAAGTGCGCCTCATCGCTAAAAAAGATGTTACATAATCGAGTAGGAGTGGAAAATCGTTCCAGAATGACTTCAGCATAATTCTTCCTTTTAATGAAATCATCTTCTTTCAACTGCTGGGTAACTTGAAGCTTGTATGGATGGAATTTTAATTGTTTACGAATAATTTTATGAACTGAAGTCTTTTTCACACCCGTTGATGCTGCAATCTTCCGAATAGACTTACGCGGGTTCTGCAAAATTTCCCTTCTTACAAGTTCTGCGTTTTCAGGACTAGTAACAGACGTTGAAGGTCCAGCTCGAGGCTTATTTTGCACTGATCCAGTTTTTCGAAACTTCTTTACCCACGCCCAAATCAATTGGTTCGATGGGCCATCGTTTAATCGTCGGATATCGAAGTGAGAACAAAACTTACGTCTAGCCACATTGACGGAATTATTGTTTGCGAAATACGCCTCGACCGCAAAGGCGCGATGCGCTACTGTCCACTGACTCATGGCTACTAAACAACCCGCAACAATGCCGCGTCGAACGATACCCCTCTCCCCGCTCCACCGCCTTCCCACTCGGCGAAACCGAAATCCAAAGTATAAACTCTGCCGGCGGACACCCTGTATATAAGACGTTTTTGTTTTCTTCAGAGTTAGGATAAAATAAAACAAAACTGAGTTTCTTTTGTTTGAAAAAAGAAACGACATTTAATGTTACTATTTTAAATCCTAATCCTAATTTAATTAACATGGAAAAAAAAATTCAACTTAAATTCACACAATGCTTTTTAAACTTATTGACATTAACAGGTTGACAGTTCTTTTTAATATTAGGTCCTTACATATGAAATTGGCGTTTTGTATGGGAGGAACAAAAAGTCGAATATTTTTTAATATAATATATTTAATTAATCAAAGTATGGACCATTATTTTCTATGCACTTTTGCCATCTCATAGGTAGTTCATTGATCCCTTTACTAAAAAAACCAGTCGGACGGGAATCAATAAAATCTTTGAAGGCGATTTGGACTGCCCCATCGGAGTTGAATTTTTTTTGTATTTATTTATAATTTGCTATCGAAATTATAAGCAAAACGACGAAATTAACATTTTTAAATTAACACTTTTGTAAAATTATGGTTAGGTATACGGTAGAACGGAACGAGATTATTTGACTTGTCAAAGTAAGAAAAAAAAGGCGGGAAGCTGTTGAAGTGGAAAGGCGTTTTTAAAAAAAAAAATCCATAAAATCTTCCAAAGTTGATTTCATATATTTCAAATAGTTGCTATAAGTGTGTAGTAGTGTTTTAACATTATCGGATATCGGAATGCCTAATAAGAAACGGAAGAGGGATGGTCCCGGTCCATCAAGCCAGCAGCCGCTAGACTCCACGGACTCCGACTCAGCGGAATCCATGGCTTCGGCGCGCTCAGATTTTAAATACAAGGATGCGGTAAAGGAAACCCAAAATAAATATAATATCTATAGAGTCAAGGGTAAATATGCAACCGTAAATATGCGGAGGATTCCAAACAGACCGGATTAATTGTTTTTCTCACCAATTTGGATGAGAATACCGTATTCAGTGATAAAGACCGCTTAACTCTTTCCAAGGGCATAAGAGAACATGGGGTATCTGGAGTTATGCATTTGCGCACTGTTAATAAATATAAAGTTGGTGTAACATTTGATTTGCCTAACAATGCAAATATGTTTTTGCAAAACAAAAAACTGCTTGATCAGTTATCTTTTAAAGCTTCAATACCTGCTAAGGACACGGAAGTCACTGGAGTTCTCACATCTGTTCCAATAGATATGTCTAATAAACAAATATTCTCTTTGATTGGTAGTTCTAAGAATGTTATACAAGTCAGGCGCTTCATGCGACGTGTCAGAAGTGATAGTGGTAGTTTTTCGTTCATACCTACACAGGCAGTTGCTGTCACATTTGCTTCAACCATCTTACCAGAATACGTTTATTTAGACTCTTGGCGTCATAAAGTAAATATATATATATTCCTCCTGTTAAACAATGTTTGAAATGTATGCGTTTCGGACATATTGCTAAATTTTGTCGTAATTCGTAAGTGTGTTCAATTTGTGCAGAGTAACACAATTTTAAATCTTGCCAGGTTGCCCCCAAGGATGCTAAATGTGCAAACTGTGAGGGTAATCATATCGCTATTTCTCCTAAATGCCCGGAAAAAAGGGAAAAGTAGAGGAAAATAAAATAAAAGCTAGGAATGCCACATATTCAGATTTATTTGATACTAATGCTTTCCCAGCTCTAACAGCACGTAATTTAGATACTCAAGTAAATAATCTCATGAAATCTGATAGGTTTGTTAATAGTTTAGTTAATACAATTATTCAAATAGTGAATAATAAAGAGACACCTATTAATTTTGCATCAATAAAAGAAACATTGAAAACGTCCTTTAACAATAAATTTTCCTTAACCTCCTAATGGATCTCTCTGAATTAAAGATAGTACAATGGAACGCTCAAAGTTTAAATAGTAATAGGCATATATTTATGGATTTTCTTTACAATCAAAATATTCACATAGCAATTATCAGTGAAACATGGTTAAAACCTGAACAAAATTTTAAAATAAAACATTATAATATTGAAAGAAATGATACTGGTAACAAACATAACGGAGTTGCAATAATCATTCACAACAGTATTGCCTACAATAAAGTCAATACCTACTTTGACAGCTCATTGCAAAACATCTGTATAAGAATAAAAATTGACAACAAAGAAATTAGTATAGTAAGTTTTTATAGTCCTTTGAAATGTAATCCAGAATTCAAAAAACACAAATTCGATTTTTTAATTAAATCTATCCCTGAACCTTTCATATTTGCTGGTGACTTTAATGCTCATCATACATCTTGGGGTTGTGGCTCAGACTCAATACGTGGTCGTGACGTTTTGGATGTTATTGATGATAATAATCTAGTTCTGCTTAATAATGGTCAAGCAACAACAGTTGGATCTTTAACTTGGCGTCCTAATGCCCTGGATTTAACCCTGGTTTCTTCATCCTTAGCACTTAATTGTGAATGGGGTGTACACGATAGTCCTCTTGGTACTAGTTATCACATTCCTTTAATCATAAGAGTAAATATTAGTAATAGTCATAACATTGAGGAATATAACTATTGTTGTAATGCTGCACATTTGCCCATTTATCCGAACTATAGACTGGTAGATTGGCAAAGGTACAGAAGTTGTGCCGATGAATTATTACTTGATTTTAAAGTTGATAATTTAAGTCCTCTTGATGCATATCTTCAGTTTTGTACAATTTTGCGCTCAGCCGCTGCAAATTCTATACCAAATTCTAATCAATCTACTGTCAGTATTGATATTGTTAGCCGCTCATGTCATAAAGTTCTTAAAAAGTATTCGCTTCCTTGGTGGAATCAAAAATGTACAGAAGCTGTTTTAAATTTTAAAAATGCATATCTTAGTTTTAAAGCTAATCCATCGGAAGAAAATTACTTGCAATTTAAAAGACTACGTGCATGTAAAAAGCTTATATTAAAAACAGAAAGACAAAAAAGTTGGTTTTCTCTTTGTGAAACATTTAACAGATGTACACCATTATCTGTCATATGGAAATTCATGCGCAAGTATAATAGAACTTACCATTTTAATGCTGAGAGTGATGATAGCTGGGTCTTAGATTTTCTTAAGAAATATACACCTGACTTTGTATCGGATGACACAAAAACCTACAATAATAACACCAATCCTAGCAATCATTTTCTTTTAAACTCTTTTTCTTTACAAGAATTGCTATCAGCCTTAACTTCCAGAAGAGATACTGCCTATGGTCTTGATGGCATGCTTTATATACTTTTCAAAAAACTTAGTACTACTTGTTTAGTAATATTTTTACATATATTGAATTTACTATGGGAAAACGATATTATACCTCATAACTGGAAGATGGACTGTCTTGTGCCTGTCTTAAAACCTGATAAGCCTAAAATGTATCCTGATTCTTATCGTCCTATAGCTCTTACTTCTTGTGTTGGGAAGTTATTTGAACTACTCTTAAAACAACGTTTAGAGTTCTACATAGAAAAATATAGTATTTTGCCATCAAATCAGTTTGGTTTTCGTAGGAATCGTTCTGCTAGGGAAAGTATTTGCCAATTACAGTTTGATATAACTATACATAACTCCTTGTCCAAAAATGAAAATTTGGTTGCTGTATTTTTTGATATTGCAGGAGCTTTTAATAGTGTAAATATAGATGTTTTGTGTAATGAGATGTCACTGATAGGTATTCCTGGCAAAATTATAAACTGGGTTAAAAACTTTCTCAATAGCAGGGAAGTATTCATTAAATTTAACAAGCACCTCTATGGCCCTAGAATGTCGTCAAAAAAATAAGTGTCTCCGTGCAATAACTGGGGCATTCAGAAGTACTCCTGTAAATGCATTACAGATTGAATGTAATGTTCCACCACTAGCTATTCGGTTCAATAACTGGGGCATTCAGAAGTACTCCTGTAAATGCATTACAGATTGAATGTAATGTTCCACCACTAGCTATTCGGTTCAATTACTTGAAAGAAAGGTTTCTTTTGAAATTATATAGTACATCTACTAATAGTCTTTTGATTAAGTCATCATAAATAAAGTTTCAAGAAAATTGAGTCAACTTCTACCGCAATTTATACGTTTCCCTATCCATCTATATACGCAAATTGGAATAATCGGGTAGCACTAACAACCTGCATGGCCTGAACAATATTCTTAATAAATATATATGTATATTAATAAATATATTTCTTCTTAAATATTCAGAATATGGTTTTTGTTTGTTTATTTTATTGTAGCAATCCATGTCGTAAGCAAAATTGAAATCCTTTGAAGCGAGAAAGAAGTATTTGTAAGAGTAGGCAGGTACAAAATCCTTGGAAACGGAGTGGTCATCAGGTGAATCCAAAATATATAAAAAGGTTCAAAGCACGCACATACTCCAACCATAACAATGACAAATCCATATTGATATATGTAATGCCAAATGCCTATTAGTAAACTCCTTCGTAATCTTAGAACAGTGGTATACACCAGCAACAACAATATCTTTTGCACGAATGGGCCGGCTCGCCCGGTGAAATACCACGACCACACAGAAGACAGGCGGAAATGGAAGTAATTCCTTGTTTCGTCTGATGAATGGGCGTATCTGATCTGAGGCCTATGTTTAGTCCTCTTCATTATTCCACCTTTTTCATATAAGGAAAGGATGGGAAGGGGAAGAGGATTTGACAGAGGAGTGGATGCCTAGGAAGGGGAAATATACCCTTTCCGTCCCTTCATCGATTATATGTAGGCAACGTATCTGCAATTACGGATGCATATATTATACGAATTTAAAAGTAGTCGAGAAACGTGTCAGATTTCGCTAAGTCAACGATTTTGGTGACTTAGCATTTGCTAAGCAAACGTCTAAGGTAAGCTTAGCATGTGACTATAAATTTTAAACTCGTAAGATAAGTCTAAGCAAAGTAAAAGTACCGACTATAAATTTCAGCCTTAGAGTTGGGGTTGTATGGGGTAGTAAAATGAATGGAAATTTTATGCAACGCACATATTTCCTTAATTATTTCGTTTTCAAACTTATGATCGGAGTCGGTTGTGATTTTTGATGGTATCCCTATAACTGAGAATATTTTTAGTAAAGCTTCTGCTATATGTACGCTAATGGTCGCTTGTAAGGGTATCGCTTGCGCGAATTTCAAAAAGTTATCTATGATTGCTTTGCTAAGCAACGAGTAGAGCTAGAGCTAGAGCTAGAGTTAAACCAAATGTAAATTTCTGTCGAGAAATCAAAGATGATTTTAAAAGAAATGATATAACTATTGATGTTATCCAAGGGATACCAGTTGACATATAAACACAATAGACAGTGGATCAACCATATCTCTTATCTCAGAATCACTTGTCTAACCTTTCCATTTAAAATTCAACTTTATAATTGTTACTTTCAATTCGTGAAACAGATAGTAAATTTCTTCTCAAATCAGGTACATAATATACATCAGTTATAATTAGGTCAAAAGGTCGCTTACCCACATAACATCTAGCTTTAATATTACCAACACCAACTGCCTTCAGGCTCACACCATTTTTTGCCGCTGAAATTATTTTTGGCTTACTAAGTTGAACATATTCTGAAAAAACATTTTTATCATTAGTTAAATGATCAGATGAACCAGAGTCTACACACCACACCATTTCACTATATTTTACTTGTTCACATTCATAATTATTTTCATTTTCAGTTGTTAAAAACACTTGCTCATTCTCGGTAGATGCAGAGTATGACTGAAAATCTCTCCCTGAATAATTATTTCCTCATCCTGATTGTCCTCTCCAGGTTCCTCCAAATCCATGTCCTATATTTGGGAATCCTCTATTTCTTTTTTCTTCCTGATTAATATAACCTGTTCTCTGTATCATTTGAGTACCTCGTTCTCGACCTCTTTTATAACTTTGATTTTGTCCATGGCTGATCCCATTCTAAACTTGTCAATTTCTACTATATTCTTGTTGTGTCGTTCTACATTCAAACTTTTTATGACCTTCCTTTCCACATCCATAACATAAAAATGAAGTTCTGTGATGCTCCTTTGTATATGAAACACCTTTGGTTCTATTTTCTTCCTCTCCAAGTAATCTGTCTTTTACCATATCTACTGTCAAGTCTGACAGGGTTTCTATCGCTGTTACAATAATCTCATATGACTCGGGCACTGATAACAATATTACATTTACTTTTTCTTCTTCAGATAATGCACTTCCGGCATCTCTGTCTTAGTCCCCTCCTTATATTTTATGTAATTAAGTTGTCTTCTTAGAAATAGCTTGCTCCGCGTCCCTTTTTTCATGAATTGTTGTTCAAGTTTTGACATCATCTTATACGCAGTATTTTCATCTTGAATATAGTCAATATGACGGTGTCGGTCACGCCATTTATAATAATGCGTTTGTATATAGTGATAAACAGAGTTATAGAAATAGAGTTAGATTATATAGATCACAAATACTAATCGATTTTCAGCAGACGATGAAAAACAATATTTTTTTATATCATAAGGTAGCAAACGGCCACCTGGATATTCGCCGCAATAGACCGTTGCCCATAGCCATCCGCAAATGCAGATGCGCTGCCTACCTTTAATCAACGGACGACAAGAGGACGCACAGAAAGAGGATATTTCTCTTTCCTATGCGTCCCCTCCTCCGCCAAATCCACTTCCCCTTCCCATCCTTTTCTAATAAGAAAAGGGTGGGAAGGGAAAGAGGACTAAAATCAGGCCTCCGGTACCAACCGTACCAGAACCGGTTTTTTTTTTTTTGTTTTTTTCTTGAGGAGGCATCTTTGTGCCTCCGGCTGATACTTCTGACATTGTGGTCAGAAACTTTATTTTTCGGTTTAAGTTTTTTTTGCTAATGTTGATGGTATTGATTTGCTAAGTGGTGCTTTCCCTATGTGTGAAGACACACATGTGGGGAAGCACCACAGTGGTGCTTTCCCTACGTGTGAAAACACACATGTGGGGAAGCGCTACAGTGGCTTCTTTATTTTATAAATTGCAATGTTTTTTGATTTCAGTTGTCATTATTGCAATTTATGTTTTATTTAGGTTTATAGTTCGTTTTACTATATTTGTGCAGTAGTTTAGGAAAATTTCTCTAGTCTTTTTGTTATTCATTATTTCACTTATCGTTTCTTTTTTAATATTGTTGTCTATTTTGTTTTCTGTTTCAATCTTTTCTTTTATGTACATATGGCATTCTGTTATTATATGCAAAATCGTTTGGTTCTTTTTCCCACAGTGACACAGTGGGCTGTCTCTACGCTTGAAGCGATGGAGATATTCCGCAAAGCCTGTTTGAAACAGGACATTGTTCGTAGTCAGGCTTCTTTTTTAATTTCAGTGCTGCATCTTTGGCCAGGGCATCCGCCCTTTCATTCCCTGTTATGCCTACATGTGCTTTAACCCAGTATAGGTTAATCGTGTTCCCTCTGGTTTTTATTCTCCGGATGTTTTTCCTTGCTTCTTCCGCCAGAGGATGGGTGTCGTCTGGATCCGCGAGGGTTTGGAGTGCTGATCTAGAGTCCGAGAGGATATTGTAATTTCCAGGGGTTGCGAGTGCTATATTGGTCGCTGCGTTTATAGCAAGTAGCTCTACCTGATAGACCGTACAGCAGTTATCAAGTTTTAGTTTTCGGGTTTTAGTCTCCACCGCACCATCCCAAATTGATAGTGCGGCTCCGACCGTCCCCTCGATTTTACTGCCATCCGTGTAGATGTTTATGATGGAGTTCGGCAGCTCTGCACAGTCTTCCAGGCAGGTGTATTCAGTCTCTTCCCTTTCTGAGGGGTGTACTTTGTTGTTGTATGGTACTCTTGTCTCTACTACCCGGTCTCCTACTATTCGCTGGGAAAATCCTTTTTTAATTTCGTAAATTGCGGCTGCTTCTTGAATTCTTAAGTCTAGTGGAAGTATCCCAGCGAGCAGTAGGACCGAGTCCAGCGACGCTGTTCTGTATGTCCGGACAACCTTCTGAACGAAGCCTCTTTGGATTGCGTTCAGTTTCTTTTTCGCCATTTCTTTGTCTCCCCCCGCCTCGCGCTGTTACGCTGAGCGGTCGTGTTTACAAATTTACTCGTGACAAAAAATTGTTTTCATGTGTTTACTGCAACTTAATGTTCATACAAAATGGTTATCGAGAGTGAAATTTTCCTGGCGAATTGAAAACTATGCGTGAGTTTGACTTTTTTCGTCTAAATATACTTAAATCTCTGTAAATCATTAATAAACATTTTATATTCGCACCGACATTAAAATTAAAGTACAGCAAGAGCTCAAGATACATTGGTCCACTGGTCATTAAGAGTACAAATCGATAACAGACCATTTCTACTAGACATTGTTTATAGTTCGAAGACCAAGATAAACTGGAAATAGCCATTCTAAGAGGACCCCTCGTACAACTTTATGCAATACTATTTTACACTATTCGACATTATAGAATGCCTCTAAGACGAACTCCGCCAAACACGCCTAACATATTCTGCTCCGACCCAAACCTGAGTATGTCTGAAGCGGAGAGCCACTCGCCGGCATTTGTTTCACATCGCTCAAAGAGAAGGCGAGAAGAGGAAGAGAATTTTGAATATGAGAATTTTAAAGAAGAACTCCTGAATATGTTTACAGTTCTCAAGGCAGGACAAGATTCCCACTTCTTTGACTTCTTTTAGTGCGCATTTTACGGCGGGCCACCACGCATTATCGAATGCCCCCTCTATGTCCAGCGACACAAGCACCATGATCTTTCTGTCTGAAAGACCCTGGCGAATGTGCCGCATTAGGTCATAGAGGGAGTCTTCGGTACTGCGTTGTGGTGTGAAGCCGTACTGATTTTGGCTGATTTGGGGTTGGGTGTGCCACCTTATACGCTGGAAGAGCATTTTCTCTAATATTTTTCCTAGGATTGGTAATAATCCAATCGGTCTGAATGACTTAGGGTCTGTGTAGTTGTCTTTTCCTGGTTTTCTTAATACTATTACAACTGCTTCCTTCCATGCAGTGGGAAAATGATCTAAATTTAAACATTTATTTGCTAGTGCCAGGAACACTTCCGGGTTCTGTGTGATCGCCGCTCCGCAGATATCGGCAGTAAACCCATCGATTCCCGGGGCTTTCTTTGGGTTAAACGACGTTGCAGCCCACATGAGTTCTCTTTCGGTGAATGCTGGGTATGGCTCATTTTGTGATTCTTCATTTATTGTCGAAGCTTTTATTTTAGTTTTTCTGTGGACTTCAACGTCGTTTGTTTCAGTGTCTTGTGGATAGAAGCTTTGGGCAAGAGCTCTTGCCGACTCCTCTTCATTTAATGTCTTTCCGTTTTTTATGATAGGAAGTTCTTCCTGCCTCACGGTTGTACGATTTAGAACTCTATAAATGCTGTCCCACATTGTTTCCCTCTCTTGCCGACTGCAGAATGCTTTCCAACTTGTTGTTTGTGCTGTCTTTATGTCGTTTTCGTATTCTCTTTTAGCTGTTACATACTGCTCTATCACCCATTCTCGTCGGCATGGGGCGGCGCAAGATATTCGGCGCTTTCTTCTTAGGACTTCGCGTTTTTTATTAGTGAGTTCTTTGGTCCACCATGGCAATCCCGTTCTATTATCTTTTGGCATTATTTTAAATTCTTCTTCGCAGATTTCTGTGATAGTCTCAGTATAGTTTTGAACCATTTTATCTAGAGTATTTTTATCATTAACTTTTTCAATTTCTATTTTGTTAATATTTTTATTCTCTAAGCTTGTTTCTAATTTACGAGGGGAGGTCCAAAAGTTCTCGGAATGAAAGAGTTGTCAATGAAATATAACAATAAATTTATTTTTCCTTTTCAATATAATCACCCTTAAGTCTAATACATTTATTCGATCTATGAATTAATTTTTCTAAACCATCGAAAAAATATTTTTTGTCTTTGGCCTCAAAATGGGCCGAAATTGCCTCCTTCACTTCATTATCGTCGGAAAATTTCCTTCCCCTTAGCTCTTTTTTTAAATTTGGAAATAAATAAAAATCGCTAGGAGCCAGGTCTGGACTGTAGGGTGGGTGAACAAGTGGTTCGAACCCATGTGTGTGCAGAGCAGCCATGGCAACTCGGCTCTTGTGAACCGGCGCGTTGTCTTGCAAAAGCAACACACCCTTGGCCAATTTTCCTCGACGTTTTTCTTTAATTGACTCCTTTAACTTTTCTAATATGAGTGCGTAGTATTCTCCGGTTATAGTGGTACCTTTTTCTTTATAATCAATGAGTAATATTCCCTTACAATCCCAAAAAACAGTGGCCATCAACTTTCCCGCCGATTCTGACACCTTGAATTTTTTGGGAGGTGGTGTACCCTTTTTGTGCCATTGCATGGACTCCTGTTTGGACTCAGGTTCAAAGTGATGAACCCATGTTTCATCTCCAGTAACAATCCGCTCCAAAATCTGCACGGGCTCGTCTCCACACAACTCCAAAAAGTGCTTAGACGCGTCGACGCGCTGCTGTTTTTGAAGCGGCGTGAGCATTCTCGGCACCCATCTTGCACTGACTTTTGTCATGCCCAGGTGGTCGTGCAGGATACGCAAAATAGTTGTATCTGATACTCCAACAAATGCAGATAATTGTTTCTTCTTCAAACGTGTGTCTTCGAGTACAAGTTTTTCGGCTTTTTCGACGATGTCTGATGTGGTGGCGTCAGCTGGCCGCCCAGAGCGAGAGTCGTCTTCAATTGAATCTCGACCATGTTTAAAAAGACCATGCCACTTATAAACCATTGTTTTACCAGGGCACTGATCTCCATAAACGGCTTCCATTTCATTTAAAATGGTTTGAACGTTTTTTCCTTGCTTGGTAAGGAATTTTATCACAGCGCGATGTTCAATTTTCTCCATAGTTGCAGTTTGCTTCCGGATTGACTTGTTCAGCAGGCGAGTACTCGTAAACGAATGGCACTATAGGGTTGAAATGTTATATATATACTAATTATGAGTGCCCAATTAGTATGACACTAAGCGAGCTACCCTATCCCCACTCCATCCCCTCCATTCCGCGAACTTTTGGACCTCCCCTCGTATTTCTGAATTCATTCCAGTTTGCTCTTTTTGTATTGTATTTTCTGGTTGTTCGTTTTATGTCTACTCCTGAGGATTTTTCCAATTTTAGTTTGAACGAGATTGCTACGTGGTCCGAGTTTATTGTGTTTTTCTCTAGCTTCCATTCCTGGATTTTCCCGAGAAGGGCAGTCGAGAATGTTGTCACATCGACGCAGCTAGTGTACCTCTTATCTCCCCGAACAGAATCGAATGTAGGTTCGGATCCTCGATTTAGCACGTGTAGTTGTAGCTGGTCCAGAGCGGCTGCTAGCTCTTCTCCTCTTTTGTTGTTGTGTCGACTCCCCCACCAGGTATTCCAGGAATTTACATCGCCCCCCAGTATCACGCTCTCTGTGTCAAGCCCCTCCACAGCGCGCTAAATATCTTTCAGATAGGGTTCTATGGGTTTGTCACCTTCCAAGTATACAGACACTATCCCTACCTCCCAGGCCCCGGTTCTTATTTTTGCGACTGCGATATTCTCAGTGGTAAGTTCCGGGTACTGGGTGACATTGATAGTGCTGTCAAACAGCATGATGGCTGCTTTGATGACTCGGTCGGTTGTAGATCTTACGCATTGGATAATTCCGCAGGTCAATTCCCGGCTCTCTGACGCGCAGCACGGCTTCCGTAAGGGTCGAAACACGGAGAGTAACTTGTTGTCCTTCGTATCGGAACTAGCGCCTGCCGTGGACGCCGGAAGACAGGTCGACACTGCGTATTTTGATTTTCGCCGCGCTTTTGATACCGTAGACAACGACATATTATTAATTAAATTTGCTGCGTTCGGATTCACTCCCAGTTTATTAAACTTTTTTGCTAATTACCTAAAAGAGCGCAGACAGTACGTCGATTACGAGGGTTACGTTTCTGCGCCGTATTATACTTATTCCGGAATAAGTCAAGGCAGTAATCTCGGGCCGTTAGAGTTTATTTTAATGATTAATGACCTTCCGTCAATAGTAAGTCACGCACAATGTTTATTGTATGCGGACGATTTAAAACTTTTTTTAGTTATAAAAAATAGTGACGACTGCTTGCGATTGCAACGGGACATCGACAGCGTGTTGCAATGGAGTAAGGACAACAAGTTGTTCTTCAACGTGAACAAGTGCTGTGTGATATCGTATAGCCGCGCGCGTGCGCCACTGCACCACCCCTACGTGCTGGATACGAGCCTCGTCCCGCGCGTATCCCACGTCCGTGATTTGGGAGTCGAGATGGTCGAGGAATTGAACTTCCGAAACCACATTGCGAATATCTGTAGGAAATCGTTTAGAAATCTCGGTTTTATTATTAGGCAATGTAAGAATTTTGAAAATGCGCTGGTAATAAAAGTTTTATATAACGCATTAGTTAGGAGTCATCTAGAAACGAGTAGTTCCATTTGGAGTCCCCATGAAAAAAAATACACTCTGATGGTAGAAAGAATTCAAAATAAGTTTACGCGGTTCCTGTATTACAAGCAGTACGGAGTTTATCCTTGCTTCCCGTTAATGTATCCGAGTTTATTTGTGAATGGTATGGTCGGATACAGCACGTTGCGAGTGCGTCGGGACGTGGCCCTCGTGCGCAGCGTGTGGCGCGTCCTGCGCGGCGCGGTATGCCGGCCAGCCGTGCTAGCAGCGCTGCGCCTGCGTGTCCCTGACTGCGTGGTTCAGGTGCGCCGCCGCCCGCCATTGTTTCTCGAGCCCACCGCTAGGACGAATCTATTGGAAAATGCTCCTATAGTGCGGGCTATACGGCTTCTTAATATCGTATCTAGGGATATAGATATATTTAGTTGCAGCGAGCCGAAATTCACAGAGGCTGCCTACAGATGTGTGGAAGACGTTTGAATATTAAATTTATTGATTATTGATTAATAATATTGATGCGTAGTTACGCGTTGATATATTCTTGCACTGTTTATCTATGTATTTTTTTTTTGTTTTTTTTTTGCCATTGTTATGTGTTTTTACTGTTATTATAAAATTTATTTTTGTTTTTGTTGTTGGTTGTTGTAACATTTAATGTTATCGTGTAAACTAGTATGTATAGTGTCAAATTGGTTGCGTACTGTTAGGATGCTATGCAGTTGTTTTTAAATAAATAAATAAAAAATAAATAAATTGTTCCACGATATTGTCTCATTTCCCCTATCTGTCCGACATAAGGCTCCTGCATCATGGCGAAGGTCAATTTTTTAGCCGCGGCCTCTGTGATAAGTTCAGCCGTTGCGGTTCTGCTACGCTGTAAGTTGACTTGGAGAGCGCAGTACTGGTGGACATCGCTTGTTGTGTTGCCATTGTTGCCCGGTGCGCCCTTAGCAATAGGAGATTGAAGACCTCGCTATTGTATCCCAGCGCATGCGCACCGGGTACTCTTGGCTAAACGCATTGTGATCAACTTTTTCTAATTTTGCTGATTTGCAGTTGCAACACGAAGGTACTGTTCCCGCTTGCCATTCTGTGCATTCGCTTCTTTGGTGTTGTCCTCCACAGTGGGCACATTTTTCTGTTGTCTCCTTGCACAGTCTCTTTGGGTGTCCATATCCTAGGCACAGCGAACACTGCGTAAGGGGGGACTGGTCTTCTACCCTCACCCTTTGCAGATCTATCTGTACCTTTCCTACTTCCACCAGCTTTTTCCATGTTTGCGGATTCACCCTCAGTACGACGTGTTGCGTTAGTGGGTTTCTTGCCCTTTTTCTATAGATAATGTCTAGTTTTTCCGTATCGTTCTTTTCTGTTAGTACTCCTTTGTTTTGATTTTTTAGGGCGGCAATGATGTCTTCATCGGTGTTTTTCTTTAGGACATCTCGGATTATGATTAGAGGATTCTTATTTTTCATTTCTTGAACGTCTAGCTGGTCTTCTGCGCTCTTCAGTCTCTCTTTTAATCTGCTTCTTTCCTCTTCCGTTTTGCATCCCACTATGATTTTTCTGTCCTTCGCTTTTCTGACACTCTCTACCACTATGCCACCTTCCTTTGCCTTAACTGCTTTTCTTACTCTGTCCAAAACTTCTTCTCCTGTTTCCTTTTCATCTTTCGAGGTTACTACTACTGAGTGCAGCGATCTGCGTTCTATGGGGCTTTTCTTCTTATCTGGATTCTCCACTGGTCTCTTGCCTATTAGTTCCTTAAGGTCTTCTAATTTATTGCTATTTTCCTGTGTTATTTTTAGTCCCTTCTCCGTTATACTCGCATATGTACCAGAACCGGTTAGAGCGTAGAGACCAATTATCAGTTTCGAATACTTTGAAACAGGTCAAGGAGAATATTACCTCACTAGTGCAGCAAATGGGCCACGATGAAGAATTTATTAGTAAAGTAGAAATGTAATGGAATGCCATTTCCTTATTGCCATGGCTAAAGAAGGAGACCACAATTGCATTTTGGTCTGAAGTTTTGCAGTACAGAAATGCGGAAGGCATAAATCCTTTTAAAGAACTTTGTTCTTTTGCTCTTGCAATGATTTCTTTGCCATGGTCAAATGGAGAAACAGAAAGAGTATTTAGCCAGCTTAAACATCATCAAAACTCTAATCTCTACTGACGAATGGTCCTGTAATATATCGTGTCCGATAATTACATCAGCGCAAGTGTGTTCACTTGATTTTATCGTTGCAGTGCAATACTACATGAGAACAATTTTTCTTTGAAGCTAAAGTTACTGTGTCTTTCCAGGGATGGCGTTTTAGACGTAATAATTCAGCAAAGCTTTACAGTCGTTAAAAGTAATATATAGATACAGTATATTTCCGAAGACTAGCTGGCGATGCTGCTAAAATTGCCGATAGCCTTTCATCGTTTGAATCTACTATGGCGGTATTAACCGGTTTCTTTGACACATAGCTGCTTCTGCAAACTTTCGCAAAATATCCTTTCTTTTCATAGATTTGGCAAGTAACACACATTAAAGCTGGACAATTAATTCTTTGGTGTAAGTTGTCACCATAAAAAAACAGCGTTTACGTGATGACGTTGCAACTAGATTAGGGCTGTTGAATCATAAATTTAAATTGATATTCTCTACCTGGTTCAGGTCCATAGCAGAATTTGAAGTGTTAATTTTGAAATCGTCTGAATTCTTTTCTGCCATTGATTATAAGCCTAATTTAAATGTCTAATTTTTTGAGAATGTGTACCGGCTATGAAAGCATCGCGCACATATTCGTAAAAATAAGTATATATTGGAAGATACGTTGTCAAGCAAAATTTTTAGTTTAGTACTATCGAACACCTTAACATTTTCAATTTCTACAGTTTCTTTCCAATGAAGGTATTTCAAGTCTGCAGCGGGTGTACCTAAATCCGTTTCAAACTTCTCAGGCCAAAGTAATTGCGTTATAGTAGCCATTTATATTACTGTGTTTTTATTAATGAAATAAATTGACATAATAAACTGTTACGAATTGCTTCGTTAATCTTTGACACTTCATACTCTTTGTCGATGCTTTCTGTTCGCGTGCCCTTTTTCTCCCCTTTTCGACTTCTGTTACAACAGTGTAAAAACGTGTTACAAATTACAAATAAATTAATTACAAGATCCAGACTTTTATTCAAGAAACTAATGTTAAAACATAACATAAACGAAACACCAAATTATTTTATTTCAGGTTTTATTTCATTAAAAATTACAGTGAGAATGTCAACGTAACAATGTCAAAATATAAAAACTAAAATAGTTGCAAAGAGGTTAAAAAAAGGTTAGGCTTAAATTCTAATACTTACACTTTTGTCAGTGACACAAACGGTAGTCATCGTTGGCTTGACCACTGTTTGGTCACCGAGGCCGCGAGTGGCTCCGTTACTCAAGCACGGGTCCTCTATGATGTCTACTGGTCGGATCACTATCCACTACTAATTCAGTGTGATATAGATACGCTGCAGGAGACAACGGAGCCACCGCGCACCTCCATCAATAGAGTCCTATGGGGGGTGCGAAATAGGGAACAAATTGCTAAATACACTGAACTTTGTAATGAAAAATTAAAATCAATTGACTTTCCAAATGAACTCCATCGATGCTGTGACTCGATTTGTTCAAATAACGATTCGTATCATACCAAGATTATTGATGACTTGTACATGAAAACAATATCATCATTACAAGATGCAGCAGTGAAAAGCTCACGGCCTATTCGGCGTGGTGGGGGTCCAGTCGTTGCTGGGTGGAACCAGTATGTTCGCGATGCTCACCGGGACGCCAGGCATAAGTTTTTAAATTGGGTAGGTCACGGACGACCCAAACTGGGACGTTTGTATGATGAAATGAGGTCATCGAGAAAAATATTCAAAGAAAAATTAAAGTATTGCCAAAAAAATCGGGAACAAATCAAAATTAATAATTTAGTATCTTGCCACAAAAATAAAGACTTTCGAGGATTTTGGAATCACACAAAAAGGATGAGTCCCAAGCCTTGCGTCCCGGCCAGCATTGAGGGCATACACGATCCCAAGGCTATAGCCAATCTGTTTTGCTCACATTTTCAGGTGCGATCGCCGTTAAGAGAACAAGGTCGTGATGTTGAGGTCGTTGTGTCTAGGGTGCCGAAGCGTATCACTGCTAAAGAAGTTGAGTTATTAATTAAAGGAATGACGAGAGGCAAGTCGCCCGGACATGACGGCCTTAGCATCGAGCATTTCTCAAATGCGGGCCCGCACCTTCCGAGACTGCTTGGTTTGTTATTTACCATATGTATTAGGCACTCTTACTTGCCGGCGGAGCTAATGAGGTCTGTTGTTGTCCCCATTGTTAAGAATAAGACTGGTGACATAGGGAACAAAAATAATTACCGGCCGATCACATTAGCTACTACTGCAGCAAAGATACTTGACGGTCTGATTGAGAGACAACTCAAGCATCATTTAGTACTGCATGATGGACAGTTTGGCTTCAGGCCCCATTTATCAACAGAGTGTGCCATTTTGTCTCTCAAGCACATTGTCAAGTATTACACTGATAGGAGGACAGCTGTCTATGCGGCTTTCCTGGACCTTACTAAGGCGTTTGACCTGGTAAGGTATGATATTCTTTGGTCCAAATTAGTAGATTCCCATGTTCCGGGTGAATATATTAATATTTTAAAATATTGGTATGGACATCAAACCAATCAGGTCAAATGGCAAGATCAGTTTTCTCGGGCGTACAGGTTGGAATGCGGGGTGAGGCAGGGTGGTCTGTCCTCGCCTTTGCTTTTCAACCTGTATATAAATCAGTTAATCGTCGAGCTCGGCAGCACCGGTGTCGGGTGCTCCATCGATGGCAGCACAGTGAACAGCATCAGCTATGCGGACGATATGGTGCTGCTGAGTCCTTCAGCCGCCGCTCTGAGACGACTGATCTTGATATGTGAGGAATATGCCAGTGCTCATGGCCTCATCTACAATGTCCGCAAGAGCGAGCTAATGGTATTCCAAGCCAGAGGTCGCAAGATAGAACATGTTCCTCCTATCAAATTAAATTATGTTGCCTTACTAAAGGTGTCGTCCTTCAAATATCTCGGACATGTCGTAACTGAGGACATGAAGGACGACAATGA
Organism: Papilio machaon; assembly: GCF_912999745.1. Lineage (NCBI taxonomy): Eukaryota > Metazoa > Arthropoda > Insecta > Lepidoptera > Papilionidae > Papilio > Papilio machaon. The sequence goes on along the minus strand of NC_060013.1, from coordinate 4,470,506 downwards.
CATTGAAAGGGAGCGAAGGGCGATGGCTGTTCGCTGTAACATGCTGGCCCGCAGATTTTCGCGATGTAGTACAGATGTTAAAATCATGCTTTTTAAGACGTATTGCCAAACTTTGTACACGTGCAATCTGTGGGTTAGCTACACGCAGCGGGCTCTCAGCGCCCTTCGTGTACAATACAATAATAGCCTTAGGATGCTGCTGGGGCTTCCCCGTCACTGTAGCGCATCCGAGATGTTTGCTTATGCGCACACTGACGGCTTTAACGCTGTGCTGCGCAAACGGATAGCGTCGCTTTTACGCAGAGTGCGGGACAGCCCCAACACAATACTAAGAGGCCTTGGAGACAGGTTTGACTGCCCGATTGTGCGACACTGGGTACGTGCACACGTCCACAAGACCGGCGACAGACTGTCTTCATTATGAGTCTCTTCTTAGTATTAGTATTTGTGCGGGTGTAATGTTTTTCTTCCTAAAATTTATGTAATTTTTTATTTTTTTTCCAATATGTGTTGACCAATGTTGCACGAAATAAATAAATAAATAAAAATAAAAAATAAATAAAAATAAAATAACACCACACTCCCAGATCACTCTGAAGTATTGTCCCAGTTGAAAAATTTATGTTTCACACTTTGGCAAGAATATTATGATCGCAGGTCAAAGGAGAAGGGTATCTGGTACAAAACCATTCAGAGTCAACCACCTCAAATCCCTTGGTTTGACAGGTGTCGTTTAGGCAGGTCTTTCGTGGTTTTAACTCTTCGCCTTCGTTCTGGACACATTCCGTGTGCCAAGTTTGCCTTTATGATGAAAATAGTTCAATTACCTGAATCTTGCGACGTAATCCAAGATTTGCAACACGTGCTTGTTGAGTGTGTCGTGAACGAAGGGGAGAGAAGATAATTATATAATATAAATTATATATAATAGCTGCCCCACTGACAGAGCTACTAAAGAAGGATAGAGAATGGGATTGGGGCCGAGTCCAAGATGAATCATTCCTAGCCATCAAGAAAATGCTATCGGAACGGCCGGTCCTTGCATTATACCCTTTAGCCGAAACACAGCTCCATACCGATGCTAGCAAGCACGGCTTGGCAGGCATACTTCTCCAACGAAGATGTTTTTCAACCCGTGTCTTATTTCAGTAGAAAGACGACACCTGAGGAACAGAAGTATCATTCGTTTGAATTGGAGACGCTCGCGATAATTAGATCACTAAGTAGGTTCAGAGTTTACCTTATCGGAATTAGTTTTACTATTCTGACTGACTGTAATGCTATTAGATCAACATTTACAAAACGAGACTTAGTACCGCGAGTGGCCCAATGGTGGATTCAGTTTCAGGAGTACGACTGTTCCATTGAGTATAGGCCCGAAGCTAGGATGTCACACGTCGATGCGCTGAGCCACCCGGTAGAAACATCCCAAGCGGAGAATCATACTTTTGACGTCTTGGTAGTTGAATCGGAACAATACTGGATCACTACCGTCCAATCGTCGGACGAAGAGATTGCCAGAATCAAAGATATTCTCAGCAATCCTGAAACTGAGAATGTAGCTGAAATCTACAAAAACTTCAAACTGAAAAAAGGACGTGTCTATCGCATCATAGGTGATGAAATAAGATGAGTTGTTCCAAAGCGGCCGCGATGGCTCATACTTAAAAGAAACCACGACGATGTAGGGCATTATGGATATGAAAAAACATTGGAACGAGTCAAGAAACATTATTGGTTTAGCCGTATGCGGCGTTTCGTTAAAAAATATGTTTCTGCTTGCCTAGAGTGCACGCACCACAAGTGCCTGGAGCCAGGATAACTTAGGGCCATTTGTGAGAAGCAGGCTAGGAAATTGAGGCGATTTAATTCAAATCAGTCTATATTTTCATAACTACAATTCTCACAAACTATGCCATCAGTCTTAGTAAAAAATTAAATGAATCTTTTGCTAATGTAGGAAATTGCAGAGTGTAAAAAAACAAATTCTTATCGTGTCATATTAAAGAGTAAAATAACAAACAATAGTCAGAAATATTAATATTTAGCCATAACTTTTGACATAACATGCAGTAAAAGATGTAAGAAAGAAAAAGAAAAGCAATACAAAAACATACAAGCAGCCCACAAAAAACCAACAACCCAAACAAAATCACATAAGCAAAACCACCAACCAGACACGCCACCAGAAAGAACAGTGAAGTGCGATAATTTTATAGATCTGCGCGCAACATGCTACTGCTACTGAAAGCGATGAACTTTAAAGCATAAAGCATATCAGACAATAGTGAGGCTCCCCGTCACATTGCACACAGTATGTACTCACTTTCTTGGATTTGTTCTTGGCAATTTTACGGCCAAACTCCTGTACCGAATTTTTTGTAACATTCCACGCAAAAACGTCGCGTATCTCTTACTTTACCATCCTTTGTTTTTAGCTCATGCATGTCTTTTCGGTCTTTGATTGAGATTTGTTTGATGGGAATCTGCTGAGCGGGTCAAATATTCTATCAGAGCCCTCCAGATATCCACAATCGAAATGTTGCTCTTCTTATTTTCGGTAAACATGACCCATGCATTTACAACTGCTGTATTTAGAAGCAGTTCTATTGCTAACTTTTTGTACCATTTAACGGTTTTCCGCAATGGCGAAGAATAGGCATCCATCTGGTCACTCATATCTACAGACCCTTTGGATTTATTATAATCTAATATGACCTTCGGCTTACGAATCTGTTTGCCTTTTTTCACCACCACAGCAAATTTATCGGAATGCTTTGTCGAAAGCATAAAAACATCCCTCTTATCCTTCCATTTAAGCACCGTTATTCCGTCTTCATTCTCTATAGCCATTACTTCACCTTTCGTCAGTTTCGAGTCTATGACAGCCTTAGGTAAACCTCTTCTGTTTTTTCGCAATGTACCGGTTAAATGAGTTTGCTTCTCCAATAACTGGTACGCTAGTTCTAAGCTAGTGTACCAATTGTCAGTTGCAATTGTGTGGCCTTTGTCAAATATATGCTCACAGAGCGCTATCAATACATTTGTTGGCGTAGTATTTACTGTGTCGATGTTCTTCCCACTATACAAATGCAGTTTGCAAGTATATCCAGGAATAGTACATAGCTTAAAAAGCTTCATTCCATATTTGTGTCTTTTGCTTTTATTATACTGCCTGAAAATAATTCGACCTCTGTAAGGCACTTGGCTTTCGTCAACACAAATATCTTCCTTTGCCGAATAATATTTCTGGGAAGTAGCATTGAGGGCATCGATTATCGGTCTTATAATACGATACGATTTGCAATACGATCCTTTTTGTCAGCAGTTAAATTGTCGCTAAAGTGAAGGTACTGCAGCAGTATTTCGAAACGGTTTCTGCTCATTACAGTGGACGGAAAATTTTGTCCCAGTATCTTGTCTTTGCTCCAATAATAAGCTAATTTCGGCAGCTTTACTACGCCCATGATAGATCAGCCCAAAAAACTTTTTTATTTCGGTCTTGTCGGTTGGCTTCCATGAATGAGAACTTGAACCAGGCTTTGTTTTTCTGGCTGTGACGTTTTGGCTAGTAAACAAATTTGTTTGGTCAGCAATCATTTGGAAAATTTCTTACACTCTTCAGGCACTAAAAGGCTATAATACTCATCTGGCTCAGCTTCTTTCAACAAAGTAGAATATGGAAGCTTCATACCTTCAGACTCGGTGAAAGGAATTACTGATGGCTGTCGTCTTCTTGGCATCGATATTGGCGGCAACAAAATCTTCAGCCGACTTAACGTCGGTATCACTATCTATCCGATTGTTTCTCGGAGGACTTGTTGTAAAAGTAAACTCCAACGCGTCGATTTGTTGCAATTCATCCTGTGTAAATTCAAATTCCTCCATAGATAAACCAATATCTATGGGCTCGTACATTATTTACGTACAACACAAACAATCGCGAAAATAATTATAGTAACAAAATAATAGCAACAGTAACACATGCAATTGTCGCAAGCGCGAGCGCACTACTGACTTGAGCGAGAATTAGCGGGTGGACGGCAGGGTGGCCGGCGCGGCGCTTTGTAACGGAAACTTTCTTTTCTGTATTTGTGCGCCTTGGGGGGCCACCGGTGACCTCGGTTATATATTTCACTATAACTATATAACTCACGGCCAGCATTAATTAAAATAAATTTTCTATACATATTTTAACATAATACACAAATTAGAGCAAAAATTTTTTTTTACGATTTCTCAATTTTGCCATCGGCGTTGAACGTGCTAAGTTTTTTAATTTTTTTGGAGACGTCGTTTACCTTAGTTTTTTCTCTTATTGTTACATTTCTCCATCTGTCTTGTTGCTTTATGTTAACATGTTGTACCATTTGCCCCATTTATTGATGACGACTTTATTCTAATGCAAGATAATGCTCGTGCTCATAGTGCACAATCGGTACAGGCATATCTTAGCCACGTAGGTATACCGGTGATGCAGTGGCCAGCAAATTCCTCCGATATGAAACCGATAGAGCATGTCTGGGACTTGCTAAAAAGAAGGGTTAAATCCAGAATGCCACCCCCCAATAATCTGAATGAACTTGGAAACGCATTACTTGAGGAGTGGGAGCGGTTGCCTCAAGAAATCATCGATAGCATAATCTGTAGCATGCCCAGACGAATGGAAACCGTAATCAAAGCAAGAGGGGGAAACACTCGTTATTTATTAATTTTGCTTTAATTTTATTGTTAAATCATTTAATGCTTACTTTTTTATTTTTTGTGATGGTTCATAATAATGTAAAAATTTCACTTATTTCAAATTTCTTTATTTTTCAATAAAAAATAACGAAGACTTTTCAAAGTGGTTGTTAAAAGATGTTAATCAATTTGTTATTTTGTGTCTAATTACATTTTCGTCAAATATATGCGTAATTATCTCATAGTCTCACTTTTTTTTCTGTTCCGCTAATTGTGCCGGTGTGTATAGTAGTACCGAAGCATTTTAAAAAACTTTTACTTCAACTTTATTTTTCAAAAAAAATAAAAATTTAATTTATTTGAATTGAAATTTATTTTATTAACTTCACTTATTTGAATCACTTTAAACAGTTCATTCCATATTGACTAAGTCTATATTTTGACTTTGGCTTTTGCCATCAATATTAGATATAAGTTTTAACTATTATTTTATGACAGGCGCTTTCGCCTAAAATATTATATAAGATAAAAATAGTTGTAATGATACTGTTGAGGCTATTGCCCACAATATTAGTATAAGTATTTTGACACGGCTTATTGCCTTTTAGTTTTGTAAGCTTTTAAAAGGATTATTGACTAGACAATTGTAGCTTATTTCATCTTATTGTACATTTTATATTTCACACTTTTATTTTAAATTTTTACACTTTTACATTTTTAACATTTAAAATTTTATAACTGACACGATCCCCCGACCATGTTTGGCTTCCGTACACCCGACAAAAAGGCATCCCAACCTGATGCGGGAAGGCCGGGAACTTCGAGAATGGCCCCAGTAGGGAAATCCACCCCACCTGAAAAGACGAAAGGAGCATTAATAAAAGAAGCACACAAGAAATTAAACATAAAACTAAATATAAATTAAGAGTCTTCTGAAAGCTCCCCGAAATACCGGAGTAGAGCTGTAGAAGCTAAATCGTGGGTAACAAAGACAAAAATACACCTGGGACAATAGCGAAATATAAAAACTGAAATAAAAAATGAAGTTTCTTTAGGGAAGAGGTGCATCGGGTGCATCAGGAGTGCAGCATTGCTGGCGCCTTTAGACTGTATGACAGTGACTTTTTGACTCGACTGACACCGACAGAGTGACCAGGCACCTGCAGGCGGTGAACGGGACATCGAGTTGGTAAGTGCCACTTCATATATTTACAATATTTACGCCAGGCCTTGCGATACCCCCCGTACCCGAACCCGTCGTGTACGGCACAACCCCACTCTATAAAATTTTGAGGTGTGGTGTAACGAAGTTGAGAGGGCTAAACTAGCGAACCGCTGGGAAGATCTCGAATGTTTTTCGCGTGTTGCTCATTGCTGGAAAGGTGATGCAAAGATTTGGTTAAATGAGTGGACTACCAATGACCGATCGTGGTCCAACTTTGTTAGGGTGTTTAGATCTTTATGTCCTCAAAGAGTAGAATACGCACTGATTCTTCATAGCGTTATAAACACAACATCTGACAAGTTTTTAACATACGCTGAGTACGCACGTCGGTCTTTTCTGCGTTTATGCATCGTTAAAGGATTAAGCGAATAACTCGTGGTCCAAATAGTTATCCACGGCATAAGTGACGTGCAGGTACGAGCAGCAGCCACAAACGCTAACTTAATTACGAATTTTATCTCGTTTTTGGCAACTTCTGTGAAGCCTACCCGCAAATGCGATACTCAAAACTTTAATAAACCCGTACGGTCCAATTGTGTTGCGGCTAAAAAGCGTAATTTTAACGGCTCCGATAAAAAAGAGTACGAAGGCAAGTGATTTATTTGCAATCAAAAAGGTAATTTCAAAGACAGGTGCCCAAAAATCGGAATATTGTTGACAGACTGAAAGTTACTAATAATACTAAAAGCTTGTTTGTTCTTTCTGCAAATAGGTAGGGCTCAAATATAGTGAATGCTTTTCGATCTCGATCTGAGGCTCAAGGCGGCAGTAACAACCCGCGTAAAGTTAACTTACGTACTGAGCTCTTAAATACTGCTGATAACAACGATATTAGTACGTCGGTGATTTAGGGTATATCGGTTGATATTCTTATCGAGGATGGCGCTCTCAACGTATCTTTAATATCTTCGGCGATAATCGGTCACTTCTCGGACTCACAAAAGCATATTTATTGTTACTTGAAGGGAATAGGCGATAAAGAGTTTGTTGCTCGTGAATATGTTACTTTGACAGTAGAATTTAGTAACATCACGCTTGAAGTCAACTTTGTCATCGTACCCGCACAGTATATGAATACTCCTATTATAATAGGGACGGATGTACTCAATCGCGATGGTGTCACGTTTATACGTACAAAACACGATCAATACAACCCACCCACCCACTAAACATCCTCACTTTATGATGTGGTCAGCTGTAAGATAACTCTTTTAGAGTTAAGCTCACCAGCACATCACCGCATTTTTAATCTAATGTTACAAAAATTATAATTATATTATAATGTTTTTTAACATAGACATAGATTGCTATTATTGTTGTATTATCTTCATTTGTAAATACGCACTGATCTGTTTTAGTAGGTTTTAAACCAAGTTTTAACATTGCTTTTGTAAATCTTTTGTTCCATGTAATAGGTGCTTGTTTAAGCCCATATAAGGATTTCTTTAATCGACAAACTTTCTCAGTTTGTTTTTCATATCCATCCGGTATATTCACATACACGTTTTCTTCTAGCTCTCCATACGAGTATAAAAATGCAGTCTTAACATCGAATGTCATCATGTTATAGTCTTTAGAAGCAGCAAGTGCAAATAAAGATTTTAAAGTTGACTGACTGACAACTGGACTGTAAATTTCGTTGTAGTCAATACCGTTTTGTTCAAATCCTTGTACAAGTCTAGCTTTATAAGTGCCATTATCTTTCACACGGAATACCCATTTGTTTGTAAGGATTTTACTATCTTTTGCCTCTTTCTTGTCTACTAAAGGGTGTCCAGCGGGGATTTTTCAACTTTAAAGTGCAACTGTCGAAATAATAGCGGGGTGAGGTGGGCGGGAGGGGTATCATTGAAAGCGCGGTACTTGCGGATTTGTTAGTAGCCATGAGTCACTGGACAGGAGCGCACCGCAAGTTCGCGGTTGAGCAATAAAAGAATAGTGAATCGTTGATTCGCACGCGTCGAATGTTTTGTACTCATTTTAATATTCGTCGTTTAAGTGGTGGTCCGAGCACGCAACTTATCTGGTCGTGGGTACAATGATGTAGGCAAGAAGGCACAACGCTCAACAAAACTCCTCCAGGACTATCAACATCAGCAGCAACGCCCGAACGTGTGTCTGAAGTTCGAAATGAAATCATTAAAAATCCACGCAAGTCGATTAGGAAAATTGCAGCCTCCACAGGAATCAAAAAGTCAACAGTGCATGTTATTTGTTGGAATATAAGCGTAACCTTATAGTGGCAACACTAACGGAATGTCACTTCCTCTTCCTTAATGGCCGTCTAACGTATCACGCGCATCTCCTTGTGTTAATTCTGTAATTACTTTAAATATACTTTAATTCATAACTAAAAGGATTTTATTTAACCAACAACATTATTTTGAAGAAGAAATTAAGACTCCATCCATACAAAATGCAAATTGTTCAGAATCTCAACGAAAGTGACTATCCTTTGTAGCATAGAAAACTTTGTAATTTTAAATACTTTAAATTGACTTGAGCTATCTCAATGTTATGAATCATTGTTTGTTAATATTCTAATCTAACTTTATTTTTTATTATTAATATTATTTTTTATAAAGGTGCCAGCTGAAAACCAGTGCAGGGGCAGTTTAGTCTGTCCCTGCTTCGCTGAGCTGGCTCCCTTTTGCCACACTTTGTGCCTTGTATGTGTGTTTTTTTCTTTTTTGATTTTATATATCTTAATATATATATTTCTTGTGTGCGTGTGTATGTGACTGAACTCCTCCTAAACAACTGGACCAATTTTGATGAAATTTCTTGTGTGTGTTCGTGGAGATTCAAGAATGGTTTAGATTTACAGTTTGGTCTACTGGAAAATGTTTTTTCAATTAATTTCTTATTTAATATTAAAGGAGTTGTTGATTTTGGAATGTTTTACATTAGATCCGGCGGACGGCGCTATCATCGCATTCAATATTATTCTATTTCAATTTTAGTTTGTCCCGACAGATGGTGCTACGATTAATTTGAAAAAAATTTTGTTATTCAATTCATGTGCTGATTAAAATATTAAATGTAATTATTTTTTAAAGAGTTTTGAATTGTGTATAAATAATTTTGTGAATTCAGATGTTTTTTTAATTAATTTTTATTTGTAAGGAGTTTTTGATTTTGGAATGTTTTACATCAGATTCGACGGATGGCGCTATCATCGCATTCAATATCATTCTATTTTAATTTTAGTTTGTCCCGACAGATAGTGCTACGATCAATTTGAAAAAGTATTTCGTTATTTTGTGTTATAATTGTGTTATTCAAGTGAAGTTGCTAATTAAAATATTTAATGTAATCAGTTTTCGAAGAGTTCTGAAGTGTATATAAATAACTTATACATTTTGTAAATTTAGTGCGGAATCGAAGTGAGTATAACCTTCAAGTTTATTTGTGTAGTTAGAGGATTGAATTTTTTTAATTATTTTTATTGACAATTAATTCATTTTTGGAGATATTAAATAAAAAAACTCACAAAATGCGATTACATGTTCTTTATCTAAAATTTGTCATAATAAATCTTTTGAGTTAATTAATTCATTATCAATAAGTAACTCATATTCATTGTATATTATTTTGCAATATTTTATTTTTGTAGAAAAATGCCACGTCTTCGTGGAAGAGCAAGAAATATTGGTCGACGTACTCAGCACGCGCAATTAGTTCATGATCATCGATTGAATAGAACAGTAGAAGAACATTCTATGGATAATGTAAATTTAAGAGATCGAGCTGCATGTACACGTGCAAATGAAAATTTAGAGCAACGTGCTCAACGTCTTCGTGCTAATACATTAAGACAACGAGAGGCACGTCAACGAGCGACCAACGCACATAGAGAACGTAACCAACAGCGAGTACAAGATAATCGAGCATTGGCACGAGCATCACTTAATCGTCTCGCGTTTGAATATGATCCTGAAATAGATTATTCATCACATGCATTGATCACGATTGGTAGTATGGACAAAGAGTGTCAACATTGTCATGCTTTCAAGTACAAAGGTGAATCAGCTGGTTTATGTTGCGCATCTGGAAAAATATCACTGCCACCGCTAAAACCACCACCAGAACCTTTAAAAACGCTTTTAGCTGGAATCACATCTCAATCGAAATTATTTTTACGGAAAATTCGTAAATTAAATTCATGCTTCCAAATGACATCATTTGCAGCAACAAAAATTATTCATAATGAAGATGGCCGTAATTTTGAATCCACATTCAAAATTCAAGGCCAAGTATATCACCAAATTGGTTCGTTACTTCCAATGCCTGATGCCGATCCAAAATTTTTACAAATTCATTTTATGGGGAATGAATAGCAACAATCACATACACGCTGCGTTTACAACCATATCGAACAGATGGAGGAACGAGAAATTGTGGACATTTTGGAAAGGTTTTTGCAAAACCATAACCAATTAGTACAATTGTTCAAGACTCTTTCTAACAGACTGCAAAACGATAACTATGTCATTGTTATTAAAGCAGACAAAGTACCCTATGGAGAGCACGCAGGCACATATAATGTTCCAACCATTAATGAAGTGGCAGTTGTTATGGCTGGTGACCCATGTGAACGTAGAGACATTCGCATACAACGCAGAGATAATACGATGCAAATAATTCAAGACAATCATCGTTCTTACGATGCTTTGCAGTATCCGTTAATATTTTGGGAAGGAGAAGACGGATATCATTTAAATATTAAACAACGGAATCCAACTACAGGTACAACTTATAGATTATCTTACAATTTTTTTTTTGAATAAATAATTTTTGTTTATCTCATAATTATATTTATTTACAGGTGAAGAACTGACCAAGAAAGTTAGTGCCATGAATTTCTACGCATATCGGTTAATGATTCGTGCCAATGAAGATAATAATATTCTCCGCTGTAGACAGCTATTTCATCAGTACATCGTCGATATGTATGTAAAAATTGAAAGTGAAAGATTACGGTATATAAAATTCAATCAAGCAAAACTTCGAGCTGAAGAGTATATTCATTTGCGTGATGCAGTAATCGGTAATGTAGATGCAACAAACGTCATTAACAACATCGGTACCACATATATTCTCCCATCATCATATATTGGTAGTCCGCGTCATATGCAAGAATATATTCAAGACGCTATGACATACGTACGTGCATACGGTCGACCAGATCTTTTTATCACATTTACATGTAATCCAAATTGGGATGAAATCAAAAACTTGCTGTTGTCAGGTCAAACATCGATGCATCGCCACGATATCACTGCGCGTGTCTTTAAACAAAAATTAAAATCTTTGATGAATTTGATCACACATTACTCGGTTTTTGGTGAAACACGTTGTTGGCTTTACTCTGTTGAGTGGCAAAAACGAGGTTTACCTCATGCGCATATTTTGATTTGGTTGGTGGATAAAGTACGCCCAGAAGAAATTGACAAAATTATTTCAGCGGAAATTCCAGATCCGAATGTTGATCAAGAACTGTTTAACATTGTTACTACTAATATGATTCATGGTCCATGCGGTACTCTAAACATGATGTCACCATGCATGAACCATTGGGATCTCACACTTGCAGATGCAGCACTGAGCTCATCTCCACAACAAATTCGTCAATTATTTTCAATAATATTAACAACGTGTTTTCCGTCTGAAGCATCTGCTCTCTGGAACAAATATAAAGACTCAATGAGTGAAGATATTTTGCATCGGATTAGAATTACTAATCAAAATCCTGATATTCAATTCTCCGCAGAAATATACAATGAGGCTTTAATTATGATTGAGGATATTTGTATTCTTATTTCAAACATGCCACTCATCCATTTTGGCATGCCGGCGCCGAACCGCCCAGCAGTAGATATCATCAACAGTGATGTTCAACGTGAACACCAGTTTGATAAGACTTCGTTGGCTACTTTTGTTGCTAATAATGAACAATTGCTTACAGCTGAACAACGAAATGTATATGATCAAATTAACGTATCAATTGCAGCACAACAAGGTGGATTCTTTTTTTTGGATGCACCAGGTGGCACTGGTAAAACCTTTCTCATCTCACTGATACTTGCGCGCATTCGATCACAAAATCATTATGCATTGGCCATTGCTTCATCAGGCATTGCAGCGACGTTACTTGATGGTGGACGGACTGCGCATTCAGCACTTAAGTTACCTTTGAATGTTCATACAAATCCCGAAGCAATATGTAACATAAAGAAGCATTCCGGCATGGCTGAAGTTTTGAGAAAATGCAAAATTATTATTTGGGATGAATGTACAATGGCCCACAAGCATTCGCTTGAAGCTCTCGACAGGTCCCTGAAGGATATCAAAGATAATACTAGGCTTTTCGGTGGTGCTCTACTGCTACTGTCTGGTGATTTCAGGCAAACATTGCCAGTAATTCCACGTGCGACATATGCAGACGAAGTAAACGCATGTTTGAAGGAATCTTATCTATGGCGGAGTGTCAGTAAATTGAGCCTTACTATCAATATGCGCGTTCAACTACAAAATGATCCATTAGCGTCAGGATTCTCTGAACAATTGTTAGACATTGGCAACGGTAAAATTCAACTGTATGAAGACACCCAATTTATTAAATTTCCAGAGAACTTTTGCAACATGGTGGCTACCAAAGATGAATTAATAAATAGTATCTTTCCAGATTTAAGATATAACTATAATAATCATGAATGGCTACGAGAGCGAGCTATTTTAGCTGCAAAAAATTTAGATGTAGACGCCATCAATTTTAAAATACAACAGTCATTGCCTGGTAATGAAATTACATTTAAATCAATTGACACCGTTGTTGATCCTGACGAAGTGGTCAACTATCCAGTAGAATTTTTGAATTCTTTAGATTTACCTGGAATGCCACCACATAATTTGCGACTGAAGATTGGCTCACCTATAATTTTGCTTCGTAATTTAAAAGCCCCGAGATTGTGTAATGGCACGCGATTAGTTATAAAAAAAATCATGGGCAACATTATTGAAGCGAATATTTTATCTGGAAAATTCCAAGGTGAAATTGTACTTTTACCGCGGATCCCAATGATTCCTTCAGATTCACCTATACCATTTAAACGCTTACAATTTCCGATCCGTTTGGCATATGCTATGACTATTAATAAGTCACAAGGTCAAACGATGACATTTTGTGGCTTAGATTTAGAAAATCCGTGTTTTTCTCACGGCCAATTGTACGTTGCGTGTTCCAGAGTTGGAAAACCATCGAGTTTGTTTGTTTATACTCCTCATGGACTAACTAAAAATATTGTACATCCAATGGCATTACGATAAATTAAGTTTTTGTAAATTAAAAATAAATAAATATATATGTTATAAAATGTTTTGAGTGCAAGCTTTTTCACCTTTCATTAAAATGAGTTAAAGTTTTCATTTACGATGCTGTTATTTATTTAACAAAGTAATAACTTTTCAATAATAATTTTCATCAAAGCGGTCCAAATTGTTTCAGCTCATTAAAAAAAGTATGAAATTAAAGACGTGTGTACAGGACAACGTCTGTCGGGTCCGCTAGTATATATATATATTTTTTTGTGTGTGGCAATATATGTTTTTTCTTTCTTTCTTTCTTTCTTTGCGAGAAACCTTACCAAGAACAATGCTGGAACGCTTTCGAACACCTACCACATTGGGAAACATTTTGTTTAGTGACGAAGCACATTTCCACATTGATGGATATGTAAATAAACAGAATATGAGATAGTGGTGCCCGAACAACCCAAGAGAACGCCACCAAAAACGTTTACATTGCTTGAAAACCACCGCTATGGCATTTGGTGTGCCATTTCGGCTAGCGGTGTAATTGGGCCCTATTTTTTTAACCAAGGAGAAACAGTCACTGCTCCGGTGTATTGCCGTATGATAGACGAATTTCTGCTACCGCAATTGCAGCTGTATTCAGGTTATAACAATAGGACACAATTTCAGCAAGACGGTGCCACTCCGCATACAGCTAGGGTGTCGATGGAAAAGTTAAGAACAATTTTCCAAATAAACTGATCAACAAATACGGAGACATCTCATGGCCGCCCAGGTCACCCGACCTCACGCCCTGTGATTTTTTTTATGGGGATAACTTAAATCGAAGGTCTATGAGAACAATCCCCGGACAACTCAAGCCCTGCAGGCCAATATTCGTCGTGAAGTTCAAAGCATTACCGTCATGAGCCATAGAGCTTTGCCGTCGCGTGATTGCAAATGCAAGGGTCCGACTACAGGAGTGCGAACAAAAAAACGGTCATCATTTAAATGATATAGTGTTTAAGAAATGAAATCCGCATTAATTTTGTACATTTTGTTTTAATAAAAATAAATAAAATCTATGTAGTTTTTTTATATGACATTTTAAAGTTGAAAATTTTCCACTGGACACCCTTTATTTCCCAGGTATTATTGATTTACAGGGATTCCTTCTCCGAATTTATAGCCTTCTCCCAATTTTGTCCCTCTTTTAGCCTCTCTGAAAGTAATTTGTAGTCTTTTAAATGTGGTTGGTATGTGTTTTATTTATTTTCTTGCTTCTTCTTAGGTAATCGACTTCTTCATTATGTCTGTTACTTTCTCTTTCTGTGTCTTCTGATAATAAATCTTCAAAAATCTCATTTTTATTTTCTTCTGTTCTGGTATCTTCTGTTCCAGGTTTTCTGTTGTCTTTTCCTGGTTTTCAGTAGTATCTTCTTAGTTTTCTATAATCTCTTCCTGATTTTCTGTTGTTTCTTTTTCATCATTTTCACTTTTATTATTATTTCTTTTCTTAGTTTTCTTCTGTATGATTACTTTTCTTACAAATTGAACAACTGCTGTTTTTTAACTTACAATTTTTCTCTTCATATTTTTTTTATATTACAAGGTGGCAAACGAGCAAGCGGCCACATGAATTCGCCGAAATGGCGAAGCGACCGCTGCCCATAGACATTCGCAATTGCGGATGATGCTTAATCGACGAAGGAAGAAACGTACGAAAAGAGAATATTTAACCTTCCAATGCATCTCCTACTCCATCAAATCCACCTCCCCTTCCCATAATTTCCTTATAAGAAAAGGGTGGGAAGGGAAAGAGGACTAAGATTAGGCCTCCGGCACCACACTCATCAGACGCAACGCGGAATTACTTCCACTTCACGCCAGTCTTCTGTGTGGTCGTGATATTTCACCGGGCGAGCCGGCCAATTCGTGCAACTGATGTTGTTGTAGCTGGCGTCTACCACAGTTAAACTAAACCGCTACCGCTGTTCATGGTTATATCTTTTACAGAAAGTTCACATCTTACAATCATCTTATAAATGGCCTATTTTGTGACATTTAAAACATTTTATTTTTTTATTCTCCGCCTTAAAAGCAACCTGTTTGTACTCAATTTTCTTTTCTGTAAATCTGTTTTCTTCTGATAAATGTCTGATAGTTAAGTTGGTAAGTGTCTTTTTGACATCGGGTTTTGATTCCCATGCTGTGATGAAGAATTTATTGATTTGGTAAGCAGGTTAATATTTTTGATATCACCATGTCATCATCAATGTGTTGGTTAAGATTATTTAATCTCATTCTCAAGTTTTCTATATCTGTGATCAACTGTAACATTATCTGGTTTTCAAATTTGAAGTTAAAGAAATCTTGTAATAAGGAAGACTGGTTTTTTTCTTCAGATCCTTCAAATACTGCACATAGCTTATTGTACATTTCATGTGCATTTTTGCAATTTATGATGTGACCTTTTAGTTTTCTATCTATGGAGTTCAATATCAATTTCTTTACCTTAGCATCCTTAGTTTGGAATTCTGGTTTTTCTCTCCGTTCTGGGTCTGTTTCTTTCAACACTTCCGACAGATTCGATGCCGAAATATGTATAGTTAACACAAATTTCCAAATCTGGAAATTGTCAGAGTTCGTAAGTTTTTCTGTATTTTCTTCTGGGTTATTCATTTTGTTTTTTTTATTCTTTTATGCACTGTTCTCTCTGGGCAGCCTGGGCCCATAAACAGTTATTAATATTATTTATTAAAATACACAGTTTAGTTTTGTTAAACATTTTTTGTAACCAAAAAGAAAAACCATAGTGCAATGACCCTACTCTTAATAGGGACGTTCCCCTGACATACTCCCCTATCCGATATTTTTTTTTTGTCGCTATGTTCCTCTAACATGATGGTCAGAGACTTTTTATATCTATGTTCTCTTGCATACCATTTCTCGCTTGTTTACCTCTCGCACTTTCATTCTGCATACGTAATCTTTCTTTCTTTCTTCATCTTGCATTCTTTTTTCGGTTGGGATTACCGAATTCTAACTATACTACTTTATCTATTTTTATTTTATTTTTGTATCGGGTATAATAAACAGTCAGAATGTTTTTATTTTACAATCAATCTTACTTCTAACTTAATATCTTATTCTAATTTTTTATTATCTTATTTCTAATTCCTAACTATTTATTCTTATTTGTTAATTTATTTCTATGTAGTGGTGTCAGTAGTGTGTATAATAGCTGGTGGGTAGTTCTCTCTAAATATGTAGGCTTATTTACAAGGAAGACCCGCACATTGCATTTCCTATCCTAATCTGCCACATTATCGGTACTATTATTTTTATTTCTTTTTATAATCCTCTTTGCAGTTCTTTTACAATACTCTATGAAATCATCTCTCATTAGTTGTTTTCTAAAATTTCTCTTATTGGTCGTAGTCAAGTTTGTGTATTTTCTTTGGGATGCTCTTAGTAATGATACTGCGTTTTTGATCTGGCTATGTTGTCCCATCTTTGTTTTATAGGACATTCACTACTGAATGCATTGTGGTTTGTATTATCTTGTTTTGCATCCTGGCAATTGCAGCATGTTGGCGGGAGTTCTTCGTTCCATCTTGTGCATTGCTGTCTCATGTGCGGCCCGCCACAATGACTGCACTTCTCTGATTCCTCTTTACAGAACCTTTTACCATGGCCGTACCCCAAGCACTTGGAGCACTGCACCAATGCAATGCAAAAACCTATCCGATATTCGGCCCTGACAACCGACATCGACAAACCTAATCTTGTAATTAGCATCGGCCAAAACATATAACACGATACTGAAATGGCCCTTATAGTTGTAAAATTCGGTATCACTATTAACATGCGCCTGTAAAACTACATGTTTTCCATCCACTGCGCCGCTACAATGCGGAAAGTTCCATAACTCGTCGAATGCATCAGACATCATTAACCACTCTTGAGGGTTGTTAGGCAACTAAAAAAACAAATATGTAAAGCTTAATACAGTGCAACCTCGATATAACAAATCGGAGGGGAACAAGAAAATATTTGTAATATCAAGTAATTCGTTGAACTGAGGATTGTTATGTTGAGGTTAGATTGGTCTAAAATTCGTTATAAATAGGTAAAAGAATAGTTTTATTCACCTCAATATTACGTACTTATCTTGTTAAAGCGAACAACTTCTACTAATAAATAACACATTTTTATCAAATTCCTATATGTATTTGCTATGTATTTACAAACAATTAGGTAGATAATAATTTTTTTTTATTACATTAATAATCAAAAACAATTAACAATATGGTTATATAGTAGCTTAATCTCAATTTTGTTCATTGATTAGAAAAAAAGTCATTGATAGTTGTCTGTTTACCACCGGTATGAGTATGACATCCAAAGCGCAATCTAATTTCGTGATGGATTTCACTACATCGTCACTCAAACCTCCCTTTTTGAGAAACACAGATTTTATTGTATTCAAAGCATTATAAGCATCTTTTATTGTGAAGTTATGCTCATCAATTTCACCCTCTTCTTCCTCGTCTTCATCCGCTTCTGCATTAGTAACTGGCAACACAGATGTGACGATGTCAGCATCAGTTAGTTCTCCACAGATGGCCAAATCATTATCAAAGGTAATGAAGTCTTCGAAGTCAGTCTCTTGAAGGCGTAATTCTTCTTGAACTCTTTGCCAGGTCCTAGCAAGTTCTGCGACTGGTAAATCGTCCTCCTCATCTTCGCATGTTACTTTAAACCCACTTTTCTTGAAGCAGTTTGCAATGGTCTTTTCAGTGACTAAATTCCAAGCTTTGGCGATCATCCACATGGCTAGTAAAACGTCAATTGTAGTTGGTGTTTGACGTTCAACATCAGCAAGATATCGTCTGACAACTTCCTTCCTATAATGCATTTTGAAGCTTTGGATGATGCCCTGATCCAGTGGTTGTAGTTTTGAAGTGATATTTGGATGTAAGTACTTTATTTTTATATTTTTCAGGTTAGGAATTTCTCCGTGTGCAGTACAATTATCGATGAACATTAGAATTTTCTTGTTTTTTTTCTTCATCTCTTTATCCAGACTTTTAAGTCAATTGCAAAAAGCATCACTGGTCATCCAAGCCTTATGGTTGGACGTGTAATCTGTTGGCAGATTATTGACATTCTTAAAACATCGCGGTTTTTGATATTTTCCGATGATGAGTGGCTTTAGTTTGTAAGTCCCAGTACAATTTGCTCCCAGCAGTACTGTTAAACGAAGTTTACTGTTTTTCCCACCATTATATTTGTCGCTTTTGAATGTTAAGGTTTTGTCAGGTAAACATTTATAGAATAGTCAAGTTTCATCGGCGTTAAAGATGTCTTCGGGATCGTATCAGGTGGTCAGCTCTGCCAGTTTGTCTTTCCGATCATCACATACTTGTTCATTAACTGTTTTGAGATTTTAAATAAGTATTGCAGGCTTGTGAGACTATCACCTGTAGCTAAAAATCGTAGCGTTAATGCTAATTTATCTTGAGCCGATACAGCTTTTCGAAATTTTGTGTCTTTTTTTGTATAGCTGGTAAAACTAAATTATAATAAAACAGAAGATTTCAACATAAATTGTTTAATTCCAAATCCTTTAGCCCATATAACCAACAATACCAGTTACTATCAGCAAATAAAAATATCACACGAGAAGGTAAATGCAATACTGTTTCGGCAAAACCAGCCCCGAGGTTGAGTGGTCAGTGCGCACCTTTTTTGTATATTTATTTTTCTTTCTTTTTTCCTTCTTGTTGACATTCAAATAGAAAACGGCGGGAAACTATTGAAGTGGAAAGGCGCGTTTTAAAAAAAAACCATAAAATCTGACTTCCAAAGTTGATTTTATAATAATTTTGTAAACATTAGTTTTTGTTGTGTTGATATAAGTGTGTAGTAGTAGTGTTTTAACATTTCAGAATGCCTAAAAAGAAACAGAAGAGGGATGGTCCCGGTACTTCAAATTCAAGCCAGCAGCCGCTTGACTCCACGGACTATGACTCAGCGAAATCCATGGCTTCGGCGCGCTCAAATTTTATATACAAGAATGAAGTAAAGGTAACCAAAAATAAATATACCATTTATAGAGTCAAGGGATATACCCGTAAGTATGTGGAGGATTCCAAAGAGACCGGATTACCTACTAATCAAATTCGAAAACATTAAAAAAGAAGCCAATAGGATAATAAATGGGTACGATAATCAACTAAATGTTAAATCAAGCATAACGTTGCCAAAAATTACAATACCAATGTTTCATGGGAATTATAAAACATGGCCATCATTCAGAAACTTTTTTGAGAAAATCATTCACCAAAACAGAACGATATCGGACGCGGAAAAAATGCAATATTTGAAGACACATGTTAAAGGAGAAGCAGACAGACTTATTCAGCATTTAAATGTTACTGATAGAAATTATGAGGCAGCATGAGAATAGATCTCATGACAAAATACAAACCAAAATAACCGTTTAATAATAAATAAATGTTTGTACCGTATTCTAGATCTACCGAGGATTGATCGCACAATGGTTCGAGACCTGAAAACCATGTACAACACAATAAACGAGTCGCTCGTAGCACTAATGAACCTAGGAATGGAGGTGGACGCATGGGGTTCGATTCTGATCGGAATAATAACAAGAAAATGGGACAAAAACACAAATCAATTAAATGAGATGTCACTTGACAATCTGCATAGGCGGCAGTTTTCTGAAATTATGAAATTTATGGACAAAAGAATAAAAAGTTTAGAAATCACTAGTGCCCAGGACAATCAAAGAATGACCGGGCAACAAAATTACTTGAAAATTAAAGGGACACCAGTCCATGACAGAAAGTCATTTAACAATACGAAGACTTGCGCAATGTGCAACGTTGTAAGTCATGCAATTATGAACTGTGCAATGTTTAAGATGCTCGATATAAATACGAGAATAAGAATAGTAGATGAAAAAAGAATATGCCTCTGTTGTCTAAGCCACGACTCAAGAATACCGTACCAGAGTATGAAAAATTGTGAGATCTGCAATAAGAAACATCACTCTATTACATAGGTGGGGTGCCCATTCGGAAACTGCAAAGAGAGGATCTAATGCAGATTATAAAACAAGACATAAGAGGAATGTCAGGACGTATAACAGCCAAGAGAGTAAAAGTAGACAGATGTCAGCACTTCTGCCAATTGCAGTCATACAGATTAAATCGTCGTCGGGCGAGCCACATCTGTTTAGAGCATTGTGCGATCAAGGTATCATTCTGTATGGAGAAAGTAGCACAAATCTTGGGGTATCCAAAACACAAGATTAGTGGCATTGGCAACAGCAAGGGAAGAGAAGCGAGCAAAATGATTATCGCATCCATATCCTGAAGACCCAAATTAATATGAAATACAAGTTCCACTAATCATCCTACCGAAGCTAACATCGGCGTTACCAAACGAAAACATAAACGAAATCGAAATAAAAGGAATAAGAAAAGACTTGGCAGATCCAACTTATAATAGAAGATGGAAAATTGATATACTATTAGGAGCAAATGAGTATGAGCAAATACTATTTCCAGGGTTAAGGAAGCTGGAAAATTATTGCAGTTAGAAAAAAGGTTTAAGAAAGATGAAAATCTACATAAACAATACAATAACTTTATGGGAGACTATTTAAAATTGAATCATATGAAAAAGGTGCCCTGGGAAGAAAGGAACTTCGGAAAGTATTATATTCACCATCAACCGGCAGTCAAAGAAGATTGTCTGGCGACCAAATTAAGGGTTGTGTTCGAGGCCTCAAGTAAAACATCATCTCAATAATGTCTAAATAATATGATGTATAAAGGACCAAGACTACAAGAAGATCTGCCGTCGATATTGCCACGGTGGCGGAAACATAAGATATGTTTTATGGTCGATGTAGAAAAAATGTAGAGGTGTATAAAAATTGCTGAATGCGTTCAGGCTTATCAACGGATACTGTCGAGATTTACAAGTAATCGCACAATTATTATTGAAGAATATCAATTGACAACAGTCACATACGGGACGTTAGCTGCGTCATACCTGGCAGTACGAACCCTACAACAATTAGCAAAAGACGAAAGGTAAAAGTATCCGGAAGCAAGCAGAGTAACCATGGAGGATTTTATGTAGATAATTATCTGTCAGCAGAAGATGATATTATATCAGTAAAGAAGCTGCAAGATCAGTTGATTCAAATGTTAAAGTCAGGCCAATTTAAACTGCGGAGGTGGTCGTCAAAGGCTGAGACACTAATTACGAATTTACCCCACGAAAATCAGAATATGGAGCTACTGCAATTACCACACGACGAAACAAGAAAGTCGCTTGATGTATTATGGGCACCATGTTATGATCGCTTCACATTCAAAATATCTGTAAAAGAAAATAGTACTCCAACAAAGAGGTTTATCCTATCAGAAGTATCCAAAATATTTGATCCACTATGGCTGGGGCCAATCATCCTGAATATGAAGATGTTAATTCAACAATTATGGATCAAGAATATTGGATGGGACAGTCCACTTGATGAATGCTACACAAATCAGTGGATAGAGTTCCAAAAACAAATAAAAAATGTAGAAAACATAAACATATCACGATGGATGGGGTTTTGTAACGTTGCGAATTTTTTCGCATCATAACTTTTACTTGATTCGGTTTTTTCTTCTCTTCGGTTGCCGAACGCACACATCTGTCAATTATGTCAATGTCGTATAAAAGGGAGATTGTCAAAATCAACTGCCGGTGGTAGTCTACCTTCCTCGGATTTATTATTTCTGCTGGTGCTATTATACTTTTTGAGAATTTAAATCATTCTTCAATCAATCAATTGCTCTTTCATTTAGTTTTGAACTTCTAGGCAATTTCACAGCCCAAGCTATAGAGCCAAAGACTTTTAAAATTTTCAAATCATTTTTCTCTTGAAACATCACAGCGGGTATTTTACCTGTGACTGAAGATAGTGTTCTATTTAGTTGATAAGCAGCACACATTATTGCTTCTGACCATAGTTGTTTTGGTATTTGTGACTCAGATAACATTGTTCTTGCCTTATTGTACAATGTACGGTTTAGTCTCTCCGCTGCACCATTCTGTTGAGGGGAGTAGGCAATTGTGTACTCAATTCTTATTCCTTTTTTATTACAGAAATTTTTGAAATCTGCAGATGAAAACTCACCACCATTGTCACATCTTATTCCTTGTACTTTAACTCCTTTCTGTGTATTTATTTCTCTTATGTAGGTTTTTAGATTATTGACAGCTTCACTTTTTTGTTTTAATTGATAAACCTTTACAAATCTTGAATAATCATCCATAATAGTTTGGAAATATCTATGTCCATCTTTAGTAGGTGGATTTATGGGTCCTGCAATATCTGTGTGTCTTGGTCTTGAACTTGGTCTGAACGGTAGCCTTGTTGATTTACATTTCATACATTCATTACATTTTTCAGAACAAACAGGTAAATTCATCTTTAACATACACTTTCCATTTATATGACCCAATCTCTGATGCCATAACATACCTGTATTCAATCCAGTAGTACAATTTATCTCCAAGTATAAACTGTACACATTAATGTGTACAGTTTATATTCTTTTTCTGCATGGATGCCATTATTTTTATTCTTTATTTTCATATCATATTTATTCATAATTACTGTGTATCCATTTGATGCAATTTTATTCAACGACAGTAAATTAAATCTTAAATCTTCAACAATTAAGGCTTCAAAATTAATTTTATCTCCATTTTTAGTCATGCAGTTCAATTTTCCTTTCTTATGTGCCATCATAGTTTTATTATTTGCCACAACAATATGTATACCAGTAGTTATAACACGGGTTATCAAAACACAAATGTGAAACCATTTTCGGTAATAATAACGCAAATAACAAATTTTACCCTAAAGCGGGACAACTACCAATCAAACAGGAATCTAAATATAAAATTAATTACCAACAAAATGAAGACTCTCGAAAATTATTACGAGAATGAAAAAGCGGAAAACGCGGATTCATATAACCAAAATTTTCAGGACATTGTGAGAGAATTAAGTCCGGAATAACGTACATTAACAACCATAGCGGATTACCATCAATTTATATAAATGAACTTGGTGGTAGATTTCTGATTGATACCGGCGCTGCAAAATCATTAATAAGTCCGCAAATAATTAATAACCACCCCCATTTAAAAGAAAATATTTATATTCAACCCCACACTTTAATCACTGTACAGGTACATCGAAATTAAATAACGCAAGTAACTTGAAATTACCATCTGTGTTTAACACTAATTCCACACATTCATTTTTAATTTTTGATTTCGATAAAGATTTCATAGGCTTACTTACTAGGTCTCGATTTCTTAGAAAGATTTGAAACTAAGATAAATCTTAAACGTGTGGTACTACAAATTGACGATACAGAAATTCCAATTAGAAAAGATATACTTTACAACCACATACACAATGCAAATTTAACCTACTAATTAACGAGAAGGAGAGTATTTATTCGAGGAATTCGAAACGCCTTCAGGTTTATACCTACCAACTTCCTTAATCTCAGTTAAGGACTACACGGTCTACCCGAGACATTAAAAGAAAAAGATTCACAAGAAATATCCCTGAATAAAATGAACTTCAATGAAGTTGACAAAATATTAAAAGAAAATTTATCTCGAACTAGGCTTAACCATTTAATTGACGAAGAGAAAAGGAAGATACGGAAAACTTGTTACCAATATAGAGACATTTTTACATCATTCACATTTACACATTCAATAAAACATAAATTACGTTTAAAAGACGACACCCCGATCTATACAAAAAACTATAGACGACCCCCTTCCGAAATAGCGGAATTAAAAAAACAAATAGATGAACTTTTACGTAAAAATGTAATTAGAGTCAATCCCCGTGGTCTAGTCCGATGCACTTAGTACCGAAAAAAGCCGACGCCTCCGGAAAAGTCAAGTGGAGAATGGTCGTAGATTTCCGTAAGCTCAACGAAAAAACCGTGGAAGATAAGTTCCCCATCCCGAACATAAACGATATATTAGACAAGTTAGGTAGAGAACAGTATTTCAGTACTATAGACTTAGCTTCTGGATATCATCAGATTGAAATGCATCCCGATGATATAGAAAAAACAGCTTTTAGTCTAGATAAACACTATGAGTTTCTTAGGATGCCATTTGGCCTCGTAAATGCCCCAAGTAGCTTTCAGAGATTAATGACTAATGTACTAAGCGATTTACTTAACGACATGTCTATTATACCTAGATGATATAGTCATATATGTTACGGTATCGAACTCAATTGATGCGATTGAGCCGATCACTGCGCGAAAAACGGCCACAATACGAGCAAAGGCACGAAAAAGTGATTTTACTGCATGACAACGCTCGGCCTCACGTTGCCAAGCCTGTTTAAACCTACTTGGGCACGCTCAAATGGGAAGTCTTACCCCACCCGCCATATTCCCCAGATATTGCGCCGTCCGATTTTTACTTGTTCCATTCGATGGCCCATGGCCTGGCTGATCAACAGTTCCACTCATATGAAGACATCAAAAAATGGCTTGATTCGTGGATAGCCTCAAAAGACGAACACTTCTGGCGTCAAGGTATTCGAGCTCTACCAGAAGATGGGAAAAAGTTGTGTCTAGCGATGGGCAATACCTTGAATGATTCATTTGTAACCATTTTTTAATAATAAAGTTATATTTTTATCGAAAAAAAAGCGAGAACTTAGTTGCGCACCTAATATTATAAATGTTAAGTTTATATATCTGAGTGTTTGCTACTCAATTACACCAAGAAAGCTAAACAGACTATAAAAATTTGCTATACAGATAGAGATACTTTTAATCTTAGAAAAATGTTATGTTCCATTCCATATTCCATATTAAAGAAAAATCTGCCAAAGACATTTCTATCTGTGTTCTATATTTGTTATAAATATGTTTTATGAAATAGACAAATAAATTTTAGACAAACTATATTCACACAAGCGAGGCCGCGGTCACTGGTAGTAATAGTATCGGTCATAATTGCGTATAACTAAGTTTTTTAATATTTTTCAGATGAAATTCCTGCTGAGTGTGTTGCTACAGCAAATTTATTAAATAAAATGGATATGCTGTTTGATTCTCTAAATGCAGACTCAAAGGATTCGAGGCGAGGAAAAAAGTTATCGACAAATATAAGCAATAATAGTCAACATTTAAATTATTTTAAAGAAATGAAAATTTTCATTAATAGACTGTCATTTGTAGGATCGCGAATGAATCCACCATCACAAGATGGATGGATACGCACAATTAATGCCATTGAAGAATTATGGAATTATTTAAAAGATATAGGCATTAACCCTTTAACCGCCAGAGTCGGATTAATCCGACCAATGTTATCGTGTCCATTTCGCCTAGGTCGTATATATCCGACAAAATAGCTGTGTTTGTTTTTAGTGGCTTTTCCGACTCGTCATGTTTTATATTGCCTTAAACATGTTATTATATGAAGATTTAATACATAAAGCAATCATTTGTAATGTCGTACACTTTTGGTTCGTACTAAAAAGCCATATTAAGAAGTAAGAAGTTCGGTGAAATAACTGATAATATTCTCTTGTAATTTCATTAGTGCCAAACGCCCGCGTCGGAGAAATCCGACACTAGTGTTGGGACATTATTCAAAGAGTAACATGTAAAAAAAAATGTACATCAAAGCAGTTCTCTTAATATTGACTTATTCAGAGAACAACAAATAAATTAATTACTAATAAATATTTCTTTACAATAGTTCTACATAGTTTTATTGAATTCTTCTGAAAATAAGCAAATAAGTTGTCAAATGTCGACAATTGTGAATGATAGTGTTCCCATCCCTAGATGACATGTTACGAATATCATTACGTCAGTTTGCCCAGCGCCACGGTCGGATAAATACGACCGCTTTAGACGTCATAAACGAGTTCTGGTTTCCAGAATATTCCATAGTGTTGTGATTGTGCGTGCCATTTTAGTTACGATGACTACAGCTGAAGAATTAATACGAATTCTGGAAGGTGAGGAAAATGAAGAATTCATACCAGACGAAGACTTTGATTTTGATGAAGAGGTAAGTAAGTCTTTTCGTGTAAAGTTTTACCTTACTTTCAATTCGATTAAACAATCAGTTAAATATATCTGCATCAAAAAACCTACAAAAAAATATTTTTGGGTTGCTAGTTGAGGAATGCTTTGTGTTGTTAGTATAGTATTACTTGGCCGAATTGAGTCGCACAGCAAAGAACAAAAGTAAGTCTGTCACACACGAGATACGCGGAGCGGCAACATCGCATTGTGCGGATTGTTGTAAAGTGCGTTCGGTTAGATAACGTCGTCCTTGGATTGCGCCGCGTAGGTATACTCGCCGAAAGGAGCCGGCGCCGACACAAAGGATGCCGCTCGCCGCATACAGACGCTTGGTATCCTGGCACATTATTTTTTTATTTTGCACATGATAAACTAATAACAGTAGGTTGATAGCTTAAGATATTTACGACTAGTATGTAAGTGATTCACGTTATATGTGAAAAATATATAGTTAACGTTGAATCTTTAATATTGTAGTAGGACTTAGGGTTGAGCTACATTTATGAGCATGGAATAGCATTTTTTCATCGCTCTATCCTTTTACAAGAGAATATTTTTAACTTCAATTATCAATTTCAATTATTTATTATGTTGTATCATTCCAGGTTCACACGGGCAATGTCGCAGCCACTGACATTAACTGGACTACGCAAATTTCTCCTCCAGTGTTAGAAGAATTCGATGAGTTTATTTGTGGAGTGTCGCCATATATCGCATTAGATAGTGATTCCTCGGAATTACAATTTTTTGAAAAATTTTGTGATATAGACTTGGTGCAGAAAATTGTTGATTGTACGAATAAGTATCATCAACAATTCGTAAGACATACTGATCTCAGAGTGTATTCAAGGCTACAGCGATGGCAAGACGCGACTACTGAGGACATCTACATCGTATTAGCTTTAACCATGCTTTTTACTAGAAATAAACGCATAACAATTGAAGAACATTGGTCAACAGACCCTTTATTGCATAGCGCGGTGTTTCATAACACAATGTATCGAAATAGATATTGTTCAATTATAGCAATGTTATGCTTTTATGAAGTAACTGCAAGAGCCAGTGATACATCAAGGTTACAAAAAATAAAAATGATGATCGACCACGCACGTGAAAAGTTCAAAAGCACATTTATGCCTGGTCGCAAATTATGTATTGACGAAAGTATTGTGCCATTCAAAGGGCGACTAGTTATGAAACAATACTTACCTAAAAAACGTAATAGATTTGGCATAAAACTGTTTGTTTTATGCGATGTCAAAACCGGTTACATAGTGGATTTCATAGTATACTGTGGAGTCGAAACTCAAGTTGAGCTCTTACAAAATTTAGGTTTAACTGGATCAGTTGTAAATGAACTATTAAAAGACTATTATTATTGCAACCGAGAATTATATGTAGATAACTGGTATTCCAGTCCTCGGCTTTTTCTTCATTTACATCAAAGGGGCACATACGCATGTGGCACCGTAAAGTCTAATAGGAAGGGAATGCCAAGCTTCGAAAGACTGAAACGTGGGGAAACCGCAGCTTACGCATCACCTCCGCTTTTGGCTCTTAAATGGCAAGATAAAAAAACAGTTTTAATGTTGTCGACGTTTCATGATGATAAAATAGTTCCATCAAACAGTGTAGACTACTCCACTGGGTTGCCCAAACTAAAACCACAGTGTGTAGTGGACTACACAGGAAATATGGGATCGGTTGACACTTCTGATATGATGACCAGTACGTTAGGCTGTATCAGAAAATCAAAAAAATGGCATAAAAAGCTGGGTTTCCATGTAATTGACATGTTTATGCTCAATGCTTTCTTTTTGTTTAAAATTATGAAAAATAATACAAACTGTAGTTTTGCTGATTTTCAGTTAAGCGTTATCAGACAACTAATAGAAAAATATAAACAACCTGATATAATCCAGCCTTCTACATCACGCGGCATCATTGATCCTTTCCGATTTTTACATCAAGATTCCTTACAACATTTTCCTGTGAAAATACCAAACCGAAAATCGCAAAGGTGTAAAATTTGCGCATCAAAGAAAAAAAGATCTGAAACGCGTTTTATGTGCAGAAAATGCAATGTGTATCTGTGTGTAGATCCGTGTGCTAGTGAATACCATAAAACTACAGGTACAACACAGCTATCGTTATCGTGATCCCACAGCACTAGTAACAATTTTGTGATTGGTTACTGCTTTAGAAAGAAACTGCACGGGGCGCGGCGGTTGGGCGACGACGCGATGTGGAGTTTATTTGTTTAAAGCGTTCAACAGTGACGAGCGATTATTGTGAGGGATAGCGTAACTAAAATTACAGTGTGCAGAAGTTAGTTTTGATGGCTAAAATGGCGTCCAAGAGTAAATAATTAGTTAACTTTTGTATCTGTGTAAGGTAATTTATTACAAAACATTTACCTACTTTTGATTTTATTTTAGGAAAGATTGAAGAGAGCCAATCAATTTTAGCTGACTACAGCCAAGACGATGTAACAGATAGCCAAGATGTTGTTATCCCTGTCCAATCACAGTTAAGAAGTTGCGATAGTACACCAGATTTATACAGATCTATCGCAACGCAAACTCGTGTTAAAACAGCAACTGTAAGTACACAGTATGAGCAAACTTGTAATCCGATCAGAGAAACTGCAAGAATCTTAGCTGACAGCTATTTTAGGGGTAATGAAACTCTTAAAAATAAGTTTATAGAAAGTTACATAAATTTGGTATCTACTATAATTCGCTTGATCGATTCCGATTAAAATACAACCTTTTATTAAAAAAAACCGTATTTTTTAAATAACTGATTGATGTTCGATTTTTTATAATTATTTTTATAACGCTATGTTGTTAGATTTCAAGAAATTAATGCGTGTGTGTAGACAGGTACCCATATTTTGATTTTAAGTATATATTTAGAAATCATTGTGATCATGTTGTAACTTTTGTTCTCCTATACTGGCTGATTTATTGTGTAAGATTTTGATAGATAATTATTTGTTATTACTGAGGTTTTGCTGAAAAAATGCTGTTTGTACCTAAACCTGTTTTTAGAGTAGGCAGATAAGTACCTACCTAAATGTTGATTATTGAGCTACTGATTTATGTGAGGACGGAATTTATTCGGTACCTATCTATAAAGAAATCACTGTGATAATGTTATTAGTGTAAGTATAACTTTAGTTCTTTTTATTGTAAGTCAAGGACACATAAACCTTATAGCGAGACGTAAATTGCGAAAGCTATTGAAGAAATTTGACAGTTTTGTATAGCTTGGTTTGGCTGTCCTTGACTAAACTGCAGGCTGATTAGGAAATAAACGTACGACTGAATTATTATGTAAGTTTGTTATTGTATATATTTGTTATTGGGAAATTAAAAGAAGATTTCTGGACTGATTTTATATTGAGAATTAATAAATCATTAACAATATTTAATGGCTTTGCATTCAATTCTTTCTACTACCAAAAGTAAAAAAAATGTTGCCCTGGATTTAAGCACAGATTTATAATTAACATCGCGCTGCAACAAATTTCGATATTATTTATCGATATTTTAATAGGTAAACTACATACAACCCTCTTTGTAGTAGGTATTTTTTTCTGTTGTATCGAGCTGGGCGCTGGGGGCACGGCAGCTGATAAAATGCCAAGCGGTTAAAGGGTTAAAAACATAGCAACAAGGCGCCTCAATAAAGACGCTCTAGAGAACTGCTTCGTTTGTATCAGATTTAGTTGTGGATCAAACTATAACCCCACTGTGTCACAATTTGTCGCCAGAATCAAAACTGCTGTGATTACAAACCTTAAGCACAGCGGCCATCGTCGTAATTGTGAAGACGATTCGTTTGTACTTGCAAATAATCTAGAGGCAATTTTGATAGCCGGCGATAGCCAAATAGAACAGACGTCAGATGACATAGAATGACAATTTCATCCACAAAGCAGTTCATACCATTGATAGTGGTACGTCAGAGGCCCAGGTTTGTGCATATGTGTGTGGATTTATGGTCAAAAAACGAAATAATAATTGTAAGGAATTGTAAGAAAATGTTTTTATCATCAGACCATAAATCCATACACATTTTTACACAATTTAAAGATTATGCTGAAACTCTGCATGAGGGAAATCAGGTAACGCTTTTTTATATAAGGAATAAGTAGTGGATACTCGGGATCAAGCGAAGAATCAAAACAGTACTGAATAAGTGTGTAAAATGCATTCGCTACAAAGTTGTAAGTCCGTAAGTGGGCCAGCTACCTACCTCACGGGTGATACCATCACACCCGTTTAGTTCTTCAGGAGTGGACTATGCAGGATCGATTCAAGTACGCACAACGAAGGGGCGAGGCCACAAAACTTACAAAGGTAGCATTGCGTTGTTCGTTTGTTTAACAACAAAAGCGATACACTTGGAATTAGTAAGTGATAGGACAACATCATCGTTCCTGGCGGCCTGTAGAAGATTTACAGCAACAAGAGGACATTGTTATCACATGTGCAGTGATAACGGAACATACTTCGTAAAAGCGACAAAAACGCTACAACACGAAGTCCTTGAACTAACACAAAAACCGCATCTTCAGGATATAATAACAAACATCGGAACACAATGGCACTTCATACCAACACATTCACCTCATTTGGGCGGTTTATGGGAAAGGGGAGTAAAATCAATGAAACATCATCTGAAAAGAACTATTGGAGAAGCTACGCTGACGTTCGAAGAACTCACGATCCTCCCGTGTCAAATAGAATCGTATCTGAATTCAAGACCTTTATGCAAAATACATGAGAATATCGAGAGCATTCAAACATTAACGCAAAGTGGCCACTAGCAAAAGTAGTTGAAAGCCATCCTGGAAATGATTCAAATAGCATAAAATGCAAGCGGAGTGTACACAGCATAGTTCCATTGGAGATAAATGAAAATACCGACGCAGCAAGTTCCAAGGAAAGGGACCAAGCTCAATGCAACGTAACTTAAAATAAACGCAAAAACAAAACATACAATAAAACAAACAACCCACTTAAGTGGCTAACGCTAGTAAGCACAATAATGTACTTACTTACAAGTGTGTCCCAAAATAATACATTGAAAAAATTGGACGAAAGATATTACATTGAAGAACTAGGGAACGTGCGAGTAGATCGAGGAGTATTTCGAATCAATATGACATATGCGAAGGAACATTTAAACTACGATTGGCAACACGTAGTCAACATAATGAAGGAATTTGTAATGAAACTAAATTAGGACTACATCAGAAACGAGTTAAAACAATATGAGAAAGCGTTTTGTACCTACACAATATAAAAAATAAAAGAGGCATACTAGGAAACTGATGTGTACGCATGCACACACTCTCTCTCTCTGTCTCTCACTCGTGGATTTCTTTTAGGAATAAACCAGCTGTCTCAGTGATTGCACCTAGACTACAAGTGGCGACGAGGATTTCAACGTACCTACGTTATATTGTAATTTCCTTTCTTCAAAAGAATGTCATCAAATATTGGAAATATTGCACCATCCGATCATAAAAGCCAAGAATGGTACATTTTCAAAAGCAGATTAAAGATGTTTCTAAATATTAGTAGTGAGTAAATGATTAGGTATATAGAGATATAAGTGTACTAAAAGACAATTAAAATAAATTAAGACAGGCGGCAGATCATCAAATAACATTTATGATATCAGTAATAACAAGAATGAATGTAACCAAGGCAGCGATATTCGACAAACTGGAAAAAATCAGAGTCAAGCTAAATATATATACAGGGTCTGTCGTAAATAATGGATAACCCGTAAACTGGAGTTGGTCCGGATGTGAAACTGTAAGAAAATCGTATCTTCTTGCCAGGCTTTCTAACCATGTCAAAATGGCGTAGCTTTTTATACTTTTTTATAAATTTCGCTACTTTTTTCATTCATTCCGTTGCCATTTCATCAAATTTAGGTATTTCAGTGTGATTTTTTTAGTATTATACTCCTGAAGACGTGTATTAATTAATTTTAGTACAACTTTAGGTGTTTTTAACGTTAAACATTTTCAAAATCGTCATTTTAAGTTCTTTTTTAAACAATTTTTTTCTTAATGTCAACCTTTGATAACTTACTGTAAAAAAAAAAAGTACTGCGCTATAGCTGCCCATGTTCTTAATAAATTGTCTAGTGTGTCTAGATTCTAAAAAGATATTACAATGTGTACTTTACAAGCAATATTAAGTTACAGGAGCGAGATCAATATTAAGGTCAGAATTTTGATGTTCCAAGTATTTTTATAAATGGTTATAAAACTTTGTCATAATGATTTTATTCTACCAAGATTCTTTACACAAACAATATCGGGCCACTATTAAGGATATTCAGAAGAAAACCAGGTTAATTTTAGTAAAAAAAAAAATGTATCAATAACTTAAACTAAATGCTCGATGTGCCCTCTGTCGGCAGCAATACATGCAAAAGGTCTTTTAAAGCGCATAACCGGCTTCGTCTAATGATAACTGATGGTCATTGTCACTAGGCAGATGCACACTGTCCCTTTCACACTCACGGTGTGTGAAAGGTTAGCATGTTTTTGCCGTTAGAGCGCGCGCTCCTGATTGTAGAATGTACAAATCTCAGTGTCATTTTGACTATCGCATGTGCTTTTGTTTTCATTACTTTCGTCAATTTGTTACTGCTTTCTAATATCGGACTTTGATTTGCCTTGTGATTTGGATTTGTGAACCTGGTGATACTGACGACTTAGCTCTCATTTACGGACATTATTTTGTGCTATCGATTGGACTTGTCGATTTGGAAAAGTTTGTGTATCATGCCTCAACATTACACGCCGGCCGAATACGCAAACATGCATTACATTTATGGTTTATGTAATGGCAACGCTAACAGAGCAGCAAGTGCTTATCGTGAAAAATATCCAAATCTTCGACATCCTGATTACCGTGTCTTCATTAGAGTGCACAATGCATTTATGGAAGACCGATTTCCTGGGACCGGCATAGGCGGGGCCAGTGAAGGACGACCTCAACGACACAATGCAGCGGAAGTACTAGAAATAGTCGCAGAAGGCCCTGGTACGTCCATAAGTGTTATTTCACGGCGTACCGGTATACCTCAAAATCCGTTCACAGAATTTAAAAAGACATGAATTATATCCCTATCATTATCAAAGAGTTCAGACATTAATGCCAAGGGACGCTGCTGCGAGAGTAACATTTTGTCGCACAATGCTGCGAAAGATGAAGGAAGACCAAACTTATTTTGATAAAATTTTATGGAGCGACGAGTCAACGTGTCGAAAAGATGGTTTTTTGAACCTCCACAATTTACACAGCTGGCAACTTGAAAACCCAAGATTGATACGCGAAGACCGATCGCAGTATCAGTTAAAAATAAATTTGTGGACTGGAATTATTAACGGACAAATCATTGGTCCATTTGAGTTGCCGGCAATATTAAATGCGGTGGGTGAGTCGACACAACAACAAAAGAGGAGAAGAGCTAGCAGCCGCTCTGGGACCAGCTACAACTACATGTGCTAAATCGAGGATCCGAACCTACATTCGATTCTGTTCGGGGAGATAGAAGGTAAAGTCCTTTTCATGAAAGAAGTCCCGCGGTAATTTTTGGAACTAAATTTGACAGGTCGGCCATGTTGTCGTTCGTCAATGTTATCAAGTTCGTTTGTTGTGGTAGATTTTTGTGAGTTTTTAACTAGCTTAGTG
Source organism: Papilio machaon (assembly GCF_912999745.1). Classification (NCBI taxonomy): domain Eukaryota; kingdom Metazoa; phylum Arthropoda; class Insecta; order Lepidoptera; family Papilionidae; genus Papilio; species Papilio machaon. Next base: position 4,436,382 of record NC_060013.1, on the reverse strand, counting down.
CATTTTAAAGATTGTTTACAATGCCAAAAGTTGTGAAAAGTTCGGCTAGAGAAATGATATTGAAGGTGAAAAAGTTCTGTGAAGCGGAACAAAAGAATCAAGGTGTTTTAATATCACTAAACAATGTTCGGAAGAGAGTCGCCGCCTTAACAGGTACTTTTTAGGGTTGCCATATAATAATTTTTTGGAACTTTTATGATAAAAATTCATTTTTGCGACAAAATTGAACAAATATAAAAAAATATAAACATAACGTGATGAGACAAGGTAACTGAAAGTAAAACATATTTTACAAAGTACATAAGCATTATAAACTTAAAGTTACTATTATTTTTAATTGTTCATAATTTGCAGGAATGACTCCGGCAAAAGGGTATATATTTTGAAGACACCTGGAGAAAAGCTATGCTGTTTGAGCTAATCAAACAAAATAAAGGTCCACCAACATTTGCAGTGGATGAATTATTAACAACTCACGGACACGAAGTATTAAGGTTGCCGCCTTACCATTGCGACCTCAACCCGATTGAGAAAATCTGGAGTCTTGTAAAAAGAAAGGTGGCGGATAAAAACGTGGCACAAGATACAAAAGAAATTCTAAAATTAACTGAAGAGGCTTTTGAGTCTATTACGGCGAAAGATTGGACAGCTCAGTGCACGCATGTCGAACATTTAGAGGAGGAATATTTTAAAAATGACGGCCTTATGGATGAAGAGATGGACCGAATAATTATATCTACGGCTAGTGATACTGAAACAGAATCTGATTCTGTTTCCATCCACTCTTCAGACAGTGATGTACCTATGGCCGCTGATCACAATTATTCAATAAAACTCTGAATAAAAAATTGTAATGCGTTTCTTTACCCTATTTTCTCATCTATTCCCTGTAAGTAGGTAGAATACCGCTTATGTAAGTAAATAAAATGTCTACCAACCCACTCATGGGAAGACCCATGCAATAAGACCAAATAACTACCGTTATTATGACTGTAAGTGTCGTGTTATTATTAAATAATTTCAAATGACTAGTCTCCTTTTTTACTATGTTGTTTACCCATGAGTGGGTTGGTAGACATTTTGATAAAAATGCCCAAATATACATTTGACTTATCAGAAATATACATGTTTCATTAATCTGAACTATTGTATGGGCTTGAGTAACGAAATTACAGCCTATCTAAAGTGTATTTATTTGTTAATACAATTTAAGAGCTTACATTGTTTCATCGCAGTATGCAGGAAATAGTATTTTTTGATAAATCACGTAAACTAAATGTAAAATAGGTAAATTTTTTACTCATAAATGACAATGTTACGTCACGCGAGTACAGCGCTGCGTCTGGGGGACTTCTTTCATGAAAAGGACTTTACACTAGCTACGTAGATGTGACTACATGCTCGACTGCCCTTCTCGGGAAAATTCAGGAATGGAAGCTAGAGAAAAACACAATAAACTCGGACCACGTGGCAATCTCGTTCAAACTAAAATTGGAAAAATCCTCAGGAGTAGACATAAAAAGAACAACCAGAAAATACAATACAAAAAGAGCAAACTGGAGTGAATTCAGAAATAAATTAGAAACAAGCTTAGAGAATAAAAATATTAACAAAATAGAAATTGAAAAAAATTAATGATAAAAATACTCTAGATAAAATGGTTCAAAACTATACTGAGACTAGCACAGAAATTTGCGAAGAAGAATTTAAAATAATGCCAAAAGACAATAGAACGGGACTGCCATGGTGGACCAAAGAACTCACTAATAAAAAACGCGAAGTCCTAAGAAAAAAGCGCCGAATATTTGCGCCGCCCCATGCCGCCGAAAATGGGTGATAGCGCAGTATACAATAGCTAGAAGGGAATATGAAAATGATATAAAGACAGCACAAACAACCAGCTGGAAAGCATTTTGCGGTCGACAAGAGCGGGAAACAACGTGGGACAGCATTTTTAGAGTTCTAAACCGTACAACCGTGAGGCAGGAAGAACTTCCTATTATAAAAAACGGAAAGACATTGAATGGAGAGGAATCGGCAAGAGCTCTTGCCCAAAGCTTCTATCCGCAAGACACTGAGTTGAACGACGTTGAAGTCCACAGAAAAACCAGAATAAAATCCCTGAGAATAAATGAAGAATCACAAAACGAGCCATACCCAGCATTCACCGAAAGAGAACTCATGTGGGCTGCAACGTCGTTTAACCCAAAGAAAGCCCCGGGAATCGATGGGTTTACTGCCGATATCTGCAGAGCGGTGATTTCACAGAACCCGGAAGTGTTCCTGGCACTAGCAAACAAATGTCTAAACCTAGATCATTTTCCCACCGCGTGGAAAGAAGCAGTCGTAATAGTACTAAGAAAACCAGGAAAAGACAACTATACAGACCCTAAGTCATTCAGACCTATTGGGCTACTACCAATCTTAGGAAAAATACTCGAAAAAATGCTCTTCCAGCGCATAAGGTGGCACACCCAACCCCAAATCAGCCAAAATCAGTATGGCTTCACACCGCAACGTAGTACCGAGGACTCCCTCTACGACCTAATGCGGCACATTCGCCGTGGTCTCTCCGACAGAAAGATCATGGTGCTTGTGTCGCTGGACATAGAGGGGGCATTCGATAATGCGTGGTGGCCCGCCGTAAAATGCGCACTAAAAGAAGTCAAATGCCCGGTGTATCTGAGACGGATCATTGACAGCTACCTTGGCGACAGAATGGTACGCCTCAGATATGCCGGTGCAGAATGCATAAATGGATGGAACCGGAGATATAAAAATGGCAAAACAGCACAAACCACTAAACTATTCTTCCCTGATGCCGTAGAGGCATATAAAACAGTCAGGAAAATAGAACTAGACAATATAACAGCGCAATTATTCACAGGACACGGTGGCTTTGCAGAATATCTCTATCGCTTCAAGCGTAGGGACAGCCCACTGTGTCACTGTGGGAAAGAGAACCAAACGATTTTGCATATAATAACAGAATGCCATATGTACATAAAAGAAAAGATTGAAGCAGAAAACAAAATAGACAACAATATTAAAAAAGAAACGATAAGTGAAATAATGAATAACAAAGAGACTAGAGAAATTTTCCTAAATTACTGCACAAATATAGTAAAACGAACTATAAACCTAAATAAAACATAAATTGCAACAATGAAAACTGAGATCAAGAAATATTGCAATTTATAAAATAAAGAAGCCACTGTGGCGCTTCCCCACATATGTGTCTTCACGCATAGGGAAGCGCCACTGAGCAAATCAATACCACAAACAGTAGCAAAAAACTTAAACCGAAAAACAAGGTTTCTGACCACAATATCAGAAGTATCAGCTGGAGGCAAAAAGTTGCCTCCTCAAGAAAAAAAAAAATTAAAGGCGGATATTTATTTGGATTTTTTAGTAAATACTTTACCTGGATTACTGGAAGACGTTCCACAGGAGATAAGAAACGAGATGTGGCTACAAAATGATGGGTGTCCAGCACATTACGCTGTTCGTGTAAGGGAACATTTAAATACCACATATCCAGATAGATGGATTGGGCGATTGGGTCCAATTTTATGGCCTCCACGTTCGCCAGACCTTAACCCGTTGGACTTTTTTTACTGGGGCTGTATTAAGAAAAAAGTGTACAGCGAAGCAATAAGTTCTGTGGAAGAGTTGCGTGCGCGCATTCAAGTAGCAGCAAGTAAAATTGAAGAAGCCGGTTATGCGCGTCGGATTAAAAGATCTTTTATTAGGCGATGTAGAGCATGTATTGCTGCCGGCGGAGGGCACTTCGAGCATTTTAGTTTGTTATTGATAAATATTTTTTTACTAAAATTAACCTGGTTTTCTTCTGAATATCCTTAATAGTGGCCCGATATTGTTTGTGTAAAGAATCTTGGTACAGTCAGCTTCATAAATATAGTGGCAGTCAAGATATCCAAATATATAGGAACACCTAAAGTGATCAATTATATAAGTACAACCAAAGTTATCAAATTAATTGAAGCATCCACTCTGCTCAAAAACACCGGAGCGTTCACATCGTCATATATATGAGTACATTCAAAGTGCCCATAATTATAGTAACAGACAGAGCGTCAATAGTAACGAAGCATCGAAAGTATGCAAAAATATCGTAACATTTGACAAAATTGAACTCTATCTCTATTTACTTAAGATACACTTTGAAATATACTACTTCTGTTAAATTCATTTGACACTTTGTATCAACATAATAGGTTGTCCAGTAAGTTCGTTCCGATTTTCAATAGGTATCTTAGAATAGACCCGAATATATTACAATTATTGAAAACATATGACATGTTTACATAACACATACATACTGAAAAGCTTAACTTCAGCCATATTTTGACAAATGGTAGGACACGATTCGTTCTTTTCTACCAGTTTTATAAAAACTGATTGACTTAATTTTTGCCGAAATACATAAGACTTTTTGCTATAAAATCGAACAAATATAATTTAAAAGACGTATGCCAAAACTTAAGGGCCTTTAAAATTTCCCTTAAAAATGGGCACGAACTTATCGGACAACCCAACATTTTTCTTCTTATTATTATAACGCTTAAAATTTATAAATTTACGATACATGACAGATACTTAATCTACCTATCTATATATATAAAAGAAAGTCGTGTTAGTTACACTGTTTATAACTCAAGTTCGGTCGAACTGATTTAGCTGAAAATTGATGGGAAGGTAGCTTAGAACTAGGAGACGGACATAGGAACTTTTTATCTTGTGAGCATTTTTTTTATTCCGCGCGGACGAAGTCGCGGGTAAAAGCTAGTAAGTAATATCAAATTTTATTCTGTCACAATATGTGCTAGTTTCAGTGTTTTACTATTTTCGCCGCAGTACGTAGGTTTAATGGTTCGAATCCCAGGCTTACAAGGTTTTTATTTTTCAATATTATCAATATATGTATAGAGCTTGATTTATTTTTAATGAAAAGGAAAAATCTAGTAATTTACTTAGAATATGTTTTTTACTTAACAAAAACAATTTTAAATTTTTATTTTTGGGGTATTAAATATTTAAATAAAATTAATAACGATTAGGTTCGGCCATCTATACAGATCTGTACAGAGAACTTCTGTTAAATTAATTGACAATTTGTATCAAAATATTTTTCTCTTCCTGTTAGGTATCTTCAGTCTGGTTGCAGTAGAATTTTCCAAGCATAGATTTATTACACGTATTCGATGTCGCCTGTGACAGTCCGCGCGGAATTAAATGACGAAACTTACAATTACAAATGTGAACAATAAAAAAACATGCTAATGACGTCTCGATTAAAAAAGGGACAAGGAATATTGTGGTTCCTTAATTTTTAAAGATGTCGAATAGTAACCAATAATTGTTGCGATAAAGTTAAATTTTATATAACGCTTTGATAATAAAATTAAAAACCTTAAAAATGTAAAAATAAGTTTGGGATTCGAATCGCCAAAACTGCGTATTACAGCGAGCAGTTAAGCCGTAAGGCCAAACTGGCATATATGGTGACAAATTAAAATTTGATATTGCTTATCTATCTCGTACCTATCTGTCATGCGGGACGTAAACTTGAAGTAAATAGCAAAAAAATGTTTTGATATAAAATGTCAAATGAATTTAACAGAAGTAGTATATTTCAAAGTGTATCTTAAGTAAATAGAGATAGAGTTCAATTTTGTCAAATGTTACGATATTTTTGCATACTTTCGATGCTTCGTTACTATTGACGCTCTGTCTGTTACTATAATTATGGGCACTTTGAATGTACTCATATATATGACGATGTGAACGCTCCGGTGTTTTTGAGCAGAGTGGATGCTTCAATTAATTTGATAACTTTGGTTGTACTTATATAATTGATCACTTTAGGTGTTCCTATATATTTGGATATCTTGACTGCCACTATATTTATGAAGCTGACTGTAGAATAAAATCATTATGACAAAGTTTTATAACCATTTATAAAAATACTTGGAACATCAAAATTCTGACCTTAATATTGATCTCGCTCCTGTAACTTAATATTGCTTGTAAAGTACACATTGTAATATCTTTTTAGAATCTAGACATACTAGACAATTTATTAAGATCATGGGCAGCTATAGCGCAGTACTTTTTTTTTTCACAGTAAATTATCAAAAGTTGACATTAAGAAAAAAATTGTTTAAAAAAGAACTTAAAAAACGATTTTTAAAATGTTTAACGTTAAAAACACCTAAAGTTGTACTAAAATTAAATAATACACGTCTTCAGGAGTATAATACTAAAAAAATCACACTGAAGTACCTAAATTTGATGAAATGGCAACGGAATGAATGAAAAAAGTAGCGAAATTTATAAAAAAGTATGAAAGGCTACGCCATTTTGATATGGTTAGAAAGCCTGGCAAGAAGATACGATTTTCTTACAGTTTCACATCCGGACCAACTCCAGTTTACGGGTTATCCATTATTTACGACAGACCCTGTATAAATAATTGTGAAATATGTCAAAGAGAAAAATATAATAGACACCCTTATTCTACTTTACCAATTGAAACAGAAACACCACTTGAACCAATGGATGTTTGGCATATTGATTTTATGTCTCTGAAAAAGATTGGTATTTAACAATAATAGATAAATTTTCTAAGTATGCAATTATTAAGCCAACAGAAAAATCGAAAGTATATGATACATTATATGAAATATTTGCGTTAGTAGGGTCACCAAATAAAATAGTACACGACGAAATAATAAATGAATTATTTAAGACGTTACAAGAAATCGTGGAACGATTAACAACGGCTATAACTTTCGCAGAACATAGAATGTACCCTTATAGCATTGTTCAATCACAAGTTTTAGAAGATACTATTAAAAATATCCCTAAAGATAGGATGATTTCTGATAACCTTAATAACATAGAACGATTTATTAACGTAGAAAGCAAAATAATTAATAATATAGTATATTTCATTATTAATATTCCTCTAGTAAAAGATAAAATTTATAATACTAGAAAAAATAATACCCGTCATCCTAAACAATCCTACCTGTTCATATCCTTTGATGCGCATGGTAACGTTTGCTTATAATAATGTAGAAACATATGAAGTTAACAATTGTATATAATTAAATGAATTTATATGTAAAGATTATACCAATGTAATTAATATAAGTAACTGCGAAACCGATATTTTATATAAAAAAGAAAGTAATAAATGTCAAATGGTACCAATACAATGTCCAAACAAATAGTTAATATTATTTCTTCTAAAGTAATTTATATGTATTTCAATAGAAGGTACTACTGAACTAAAGATAAAATGTTATAAACATAAGGAAATTGTGTGGTCAAGAATTCAAATGTATTAAATGGAGAAAATTGTGAACTAAACACTTCAGGATATAAAACATTATTTCGCACTAAAGAATCAACGGAGGACATAATTATAGCGACGGTCGACTTGAAACAATACGAAGATGTTACAGAAATTGAATTGAATTATGATGTATCCAAGATAACATCGAAATTGAAAGAAATCAAGAAGTTACCAGACTTTACATATGAGAAAAAACATAACATAATACAGTATGTGTGGATAGTAATAATAACTGTTATATTAATATTTATACATATTCTCATAACAAATGTGGAGATTCCGCGTTTACAGAAAACACGGAACTCCAAATTTAGGGGGGGAGAGTCAAGTGCTACAAATGACGCACTTAAATAAAAATATAAACAATCCGACATTAAACACTCCATGGACACAAGGAGCTATTATCAGAAGTAATTAAGGATGTTTTGACTACTGATTCGTATTAATGTTATGATGCATTGTGTTAATACGATCTAATGATCCATTGTATACCCCACATCGGACCACACAACTGTTACCACCACCAAGGAAACTACGAAGCATTGTCAATATATAAGTCGACCGGCAGACAGTGCGAGGAGATTCAGAAGAGAGACGTAGATATGGTTATTACTCTGTAGTTTTTTTTGTATTTTATATTAATATTAGTTTAATCGGGGATCCGCCCATTTCTATAAGTTTTATATTGTAACCTGTAAAATTAAATAAAGTATTTTTTTAAAGTGAGTGTTCTTTTAACAAATTTAACTCGCGTAAAGAAACGATGTTTTAAAATCAAGTGTTGGATTAGGGTTTGCACGATTATTTTGTATAATACCCTTGTTTGTAAAATACACTTTCTTACAGTAAAATGAGTGACAAGCCAGGTCCTTCTAAACGCTCTGGAAGTGTATTAACTTCGGATTCTCGGGCTAAACGAGGCCGTATTTATAGTGCTAACAGTAGTTTGGATGACTGAGTGCTCAAGTGTGGAAGCTGAATTCTCTCAATGTGGTGATGAAGATGAAGAGGACTATGAAGAGGGGGTTAGCGAAGATAGTTGCGATAGTATTTTTGATTCTAGACGTCTTATCAAACGCAAACATACTCCTAATATGGACAGATTTGAGTCATCGAGTCGTCAGAAGACTACAAACCCCGAGGAGACATTTAACCGTCCAATGTCTCCAGATCGTCACATGGCAACCTCACCATCTATTATTCAACATTATGGTGAGCTACCTGGGGTGTGTACCAGAGTAACAAAAGTCATTTGGAAACCATTATACATGGATGTTAATAACAAGCAAACCGAACTGAATGTCAGTCATATGTGACGGAGAACGAAAAAAAATATAGAAGATGCAGGAGTGCTATAGTTAGAACAAATGCACTACATAAATACAAAGGAAAATATTTTAATAACACGAAGAAGCGAATCAGTCCTGGTAAAAGCAGTTTTTTCGAAAAAATCAAATTTCACATTAACAATAAATAAAACTAAAGAAAGCAATACGAACATCATACCAAACGAGGAGGTACTAAATGTCGCAATAACTTTAAAAACATTGTTTAGCTCAAGAAAATGAAAGGAGATTCAGTATCGATGAGATGATGATCCCATACAAAGGGACAAAAGCAGGGAAGCGGCGTCAATATATGAAGGACAAACCTAATAAGTGGGGTTTCAAAAAATACGTCCGCGCTGGAGTTTCGGGGATGCTTTATGATTTCGTATTGTATGGAGGAGAGAACACATTCTGATTCCATTCATTTACAGAAAAGGAAGTATCAATCGGATTTGGAGCGCAAGTCGTGATTGCTTTGTGTATTAAATCCAAACCAGCCTTTATTTTTTGTGATAACTTTTTTAGCTGCCCGGAATTGTTCTACATACTGAGAGAAGATTATGGGATCTTTGGACTAGGAACCATCAGGAATAATAGGTTGAGAGGTGCGGAAGCAATTTTGCCCTCAGAGAAACAAATGAAAAAGAAACATCGGGGTAGTCATGCTCAAGTCTCCTGCGACAAAAACCGCTTGGTCGCAGTACGGTGGAATGACAACAAAGCAGTGAACTTGATAAGTTCCTATGTCGGCGTTGAACCACTAGCTACAATAAAAAGATACTGCAAGAACTCCAAAACGAAGGTTGACGTTGAATGTCCGCAAATTGTAAAGGAATACAACAAGCATATGGGAGGGGTTGACTTGGCCGATATGCTTATCTCCTTATATAGAACACCTTTCAAGACAAGGATATGGTATATCGGCATATTTGCCCAACTTCTTGACATCTGTATCAATAACGCATGGCTCCTTCACAGAAGAGATTCCAAGACAAAGTCAATTGCTTTGAAGGACTTTAGATTCGAATTGTACGAAGGTCTAAAAAAATACCAGCGTTCTGAGAGTACCACAAGCCAGTCCAGTTGAAACGTCACGATTTGACAACGTTGGTCATTTTATGACAATGACCACACAAGGGAGATGCCGATTGTGTTCAAAACTTACAGTCGTACAATGTATGAAGTGCCAAGTCCGCCATTGTTTTGTAACTGGCAAAAATTCCCGTAATTGTCAACTAGATTACCATGTGCCTACGTAATTTCTATGTATTAAAAATAAATAATAAATATAATAGTTGTTTTTTTTTTCAAACATAGTCAGTACTTGCAGTAATTGAGAATGTATGCCCCTGCATACAACACATTTACGATTTGTATTCTTGAGTAGTTGGCGATGTATGTTGTGGCATACATGAGTTTTCAGGAAAACTAAGCTTTTCAGATTTTTTTTTCAAATTTTTCTATAGTTTTTTATGTGTATAAATAACATCTCTGATGACAAAATTCAGGTTTTACAGCATTTTATACTTTGCCAAATTAAGGGTTAAAAGTGGAAATAAGCCTAATTTCCGATAAGCATGTCGAAGAAGACTTAGAAGATCGGTATTACCACTTGTACGAAATGGTGATATCAAAAAAGTTCGCTAACGAACGAACCGATTTCTGTACCGGAAAGATAAAGCAAATAAGATCAGACCAAGTATCCGTCACTGGCTCTATACCACAGGGGAGTGTCCTCGGATGTCTCCTGTTCTTACTATACATTAACGATCTTCCCCAGGTGCTGGAGCACTCTGGTGTTTCGTGCACTTGTTTCGCAGATGACGTCTCATTGGCATTCCACTGTTCAAACCGCGAGGAATTAAAGTTAAATTTAGATAGTATACTTGATCTAACCACAGACTGGTTGTCCCGAAATAATTTAGAATTAAACCTACAAAAAACTAAACTCTTACAATTTAGACCACATCAAAAAGCTCAACTTATATTAAACTATTCATATAAATCAACAACAATAGATTTCATTCAATCCGCTACTCTGTTAGGAATTGATATTGACAGTCACATGAACTGGAAGCAACATATTCAAACACTCTCAAATAAATTATCTTCGTTTATATACGCCCTCAATCAGCTAAAAAGCTGAAAACAGCACTAGCGGCATATTATGCTTATGCTCACTCCAGACTTGCTTATGGTATCATACTGTGGGGGAATAGTTGTGATAATCAAGAAATATTTATTATACAGAAAAAATGCATAAGAATTTTGGCAAATATAAAACAAAGCGACTCGTGTAAACCATATTTTGTAAAACTTAAGATACTTACATGGACCGGCATATACATCTTTGAGGCCAGTAAATTTGTTAAAAATAATTTTCATTTATATTCACCCATGAAAACAATTAAACGTAACAATAGATATAGAAACAAACTTAATATTCCTTTTTCAACAATGACTCTAGTGACAACCTCACCACATACAATGTTAATTAAAGTTTATAACCATTTACCTAACTACATAAAGGATATACCAAAGACTATTAAATTTATAAAAGAACTCAAAAAATTTCTCATACAAAAAAGTTATTATAGCCTGAGCGAATTCTTTAATGATAAAATGTCAAATTAAAATTTATAAAAAAGAGAATAGGGAAATCGTTAAAATTTAAATATACTGATTGAAAATATTTTAAAAGAATGTTAAATTTATATTTTTGTAAAATAATATTAGCAGAAATAAAATGTTATTTAAGTATTGTATAATTAGCTTCGTGTTAACCTTCTCTATAGATTGTGAAATTACTATTTATGTAAACTGGAAAATGTTTAAAAGAATTTAATTATTATTGTAAAACACTCTGGTACCTACATATGCAACTGTATATTGCTATGCCCTTACAGGATGTTACATGTAAGTTCTAAACAAGAAATACTGTAACATGCAATAAAGGAATAAATAAAATAAATAAAACTCCAACCCGACAAATGTCTCCAATCCTACGAAAAGAAGTAACCTATTTGGGACACATCATTGGCGAAGATGGTGTTAAACCGAATCCTGATAAAACTAAAGCTGTATCCGGATTCTCAACACCTCAATCTCCAAAAGATATTAAATCCTTCCTAGGTCTAGCATCCTTTTACAGCCGATTTATCCCCGAGTTCGCCAAGCTAGCGAAACCTTTAACTTCCCTTCTGTAGAATGATATCCCATTAAGATGGGAAAACCAGCAATAACTCACATTTTAATGCTAGAAAAATAAACTTATTTCTGCTCCGATTCTAGCTTATCATGACCTCAAGCAACGTTTTCTCTTGACACGTGATGCGTCAAATTACGCAATATACGCGATACTATCTCAAAGTCCGATAGGACATGGCCGTCCTATCACATTCACACCTCTCTTAATAGAGCAGAATGTAATAATAGCGTCACCGAAAAAGAGTGCCTTGCCGTAATCTTCGGTACTAAAGTCTTTAGACCTTACCTTTACGGTCATCGTTTCACTGTCCATCCGGACCATAAACCACTGGAGTGGTTATTCAAATGTAAAGACCCCGGATCACGTCTCATTCGTTGGCGTCTGAATTTAGAATTTTCCAAGAAAACGCGATGGTGGGTAGCGAGAGTTCCTGGAACGCTGTTGCCTCCTTTTGCGAGGAGGTGATGGCGCTGAAGGAGGCGGCAGAACGACGGCGAGAGGAGGACGCGGCCGCGGACCCTCTTCGCCGACGTCGCGATGGACGCAGGCGGCAGGCGCACACCCGCCGTCTACCTCTTTAGCGGAGAGCTCCGGGCGATGGACGGCCCATTGCCCCATCGTCCGCCGCATACCTTTTTAGGTGCCAGGCGCTCCCGGCGTTATGGGTGCGCCTTATGACGCGCGTTGTGGGGGGTACTCCCTGCCCCCGTGAGGATGTGAGTCTGCGGTAGCGGACGGTCGCCGGCTGGGTCGCGGAAGATTGCGCGAGTGTTCCCGTGTCCCAGCCGCAAGGCGACGTGGAGGGCCCGAGGGGTTTTAGTGGGTATGGCCGAACGTCTTTAGGCGAGTCCCACACTCCCTGCGCCATTGCACTGCCCGGCGCAGGGGTGCGTAACTGCATTTCCCCTCATAAAAAAAAAAGGGTCAGAATGTGACAATGACGCATTGGAGGTGGAGAATGAATGCCTTGTATTTTCAGTTCATAATATCAATGGAAGTTGGAAACTTCCCATCGCATATTTTTCATTACATCTTTGACCGCAGAGTAAAAATGTGAGTTGTTAAAAATGTGCGTTCGAAATGAGGAGAAGCGGGCATCAATATTGTGAGTGTTACATGCAATGAGCCCGCAGCAAATTTTGCGATGTTACAAGAGCTTGGTTGCCATTTTCTTAAAAGACAAACTGATAACATTTTTTGATCCTTGTCATATGGTATAGTTAATCCGAAACACATTCGGCAACTTTAAGAGTGTTGGAAGATGAGCATGGCCGAAATATTGATTTCACCTATCTGGAGGCGCTTATTAATTTGCAAGAAAAAGAGCTACTGCATATGGCCACAAAAATAACTAAAGCCCACATTTATTTTGCTAAGCAAAAGATGAAAGTCCGTTTAGCAACTCAACTTCTAAGTAACTCTGTGGCGGATGCCTTAGAGTACCCATAACATGCGATGGCCCTGCAGCAAACTTCATCATGTTTGCATCCCTAGGCTGTGATTTATTAAAAGACAAGGAAGAGAAAAAGGACATCATCGGGATTTCATACATTTTTCGTCCAAATATGAAAGTGCCGGCCAATAAAAAAATATGCAGTATTCCGTTAGAACTTCTCCCCTGAGTATTTATTATTATGACACCAAAGCTTTAGGGTCATTGTCCTTGGTTTTATTGGAGTTCAAAAATTCAACATCTTCATACATTTTCAGTGAATTTACCGTGATCCATCGGAAGTTCCAAACACCGCAAATAGTTGCATTTTCCAAAATTGTACGAATAAATCTCGCCGTCGTGTTCCAGAGAACATAATTTTTCTCATGGTATGCCGCTATAGCTATTTCGTGCCAGAAAGCGCGCGTGTATGTAATGAACACGTGGAGCAAAATCTGTGGCATTTACTTCCTGTAAAAAACAACTCTTCTCAGGAATTCACTGCAGCTCAAATAATGACTATCGTGTCGATGTTACAAAGACATATTACGGAGGAAATACTTGATTTTGAGCAGTATGAACATATAGCACCGGCCGAGTTTCATACTTGGACAGGACTGACTCAAGATCAGTTTACTGAATTATTGGACAGTTTACTAAGTCTGAGAACTAAAAAGAATAAAAGAACCGTTCTGGCGGCAGTATTAGTCTTAAAAAAGTATTAAAAACGGACGCAACGCTCTGATTTTGTGCCCTTAAATGTTGGGTTTAACCATATTTCCCGTGAGAATGTAGCACACAGGAATCTTTTTCTACCCAACAATCTGTTTGGGAACTCTCGAGCCCAGAAGATGAAAAGAAAGCGATCACGATTTGTGATGGCACGTACATCTACCTGCAAAAAAGTGGAAATTATTTTTTCCAACGCAAGTCTGACAGCCATCACAAATACAGAAACCTCCTAAAACCGTTCCTCTTGGTTCCTTGTGATGGACAAATTATCGAAGTTAACGGACCATAAGCTGCCACCACGTCTAACGCAGATATAATGAATGACATGCTTAATAATGTTGACATTGCCTTCCACTGGTTTTATAGGAGCGGAGATGTTTTTATTCTGGACCGTGGTTTTCGAGACTCGGCAAGTGTTATGTATGCGTAATGACAATGCATAAATTGGAACGGTCGGCCGCTATGTCGTGGTAACGTAATTAAAGCAGTCTGCACTAAGCAAGCGTTGTTTCAATTACTCCTCCACATACTTATCAGCAAGAAATCTGGAATCTTGCGGATACGTATAACATATGCCTCAAACAAAGTATCCAAATGAAACACAGCTAACCACGGATCAGGCCAATACTCCAGGCCAGGTACTCCATCTACAATATACTCGGACAATGTAACTTCGTTCGTGGGTCAGAATCGTATACTTAGAGAGGCCTTGGCAAACTTTTCCTTAGAAAAAGGAATAAATTAGAAATTCATTGTGCCAGCGGTACCGTTTATGGGGGGAGAGTGGGATCGGCTCGTGCGTACTATCAAGTGCGCCTTTGTTGCTACGTTACATGAGAGAAATCCAAAGGAAGAGGTCCTCTTAACATTATTGGCCGAAGCCGAAAGATTGGTAAATTCACGTCCGCTGAATCACGTCAGTGTCGAGACTGGCACCCTGGACACAATTACGCCATTCCACTTTTTGCTTGGGGAGTCATCTCCATATCACAGAGCAGCCGAAGTCTCAGACGATGACTTGATTCGCAGGATACATTGGAGAAAGGGCCTTCGACTAGCAGATCATTTTTGGTCACGCTGGGTTAAGGAGTACCTCCTAATCTTGGCTCCTCGGCCTAATAGGTGATCTGAGTGGTACGTACATGCAAATAATAATGCCAAATTTAGGGAAATAATATGGTTTTATTCTCTAAAACTAGGGCGCGGTTGTTAATGGTAAAGAGCATATGCAGTATGTATTCTTAGATTACTAACAATTTAGATCATAATAAACTTTGTTTAGGTTTTAGAAACTTTTATTATATTGTTAAATTTATTTACTGCTAAAACTTTTTCAGAACAAGTAAAAAAACCAATTTTTAAAAGGCATGGCAATGACCTTAAGCAAAGCTATTTTAGAGCCAAGTTAAGAAATGCCAATTTAGAATATAAGCATATGATAAATAAACATAAGCTAGAAATGCAAATACTTTCATTAAGATTGAATAAATTAAAATCTTTTAAAAGCAATCACATCATATAGACTTAAATATTAATATAGACTTATTCAATAAATGAAATCTATGAAAAATAGATGCTACATTGCTACATAACAACTTTTAAAATTAGTATAGATAAGGTCTTAATTGTATGTTTTTTTATTTTTTATTAACTTACATTTTATTGATTAAAAGTTCAAGTTTATAAACAAAATCATTGATTGTTTTGTGGTAATTGTTGTGTTTATTGTTGCTTTATTGTTTCGTACAATCGATATGGATCCTCAACCAAGCACGACAAGCCAAAGCTTGTCTCCAAGAAAGAAGACGAAAGAAGAAGACCACGGATTGCTTTAAGCGTTACTGAAAAACTTATGAACCAAAACGTCTACAAACACGCATTTGAGGAGACAGCTGCTTCACTATTACCTATTGAGGCTCTCGAAAAAAAAAGAATGTGTTTTGAAAACAGCTGACATTTTGGGAATTGGTGTGACCTCAGTTTACAGTGTATTAAAAGAATACAAAGAAAATGAACGAAGAAAATAAGTCTCCCGAGAAACGTGGACCGAAACAGTTTCAAAGATAAATTAGACGATTTTACTTTTGCCACTATAAGGCGAAAAGTACATCATTTTTTTATGCAAATGAGCCACCCACCATTATGAAGGTAACTTTAAACTTTATTCCTTCTACTGCATTATATTTTGTATCCATCATAATGTTCTTTGGAAAACTAAAGTATTAGATTGCGTAGACTACCTTACTCAAAAACTTTTTTTATTACTTTACAGATTCTTAAGGTTGTCAATACAGACCCAGACTTACCCAATTTTTCTTGGAGTACATTAAAAATGTTATGAAACATTTAAATTTCAAATATCGTCGCTTAGGTAACAATACCGCGTAAGTCGAAAAATGGCCATATGACGTTTTATACTTCATTGGATAGATTTTGATGGCGCGCGTCGATTTATGTTACAAAAATTTTAAAATTAACCAATCGCAGCGCGTTATTTGAACAGTTCTGGCACCGCGCAAATCGCTTGTTGTTCCACAACCGCATAAGTCGTCAGACCGCCATACTGTTTCGAGTGAATGTGTGACCGCGCAGAAAATTTACTGTTTTTTATTTATTTATCACGGTTTTATCAGCGAGACCGACAGTTCTGATGCAACAAAAAGGTAAGCCAACTCGACTATTCATTATGTTCTAGTATATCAGCTTGAAATTACTGTTATTATAGAGGAATTTAAACACATCAATACATCGGCGGTTTTTCAGTGTAATATTCACTGACTTAGGCGGTATTGTAAACTTTTTATTTAGACTTACGCTGTGTTCCCTAAACATTTTAAAAGGACTTGAGCGGTATTAAACAAACTTTAGTTACATAGTTTTAAATAATTAACACACTTTATTTGTTCCAGCATATTATGAAAATGGCCGAGGACCTTGGTGATAACGCTTCCAGAATGAATGATGAGGAGAAAGTGGAGACTGAGGTCTTGACTTTACTTGATTTAAAAAAAAGGCGGGAAGCGTTATTAGAAAAAAAAAAGATTATTTTAAAAAGAATAAATAGCGAAAAGCTGGCACAGGTAACAGATAAACATTATAAGTTTTACCCCAAATCTATGGATTCTGCTTCTAAATCAACTGACGAATCTATTACTGAGCACTTACATCAAGCAGATTATAGTATAACTTTCGGACATGCCAGCCTTGATGATGAAGATATTGCACAAACTGATACAATCACATTCAGCAGTAATACGATATTTCAAGATAAAGTAGAAATTAACAACACAAAGGAGAATGACGCAAATATAACTAACATTGACAACTTAAAATTTATAGAGATGATAGACAATTCTTCATTTAATTTTACGGACATTGGCAATAATTCAGTAATGGACATTTCAATGAATGAATTTATTCCTGATGTTTCTTCAACGAACAAGATATTATTGATAGAAACTAGTACATTTTTTGGAAACCCTAATCCTCAAACCAATGTAAATGTTATCGCAAATGATATTCCCGATGTACTGGATTCTACTGTTACAGTAACTGCTTCAACTGAAATATCAAGCCCCCAAATCGATGAAGTTGCCGCTGTTGGTGATACGTCGATGCCCCAACCTAATGAAGTCACTGTTATTGGTGACGCATCAAGGTCTCAACCTAATGAAGTTGCCACTGCTGGTGAGACATCTAACCCACAACCCCATGATTTAGCAAACACTGATACGTATTACGGAGATTTATCAATTAATAGAAAAAGGAAAAACAAAGCTAATAAAGAGCCTGGTAAGTGGAAGAAAAACCTAAACAAAAATTTAAGAATGAAAGGAGAGCCGTATTTAGGCTATAGACGAGTCACGACCAATAAAAATATTAAAAAAAAAATCCATCATGATGTGTTAAGGCCTGCACGAAGCATGAAACCTTCATGTATTTCATCTTTTTGTAAGAAATCGAAACTGAGAAGTTGTCAGAACATAGATGAAGATAAAAGAAAAGAGTTATTTAACACGTTTTGGAAAACGATGTCATGGGAACAAAGAAAAACTTTTGTATGTTGTCATGTTATAGCAAATGACAAAAAGGTTACTAAGAATCCTGAGTCAACAAGATTTAAAACTCTAGCTTATTTCTTAACTATTGAAAATATACGCTACCAAGTATGCAAGAAGATGTTTCTAAATACTTTAGGGATTAAGGACTGGTTTGTACGTTATTGGCTTGAGAAAACAAACAGCGCCATGCCACCACATTCACAAAAAGAAATCCATTCAAAAAAAAAGCAAGCTGCTCATGTCTTTGCGGAGGAATTCCTTAATAGTCTTCCTAAAATGCCATCACACTACTGTAGATCCAGTACGTCAAGACAATACCTAGAGCCGTTATTTCAGAACATGGCGCAGCTATACAAGGAATTTTCTAGTAAATGTGAATTTGAATCAGTAGAATGTCTTAGTCGCAGGATTTTTGATAACATTTTTTTAAAGCTTAATTTAAGCCTTTATCATCCGAAAAAAGATCGGTGTGATGTATGCTGTGGTCATGAAGCAGGCAATATTAATGACGCAGAAATAGCACTACATAGACAACGGAAGGAAAAAGCTAGAAAGGAAAAAGAAATAGATAAAGATTTAGCCAAAGAAGGAAAATGCCATGTATTTACGCAAGATGTTCAATCAGTTAAATTAGCTCCTAATCTTCAGGCAAGTGCTATCTACTATAAAACGAAACTGTGTGTGCATAACTTTACAATGTATAATTTGGCTACTCACGAGGCTGTTTGTTACTGGTTTGATGAATCTAATGCCTCACTGGAAGCTTCTGTATTTGCATCTTGTATTGTTGATCAATTGCAAAGTGTATTGAATAGGAAATTGTTACCTGTAATACTATTTTCCGATGGTTGCTGTGCACAGAATCGAAATTCTGTCTTGAGTAATGCCCTTTTACGTTTGGCAATAGAAAAGCAAGTTATTATAACTCAAAAATATCTAGAAAAAGGGCATACTCAGATGGAATGCGATTCTGTGCATAGTGCCATCGAATGCAAATTAAAAGGAAGAGAAATCTACTTACCTTCTCAGTATGCAAGTATAGCAAAATCAGCTAGATCTTATCCAATGCCCTACGACTGTCGTTATCTGGATTATAATTTTTTTACTGATTTTAGTAAAACATTAATCTACAAAACCATACGCCCGGGCAAGAAAACTAATGATCCCACTGTGACTGATTTAAAGCTTATAACTTACAAACCAGATGGTACTATTTGGTATAAATTAAATTTCGAAGACCCTCAGCTGCATCTCTTGCCTCAACGTCCACTAAAATTGAGTAATGCTGTGCCGCCCTTAAGTGAGCTGCCTAAATTGTATGATGCAAGATTACCAATTTCCCAGCGAAAATACAAGGATCTCCAAGACTTAAAAGCGGTGCTACCATCTAACTGCCATACATTTTACGATGAAATACCATTAATTTAAAGTTTAATTACTGTGAGGTCACAGTAATCAAACTTTTAGTGGTATTTCATCAAATTATCAGACTGAGATGATTAAGACTGATAATATATTTTTTTATTAAAAATTAAACTATAATAGATAGAAACAGTTTTTTTTTGTTTTTTAAAGTTTATTTTCTATTTTTGTTAAAATAGTTTTATTACGTTTACTATTTTATTTAACTGTAGAAGCTAGATGATTACCAAAACTAGTTACTTAAGCAATGTGATTTAACCTATGACACTACGTCATTCTTTTGAAATAATTTGTGTAAGAAGTCCTAGTACTTGTTGAGACTGCTATATTTTATACTTCTACGTATTATACGTATAATTTGTTAACATATTATTTTCCTTATGGTGCTCCCACATTGCCGTTAGAAAATGTTTAATAACGTTAGTAAACATTTGTTAGCAAACATTTAATCACAAATAAATTTTCATGTTAGAAAATGTTTAGTAATGTTAGTAAACATTTTATAACAAAACAAATTATAACAAAATAAAACATGTGTTATCTTTTGTTTGTAAACATTTTATAAGGGTGATGGCGGGATAGGCGGTGCGGTGCGGTGGGGGTTAGAGTACGCAGGTCGCTGCGCGTGGTGTCTCGCTTGTCAGTTCCTTTGTGTCAGCGTGCATCGCTGTGCGTGTGTATTAGTGGTTGCGCGTGCGCCAAGCAATAAAATATGTCCGGTAATTGGAATAACGATGATGTTTACAAACTGATTGAAATGTTTCAAGCAAGAGAAGTACTATGGAACACGATGTCAGAGAGCTACAAAGACCGAAATAAAAAACACGATGCTTGGATGGAAATTGCCAGTGAATTTAATATGGATAAAAAAGTAATTGAAAAAAGATTCGATCACTCGTAGGTCAATTTAACCGAGAATGTAAATCTAATAAATCTGGTGCAGGAGCTAATGAGTCAAGTAAATGGTTTGCATTTAAAAAACTCATGTTCCTTAAAGACAAAAATATTCCAAGTTTAACTGTCGATGGAGGGTTGCAGGTGAGTTTTATTTTAACGTCTTTTAATAATATTTAGATGCCCAGTCCAAAAACCCTTCATTTGAAAAATATTCTGCGAATTCTTTTCTTATTTCTTTCCCATCATCTGTCAGGGATTCACATGCTTCAAGTGGTGTTAATTGCTGCTGTTCTAATCTCCATTGTCCATCGATACGTGTACCAGTTACTATGTCATCTCCATCATAGTATTGAGATGGAGCGTAAATCATGCTCGATTCAGTTTTTCTTATAAAATTATGCAGTAGCACGCATGTCATAATTAAAGTAGTAGTTTTTTCTGGATCTAATAATATTGTAGTTCGTAAAACTCTAAATCTGGCTGACAAAATCCCAAATGCGTTCTCTACTGTTCTCCTCGCACGACTCAGTCTATAACTGAAGATTCTTTCCTTAGAATTGCTATCCTGTGGTCCTGGAAAAGGTTTTAATAAGTGTTTTTGTAAAGGGAACGCATCATCTGTTACGAACACATAAGGAAGAGGTTTGTTTCTGCCTGGTAGTGAGCTGTCACTGGGTATTTTTAAACTATTGTCGTTAATTTTATTTCGAAATTTTGTGTTTGCGAAAACTCCGCCATCACTTATGCGTCCTTGGCAGCCAATATTCACGTACAGAAAGTTGTATTCTGCGTCCACTATCGCTAAAAGTACAACGCTGTAAAATCCTTTATAGTTGTAATATTCACTGCCGCTATCAATTGGCTTTTGTATGGCTACGTGCTTTCCATCGATACTTCCTAAGCAATTTGGGAAATTCCATTTTTCTTCAAATGAATTTGCCACGTGTAGCCACTCTTGAGGTGTTGTTGGTATCTGGAACAAAAATAGAAGATTAAGAAATAGGCGCGAAAAATAAATTTATAACTCGTTATTCTAACAAATTTTATTGGATATTTTTATTAAGTATGAAATATTAATAGAATACACTGTAAAAAAATATGATTTCAGTTAAGGGTTGTTAAGTAATAGAAAAAGAAAATCGCGGTTATAGATTTTTTTACAATTTTAGCTAATTTGACGCGCCTATAACTTGAAATTATCGTTTAGTTCTATTCTTTCAGGGTAACGAAGAAAACAGAATTGCTTCAGAAAACACTCTCAGTTTGAACGAAACAGGAAATACTGTCACTGATGAAACTACGGGCACGCCTTTCGCCACCCCAAAACCATTTCGGAAAAGAAGACGGCCTGAAGTAGAACAAGATCCAACACAACAAGAAGCTGTAAATATTTTACAAAGAATGTACGAATCTAGAAAAAGCAGGGATGAAAATGACGCATTTGGAGAGTATGTCTCGATGAAACTGAAACAAATAAAAAACAGTCATGCTAAGAATACTGCTCAACATCACATTAACAATATTTTGTACAATGCGACAATGGGACAATATGATTTTCCAACAACCTTTACAGACCCAACCGCTAGTAGTTCCTGGGGATACAACTCTGAACCAAATCTATCCACTTTTTCGGAAAATAATGCTGACTGTAGCTCGAGAGGATACTACACCGCACCGAGTCCCTCGGCTTCATTTGAAACCAGTTCTTCGGATAACTCCAGGACACATACTCGTACCAGCGCAAGAACACAGAGTCCGTCTAATTTATCGGAATCAAGCCAAGATTCGACCCAATCATTAAACGATTTGTTGGAATCAATCAAAAATTAAAAAATACATGTTTGGTTTGTTAAGTATTAAAAAAATTATTAGTAAGGTAAGATAGGTACCTACCTAAAGTATGATTAGATTAGATCATATTAAAAGTAAATAAAAAAATAATTAAAAATGTTGTTTGACTTACCTGTATGTATTCCTTTAAAACCTCATTGAGAGCCTCGCACACTTCTGGTACGATAATAGATATCACTTGGTCTGACAACTTGAACACATTTCCAAGACTTTTATAACTGCTACCAGTTGCCAAAAATCTTAACGTTACCGCAAGTCTTTCCGTCACACTTACAGATTTTCTAAATGTAGTGTCTCGTTTGCCTATTTTTGCCCCAATTAAATTTTGTAGATATTCAAATTCGGAACTGTTCATTCTTATAAAATCTTTTAAGCAACCATCAATACCTAAATCCTTGAGATAGTCTGTGGCACTATATTTTCCTCTAGCTTTTAGCGTTTGGCGCATCCAATAAGAGCGCTTTTTCTTCTTTTTTAAACAAAAAATAAAAGCTATTCCAATGAGCAAATCTTCTTCCATTTTCGTGTAGACGTCCTCAGCCCTCAGAAGGCGAAACCAAACTGCGAGCCAATACTAGATGTTATAAAATGTTTAAACATTTTCCATCAATGTAGGAGCACTTATAACATGTAACAGTTTCTAACAAAGTGCAACAATTGTTAACATTTGTTAGTAAATGTTTTGGTGTTATAAAATGTTTACAAACATTTTATAACGGCAATGTGGGAGCACCATAAGGAAATGTTTTTATCATCAGACCATAAATCCATACACATTTTTACACAATTTAAAGATTATGCTGAAACTCTGCATGAGGGAAATCAGGTAACGCTTTTTTATATAAGGAATAAGTAGTGGATACTCGGGATCAAGCGAAGAATCAAAACAGTACTGAATAAGTGTGTAAAATGCATTCGCTACAAAGGTGTAAGTCCGTAAGTGGGCCAGCTACCTACCTCACGGGTGATACCATCACACCCGTTTAGTTCTTCAGGAGTGGACTATGCAGGATCGATTCAAGTACGCACAACGAAAGGGCGAGGCCACAAAACTTACAAAGGTAGCATTGCGTTGTTCGTTTGTTTAACAACAAAAGCGATACACTTGGAATTAGTAAGTGATATGACAACATCATCGTTCCTGGCGGCCTGTAGAAGATTTACAGCAAGAAGAGGACATTGTTATCACATGTGCAGTGATAACGGAACATACTTCGTAAAAGCGACAAAAACGCTACAACACGAAGTCCTTGAACCAACACAAAAACCGCATCTTCAGGATATGATAACAAACATCGGAACACAATGGCACTTCATACCAACACATTCACCTCATTTGGGCGGTTTATGGGAAAGGGGAGTAAAATCAATGAAACATCATCTGAAAAGAACTATTGGAGAAGCTACGCTGACGTTCGAAGAACTCACGATCCTCCCGTGTCAAATAGAATCGTATTTGAATTCATTCAAACATTAACGCAAAGTGGCCACTAGCAAAAGTAGTTGAAAGCCATCCCGGAAATGATTCAAATAGCATAAAATGCAAGCGGAGTGTACACAGCATAGTTCCATTGGAGATAAATGAAAATACCGACGCAGCAAGTTCCAAGGAAAGGGACCAAGCTCAATGCAACGTAACTTAAAATAAACGCAAAAACAAAACATACAATAAAACTAACAACCCACTTAAACGCTAGTAAGCACAATAATGTACTTACAAGTGTGTCCCAAAATTATACATTGAAAAAATTGGACGAAAGATATTACATTGAAGAACTAGGGAACGTGCGAGTAGATCGAGGAGTATTTCGAATCGATTTGACATATGCGAAGGAACATTTAAACTACGATTGGCAACACGTAGTCAACATAATGGAGTTTGTAATGAAACTAAAATAGGACTACATCAGAAACACAATGTTTCAAACTATACCAAAACTTAGAAGACCAAGGAAATGAGTTAAAACAATATGAGAAAGCGTTTTGTACCTACACAATATAAAAAATAAAATAGGGATACTAGGAAACTGATGTGTACGCGTGCACACACTCTCTCTCTGTCTCTCACTCGTGGATTTCTTTTAGGAATAAACCAGCTGTCTCAGTGATTGCACCTAGACTACAAGTGGCGACGAGGATTTCAACGTACCTACGTTATATTGTAATTTCCTTTCTTCAAAAGAATGTCATCAAATATTGGAAATATTGCACCATTCGATCATAAAAGCCAAGAATGGTACATTTTCAAAAGCAGATTAAAGATATTACAATGTGTACTTTACAAGCAATATTAAGTTACAGGAGCGAGATCAATATTAAGGTCAGAATTTTGATGTTCCAAGTATTTTTATAAATGGTTATAAAACTTTGTCATAATGATTTTATTCTACCAAGATTCTTTACACAAACAATATCGGGCCACTATTAAGGATATTCAGAAGAAAACCAGGTTAATTTTAGTAAAAAAAAATATTTATCAATAACTTAAACTAAATGCTCGATGTGCCCTCTGTCGGCAGCAATACATGCAAAAGGTCTTTTAAAGCGCATAACCGGCTTCGTCTAATGATAACTGATGGTCATTGTTACTAGGCAGATGCACACTGTCCCTTTCACACTCACGGTGTGTGAAAGGTTAGCATGTTTTTGCCGTTAGAGCGCGCGCTCCTGATTGTATAGTGTACAAATCTCAGTGTCATTTTGACTATCGCATGTGCTTTTGTTTTCATTACTTTCGTCAATTTGTTACTGCTTTCTAATATCGGACTTTGATTTGCCTTGTGATTTGGATTTGTGAACCTGGTGATACTGACGACTTAGCTCTCATTTACGGACATTATTTTGTGCTATCGATTGGACTTGTCGATTTGGAAAAGTTTGTGTAGCATGCCTCAACATTACACGCCGGCCGAATACGCAAACATGCATTACATTTATGGTTTATGTAATGGCAACGCTAACAGAGCAGCAAGTGCTTATCGTGAAAAATATCCAAATCTTCGACATCCTGATTACCGTGTCTTCATTAGAGTGCACAATGCATTTATGGAAAGCCGATTTCCTGGGAAGGCATAGGCAGGGACAGTGAAGGACGACCTCAACGACACAATGCAGCGGAAGTACTAGAAATAGTCGCAGAAGACCCTGGTACGTCCATAAGTGTTATTTCACGGCGTACCGGTATACCTCAAAAATCCGTTCACAGAATTTTAAAAAGACATGAATTATATCCCTATCATTATCAAAGAGTTCAGAGATTAATGCCAAGGGACCCTGCTGCGAGAGTAACATTTTGTCGCACAATGCTGCGAAAGATGAGGGAAGACCAAACTTATTTTGATAAAATTTTATGGAGCGACGAGTCAACGTGTCGAAAAGATGGTTTTTTGAACCTCCACAATTTACACAACTGGCAACTTGAAAACCCAAGATTGATACGCGAAGACCGATCGCAGTATCAGTTAAAAATAAATTTGCGAACTGGAATTATTAACGGACAAATCATTGGTCCATTTGAGTTGCCGGCAATATTAAATGCGGCGGGGGAGTCGACACAACAACAAAAGAGGAGAAGAGCTAGCAGCCGCTCTGGACCAGCTACAACTACATGTGCTAAATCGAGGATCCGAACCTACATTCGATTCTGTTCGGGGAGATAGGAGGTACACTAGCTACGTACGAGGGGAGGTCCAAAAGTTCGCGGAATGGAGGGGATGGAGTGGGGATAGGGTAGCTCGCTTAGTGTCATACTAATTGGGCACTCATAATTAGTATATATATAACATTTCAACCCTATAGTGCCATTCGTTTACGAGTACTCGCCTGCTGAACAAGTCAATCCGGAAGCAAACTGCAACTATGGAGAAAATTGAACATCGCGCTGTGATAAAATTCCTTACCAAGCAAGGAAAAAACGTTCAAACCATTTTAAATGAAATGGAAGCCGTTTATGGAGATCAGTGCCCTGGTAAAACAATGGTTTATAAGTGGCATGGTCTTTTTAAACATGGTCGAGATTCAATTGAAGACGACTCTCGCTCTGGGCGGCCAGCTGACGCCACCACATCAGACATCGTCGAAAAAGTCGAAAAACTTGTACTCGAAGACACACGTTTGAAGAAGAAACAATTATCTGCATTTGTTGGAGTATCAGATACAACTATTTTGCGTATCCTGCACGACCACCTGGGCATGACAAAAGTCAGTGCAAGATGGGTGCCGAGAATGCTCACGCCGCTTCAAAAACAGCAGCGCGTCGACGCGTCTAAGCACTTTTTGGAGTTGTGTGGAGACGAGCCCGTGCAGATTTTGGAGCGGATTGTTACTGGAGATGAAACATGGGTTCATCACTTTGAACCTGAGTCCAAACAGGAGTCCATGCAATGGCACAAAAAGGGTACACCACCTCCCAAAAAATTCAAGGTGTCAGAATCGGCGGGAAAGTTGATGGCCACTGTTTTTTGGGATTGTAAGGGAATATTACTCATTGATTATAAAGAAAAAGGTACCACTATAACCGGAGAATACTACGCACTCATATTAGAAAAGTTAAAGGAGTCAATTAAAGAAAAACGTCGAGGAAAATTGGCCAAGGGTGTGTTGCTTTTGCAAGACAACGCGCCGGTTCACAAGAGCCGAGTTGCCATGGCTGCTCTGCACACACATGGGTTCGAGCCACTTGTTCACCCACCCTACAGTCCAGACCTGGCTCCTAGCGATTTTTATTTATTTCCAAATTTAAAAAAAGAGCTAAGGGGAAGGAAATTTTCCGACGATAATGAAGTGAAGGAGGCAATTTCGGCCCATTTTGAGGCCAAAGACAAAAAATATTTTTTCGATGGTTTAGAAAAATTAATTCATAGATCGAATAAATGTATTAGACTTAAGGGTGATTATATTGAAAAGGAAAAATAAATTTATTGTTATATTTCATTGACAACCCTTTCATTCCGCGAACTTTTGGACCTCCCCTCGTAGATGTGACTACATGCTCGTCTGCCCTTCTCGGGAAAATCCAGGAATGGAAGCTAGAGAAAAACACAATAAACTCGGACCACGTAGCAATCTCGTTCAAACTAAAATTGGAAAAATCCTCAGGAGTAGACATAAAAAGAACAACCAGAAAATACAATACAAAAAGAGCAAACTGGAATGAATTCAGAAATAAATTAGAAACAAGCTTAGAGAAAAAAAATATTAACAAAATAGAAATTGAAAAAATTAATGATAAAAATACTCTATATAAAATGGTTCAAAACTATACTGATAGTCTCACAGAAATCTGCGAAGAAGAATTTAAAATAATGCCAAAAGATAATAGAACGGGATTGCCATGGTGGACCAAAGAACTCACTAATAAAAAACGCGAAGTCCTAAGAAGAAAGCGCCGAATATCTTGCGCCGCCCCATGCCGACGAGAATGGGTGATAGAGCAGTATGAAACAGCTAAAAGAGAATACGAAAACGACATAAAGACAGCACAAACAACAAGTTGGAAAGCATTCTGCAGTCGGCAAAAGAGGGAAACAATGTGGGACAGCATTTATAGAGTTCTAAATCGTACAACCGTGAGGCAGGAAGAACTTCCTATCATAAAAAACGGAAAGACATTAAATGAAGAGGAGTCGGCAAGAGCTCTTGCCCAAAGCTTCTATCCGCAAGACACTGAGTTGAACGACGTTGAAGTCCACAGAAAAACCAGAATAAAATCCCTGAGAATAAATGAAGAGTCACAAAACGAGCCATACCCAGCATTCACCGAAAGAGAACTCATGTGGGCTGCAACGTCGTTTAACCCAAAGAAAGCCCCGGGAATCGATGGGTTTACTGCCGATATCTGCAGAGCGGTGATTACACAGAACCCGGAAGTGTTCCTGGCACTAGAAAACAAATGTCTAAACCTAGATCATTTTCCCACCGCGTGGAAAGAAGCAGTCGTAGTAGTACTAAGAAAACCAGGAAAAGACAACTATACAGACCCTAAGTCATTCAGACCTATTGGGCTACTACCAATCTTAGGAAAAATACTCGAAAAAATGCTCTCCCAGCGCATAAGGTGGCACACCCAACCCCAAATCAGCCTAAAACAGTATGGCTTCACACCGCAACGTAGTACCGAGGACTCCCTCTACGACCTAATGCGGCACATTCGCCGTGGTCTCTCCGACAGAAAGATCATGGTGCTTGTGTCGCTGGACATAGAGGGGGCATTCGATAATGCGTGGTGGCCCGCCGTAAAATGCGCACTAAAAGAAGTCAAATGCCCGGTGTATCTGAGACGGATCATTGACAGCTACCTTGGCGACAGAATGGTACGCCTCAGATATGCCGGTGCAGAATGCATAAAATCCACAACAAAGGGATGTTCATTCAAGGGTCAATTGGGGGACCCACCTTATGGAACGTTCTACTAAATCCTCTACTTAAGATCCTAGAGAAGGAAGGAGAACACACCCAAGCGTTCGCAGACGATATAGTCCTCGTTTTCTCCGGAGACAACGCATCAGAAATAGAACGGAAAGCAAATGTGACCCTCGAACGTGTGCGGGAGTGGGGGGCCGTCAATAAGCTTAACTTCGCACCCCATAAAACCAAGGCGATGGTTATTACAAATAAGCTGAAGTACGACTCCCCACGCCTGCATATGGGAGGGGTGAACATAGAACTGTCTAAAAACATCAAAATACTCGGCCTCACTATAGATGACAAACTTACTTTCAACGCACACCTGGACAACATCTGCCGAAAAGTGCAAAGTCTGTACAATCAACTAGCGAGAGCCGCAAAGGTCAGCTGGGGCTTAAATTCGGAGATAACGAGGACTATATATACAGCAGTGGTGGAGCCTGTGATGATGTATGCTGCTAGCGCATGGTCACAGGCAACACACAAAGAAATGACTAAAAAGAAGCTAAACTCAATCCAAAGAGGCTTCGTCCAGAAAATTGTCCGGACATACAGAACAGCGTCGCTGGACTCGGTCCTACTGCTCGCTGGGATACTTCCACTAGACTTAAGAATTCAAGAAGCAGCCGCAATTTACGAAATTAAAAAAGGATTTTCTCAGCGAATAGTAGGAGACCGAGTAGTGGAGACAAGGGTACCACACAACAACAAGGTACACCCCTCAGAAAGGGAAGAGACAGCATACACCTGCCTGGAAGACTGTGCAGAGCTGCCGAACTCCAATATAAACATCTTCACGGACGGCAGTAAAATCGAGGGGAAGGTCGGAGCCGCACTATCAATCTGGAATGGTGCGGTGGAGACTAAAACCCGAAAACTAAAACTCGATAACTGCTGCACAGTCTATCAGGCAGAGCTACTCGCTATAAACGCAGCGACCAATATAGCACTCGCAACCCCTGGAAATTACAATATCCTCTCGGACTCTAGATCAGCACTCCAAACCCTCGCGGATCCAGACGACACCCATCCTCTGGCGGAAGAAGCAAGGAAAAACATCCGGAGAATAAAAACCAGAGGAAATACAATTAACCTATACTGGGTTAAAGCACATATAGGCATATCAGGGAATGAAAGGGCGGATGCCCTAGCCAAAGATGCAGCGCTGAAATTAAAAAACAAGCCTGACTACGAACAATGTCCGGTTTCGTTCGTCAAACAGCAGATCCGACAGGATTCCGTTGACGAATGGAACCGGAGATATAAAAATGGCAAAACAGCACAAACCACTAAACTATTCTTCCCTAATGCCGTAGAGGCCTATAAAACAGTCAGGAAAATAGAACTAGACAATATAACAGCGCAATTATTCACAGGACACGGTGGCTTTGCAGAATATCTCTATCGCTTCAAGCGTAGGGACAGCCCACTGTGTCACTGTGGGAAAGAGAACCAAACGATTTTGCATATAATAACAGAATGCCATATGTACATAAAAGAAAAGATTGAAACAGAAAACAAAATAGACAACAATATTAAAAAAGAAACGATAAGTGAAATAATGAATAACAAAGAGACTAGAGAAATTTTCCTAAATTACTGCACAAATATAGTAAAACGAACTATAAACCTTAATAAAACATAAATTGCAACAATGAAAACTGAGATCAAGAAACATTGCAATTTATAAAATAAAGAAGCCACTGTGGCGCTTCCCCACATATGTGTCTTCACACATAGGGAAGCGCCACTTAGCAAATCAATACCACAAACAGTAGCAAAAAACTTAAACCGAAAAACAAAGTTTCTGACCACAAAATCAGAAGTATCAGCTGGAGGCAAAAAGTTGCCTCCACAAGAAAAAAAATAAAATTAAATGCGGATATTTATTTGGATTTTTTAGTAAATACTTTACCTGGATTACTGGAAGACGTTCCAAAGGAGATAAGAAACGAGATGAGGCTACAAAATGATGGGTGTCCAGCACATTACGCTGTTCGTGTAAGGGAACATTTAAATACCACATATCCAGATAGATGGATTGGGCGATTGGGTCCAATTTTATGGCCTCCACGTTCGCCAGACCTTAACCCGTTGGACTTTTTTTACTGGGGCTGTATTAAGAAAAAAGTGTACAGCGAAGCAATAAGTTCTGTGGAAGAGTTACGTGCGCGGATTCAAGTAGCAGCAACTAAAATTGAAGAAGCCGGTTATGCGCGTCGGATTAAAAGATCTTTTATTAGGCGATGTAGAGCATGTATTGCTGCCGGCGGAGGGCACTTCGAGCATTTTAGTTTGTTATTGATAAATATTTTTTTACTAAAATTAACCTGGTTTTCTTCTGAATATCCTTAATAGTGGCCCGATATTGTTTGTGTAAAGAATCTTGGTAGAATAAAATCATTATGACAAAGTTTTATAACCATTTATAAAAATACTTGGAACATCAAAATTCTGACCTTAATATTGATCTCGCTCCTGTAACTTAATATTGCTTGTAAAGTACACATTGTAATATCTTTTAGAATCTAGACATACTAGACAATTTATTAAGATCATGGGCAGCTATAGCGCAGTACTTTTTTTTTCACAGTAAATTATCAAAAGTTGACATTAAGAAAAAAATTGTTTAAAAAAGAACTTAAAATGACGATTTTGAAAATGTTTAACGTTAAAAACACCTAAAGTTGTACTAAAATTAAATAATACACGTCTTCAGGAGTATAATATTAGGTCCTTACATATGAAATTGGCGTTTTGTATGGGAGGAACAAAAAGTCGAATATTTTTTAATATAATATATTTAATTAATCAAAGTATGAACCATTATTTTCTATGCACTTTTGCCATCTCATAGGTAGTTCATTGATCCCTTTACTAAAAAAAACAGTCGGACGGGAATCAATAAAATCTTTGAAGGCGATTTGGACTGCCCCATCGGAGTTGAATTTTTTCCCTTGCAAGAAGTTATCCAAATTTCGAAAAAAATGGTAATCTGTTGGAGCAAGGTCCGGGGAGTACGGAGGATGTCTTAGACTTTCCAATTGAAGCTCTTCTAATTTAGTAGCCGTCTGTTGCGCAGTGTGTGGTTTAGCGTTGTCGTGAAGCAGCAGTGGCGTGGAGCGATTGACCAGCCTAGGTTGTTTAGCCGCTAGCTTTTCCATCATGGTTTGCAATTGCTGACAATAGACATCAGCCGTAATAGTCTGGCCAGATTTGAGAAAACTGTAATGAACAATACCGACACTAGTCCACCAAACGCTTACAAGTAACTTTTTTGGGGTTAATTTTCGCTTGGGGCAGGATTTGGCTGGCTGGCCAGGATCCAACCATTGCGCTGAGCGCTTCCGATTATCGTAAAGAACCCATTTTTCATCACAGGTAATGATTCGGTTTAAAATACCTTCATTATTGTGCCGGTTTAGTAATGTAACGCAACAGTCGACGCGCATTTGCCGGTTTGCTTCAGTCAATTCGTGAGGTACCCACCTTTCAAGCTTTTTAATCTTCCCAATTTGCTTCAAGTGAATTAAAACAGTTTTATCACTAACATCGCAGCCTGCAGCTAACTCGGACGTGGTTTGCGATGGATCCGCTTCCACAATAGCCTTCAACTCTTCATTATCAACTTGAGTCTCAGGCCGTCCACGGGGCTTGTTCTGCAGGTCGAAATTTCCAGAACGAAAACGTTGGAACCAAAAACGAACTGTATTTTCTTTTGCAACACGACCGCCATGCACATCATTCACCCTTCGAGTCGTTTCCGCAGCACTAGTGCCACGGCGGAACTCGTACTCGTAAATAATGCGATATTTTAAGTTTTCCATTTTGTAAAATGAGTGACGCAAACAGAAAAAAACAGAAGAAAAAAAACAAATGAATGACGGTCATCGAACCACAAATACATGAGTCTATAGCTGTACAAATTTGAATTTGGAATTCCTTACCAAAGAGGAGAAATTCGTGATTAAAGAGGCCAGTACGAAAAACGCCAATTTCATATGTAAGGACCTAATATTAAAAAAATCACACTGAAATACCTAAATTTCTGACCACAAAATCAGAAGTATCAGCTGGAGGCAAAAAGTTGCCTCCACAAGAAAAAAAAAAAAATTAAATGCGGATATTTATTTGGATTTTTTAGTAAATACTTTACCTGGATTACTGGAAGACGTTCCAAAGGAGATAAGAAACGAGATGAGGCTACAAAATGATGGGTGTCCAGCACATTACGCTGTTCGTGTAAGGGAACATTTAAATACCACATATCCAGATAGATGGATTGGGCGATTGGGTCCAATTTTATGGCCTCCACGTTCGCCAGACCTTAACCCGTTGGACTTTTTTTACTGGGGCTGTATTAAGAAAAAAGTGTACAGCGAAGCAATAAGTTCTGTGGAAGAGTTACGTGCGCGGATTCAAGTAGCAGCAACTAAAATTGAAGAAGCCGGTTATGCGCGTCGGATTAAAAGATCTTTTATTAGGCGATGTAGAGCATGTATTGCTGCCGGCGGAGGGCACTTCGAGCATTTTAGTTTGTTATTGATAAATATTTTTTTACTAAAATTAACCTGGTTTTCTTCTGAATATCCTTAATAGTGGCCCGATATTGTTTGTGTAAAGAATCTTGGTAGAATAAAATCATTATGACAAAGTTTTATAACCATTTATAAAAATACTTGGAACATCAAAATTCTGACCTTAATATTGATCTCGCTCCTGTAACTTAATATTGCTTGTAAAGTACACATTGTAATATCTTTTAGAATCTAGACATACTAGACAATTTATTAAGATCATGGGCAGCTATAGCGCAGTACTTTTTTTTTCACAGTAAATTATCAAAAGTTGACATTAAGAAAAAAATTGTTTAAAAAAGAACTTAAAATGACGATTTTGAAAATGTTTAACGTTAAAAACACCTAAAGTTGTACTAAAATTAAATAATACACGTCTTCAGGAGTATAATATTATATTAAAAAAATCACACTGAAATACCTAAATTTGATGAAATGGCAACGGAATGAATGAAAAAAGTAGCGAAATTTATAAAAAAGTATAAAAAGCTACGCCATTTTGATATGGTTAGAAAGCCTGGCAAGAAGATACGATTTTCTTACAGTTTCACATCCGGACCAACTCCAGTTTACGGGTTATCCATTATTTACGACAGACCCTGTATAAATAATTGTGAAATATGTCAAAGAGAAAAATATAATAGACACCCTTATTCTACTTTACCAATTGAAACAGAAACACCACTTGAACCAATGGATGTTTGGCACATTGATTTTATGTCTCTGAAAAAGATTGGTATTTAACAATAATAGATAAATTTTCTAAGTATGCAATTATTAAGCCAACAGAAAAATCGATACATTATATGAAATACAGCGTGTCCGCCGGAAGAGTTTATACTTTGGATTTCGGTTTCGCCGAGTGGGAAGGCGGTGGAGCGGGGAGAGGGGTATCGTTCGACGCGGCATTGTTGCGGGTTGTTTAGTAGCCATGAGTCAGTGGACAGTAGCGCATCGCGCCTTTGCGGTCGAGGCGTATTTCGCAAACAATAATTCCGTCAATGTGGCTAGACGTAAGTTTTGTTCTCACTTCGATATCCGACGATTAAACGATGGCCCATCGAACCAATTGATTTGGGCGTGGGTAAAGAAGTTTCGAAAAACTGGATCAGTGCAAAATAAGCCTCGAGCTGGACCTTCAACGTCTGTTACTAGTCCTGAAAACGCAGAACTTGTAAGAAGGGAAATTTTGCAGAACCCGCGTAAGTCTATTCGGAAGATTGCAGCATCAACGGGTGTGAAAAAGACTTCAGTTCATAAAATTATTCGTAAACAATTAAAATTCCATCCATACAAGCTTCAAGTTACCCAGCAGTTGAAAGAAGATGATTTCATTAAAAGGAAGAATTATGCTGAAGTCATTCTGGAACGATTTTCCACTCCTACTCGATTATGTAACATCTTTTTTAGCGATGAGGCGCACTTTCATATTGGTGGGTACGTAAATAAGCAGAATATGCGATATTGGAGCGCATACAATCCTAAAGAGATCCATGAAAGGCCCCTTCACTGCCCAAAGACTACAGTTTGGTGCGCCATTTCTGGTAATGGGATTATTGGGCCTTATTTTTTCGGTAGAGGTGAAACTGTCAACGCTGAACGTTACTGCGCGATGTTGGACAACTTTTTTATACCGGAGCTGCATCAACATGTCAGTTACAATAATAGGACTCATTTTCAGCAGGATGGGGCTACCGCACACACCGCTAGGGTCACAATGACTAAGGTGAAAGAGCTTTTTCCCGGAAAATTAATTAGTCGATTTGGTGACATACCCTGGCCCCCTAGATCTCCCGATCTCAGTCCTTGCGACTTTTTTTTGTGGGGATATTTAAAATCTCGCGTATACAGTGATTCGCCATCAACAATACAGGCCCTACAAGCCAATATCGAACGCGAGATTGCGGCTATCAGTCCAGAACTTTGCAAGCGAGTTTTCACCAACATGAAGGAAAGATTGCAAGAGTGTGCGCAGCGAGAAGGACGTCATTTAAGTGGAGTTATCTTTAAAAAATAAAATCCGCGTTATTCTTCTGTAATATGATCAATAAATAACTTTGATAGTTCTCATGGTTTATTTTATTTTCATTCTTTAAGTATAAAATCTGCCGGCGGACACCCTGTATTTGCGTTAGTAGGGTCACCAAATAAAATAGTACACGACGGTGAACAATCTTTCTGTAGCGAAATAATAAATGAATTATTTAAGACGTTACAAGAAATCGCGGAACGATTAACAACGGCTATAACTTTCGTAGAACATGGAATGTACCATTATAGCATTGTTCAATCACAAGTTTTAGAAGATACTATTAAAAATATCCCTAAAGATAGGATGATTTCTGATAACCTTAATGACATAGAACGATTTATTAACGTAGAAAGCAAAATAATTAATAATATAGTATATTTCATTATTAATATTCCTCTAGTAAAAGATAAAATTTATAATACTAGAAAAAATAATACCCGTCATCCTAAACAATATAATCATAATAATCATAAAAAACAGGTAGGCTGTTCATATCCTTTGATGCGCATGGTAACGTTTGCTTATAATAATGTAGAAACATATTATGAAGTTAACAATTGTATAGAATTAAATGAATTTATATGTAAAGATTATACCAATGTAATTAATATAAGTAACTGCGAAACCGATATTTTATATAAAAAAGAAAGTAATAAATGTCAAATGGTACCAATACAATGTCCAAACAAATAGTTAATATTATTTCTTCTAAAGTAATTTATATGTATTTCAATAGTAGGTACTACTGAACTAAAGATAAAATGTTATAAACATAAGGAAATTGTGTGATCAAGAATTCAAATGTATTAAATGGAGAAAATTGTGAACTAAACATTTCAGGATATAAAACATTATTTCGCACTAAAGAATCAACGGAGGACATAATTATAGCGACGGTCGACTTGAAACAATACGAAGATGTTACAGAAATTGAATTGAATTATGATGTATCCAAGATAATATCGAAATTAAGAAGAAATCAAGAAGTTAGCAGACTTTACATATGAGAAAAAACATAACATAATACAGTATGTGTGGATAGTAATAATAACTGTTATATTAATATTTATACATATTCTCATAACAAATGTGGAGATTCCGCGTTTACAGAAAACACGGAACTCCAAATTTAGGGGGGGAGAGTCAAGTGCTACAAATGACGCACTTAAATAAAAATATAAACAATCCGACATTAAACACTCCATGGACACAAGGAGCTATTATCAGAAGTAATTAAGGATGTTTTGACTACTGATTCGTATTAATGTTATGATGCATTGTGTTAATACGATCTAATGATCCATTGTATACCCCACATCGGACCACACGGCTGTTACCACCACCAAGGAAACTACGAAGCATTGTCAATATATAAATCGACCGGCAGACAGTGCGAGGAGATTCAGAAGAGAGACGTAGATATGGTTATTACTCTGTAGTTTTTTTTTGTATTTTATATTAATATTAGTTTAATCGGGGATCCGCCCATTTCTATAAGATTTATATTGTAACCTGTAAAATTAAATAAAGTATTTTTTTAAAGTGAGTGTTCTTTTAACAAATTTAACTCGCGTAAAGAAACGATGTTTTAAAATCAAGTGTTGGATTAGGGTTTGCACGATTATTTTGTATAATACCCTTGTTTGTAAAATACACTTTCTTACAGTAAAATGAGTGACAAGCCAGGTCCTTCTAAACGCTCTGGGAGTGTATTAACTTCGGGTTCTCGGGCTAAACGATGCCGTATTTATAGTGCTAACAGTAGTTTGGATGACTGAGTGCTCAAGTGTGGAAGCTGAATTCTCTCAATGTGGTGATAAAGATGAAGAGGACTATGAAGAGGGGGTTAGCGACGATAGTTGCGATAGTATTTTTGATTCTAGACGTCTTATCAAACGCAAACATACTCCTAATATGGACAGATTTGAGTCATCGAGTCGTCAGAAGACTTTAAAACCCGAGAAGACATTTGACCGTCCAATGTCTCCAGATCGTCACATGGCAACCTCACCATCTATCATACAAGATTATGGTGAGCTACCTGGGGTGTGTACCAGAGTAACAAAAGTCATTTGGAAACCATTATACATATGTTAATAACAAGCAAACCGAACTGAATGTCAGTCATATGTGACGGAGAACGAAATAAAATATAGAAGATGCAGGAGTGCTACAGTTAGAACAAATGCACTACATAAATACAAAGGAAAATATTTTAATAACACGATGAAGCGAATCAGTCCTGGTAAAAGCAGTTTTTTCGAAAAAATCAAATTTCACATTAACAATAAATAAAACTAAAGAAAGCAATACGAACATCATACCAAACTAGGAGGTACTAAATGTCGCAATAACTTTAAAAACATTGTTTAGCTCAAGAAAATGAAAGGAGATTCAGCATCGATGAGATGATGATCCCATACAAAGGGACAAAAGCAGGGAAGCGGCGTCAATATATGAAGGACAAAACTAATAAGTGGGGTTTCAAAAATTACGTCCGCGCTGGAGTTTCGGGGATGCTTTATGATTTCGTATTGTATGGAGGAGAGGACACATTCCGATTCCATTCATTTACAGAAAAGTAAGTATAAATCGGATTTGGAGCGCAAGTCGTGATTGCTTTGTGCAAGAGTATTAAATCCAAACCAGCCTTTATTTTTTGTGATAACTTTTTTAGCTGCCCGGAATTGTTCTACATACTGAGAGAAGATTATGGGATCTTTGGACTAGGAACCATCAGGAATAATAGGTTGAGAGGTGCGGAAGCAATTTTGCCCTCAGAGAAACAAATGAAAAAGAAACATCGGGGTAGTCATGCTCAAGTCTCCTGCGACAAAAACCGCTTGGTCGCAGTACGGTGGAATGACAACAAAGCAGTGAACTTGATAAGTTCCTATGTCGGCGTTGAACCAGTAGCTACAATAAAAAGATACTGCAAGGACTCCAAAACGAAGGTTGACGTTGAATGTCCGCAAATTGTAAAGGAATACAACAAGCATATGGGAGGGGTTGACTTGGCCGATATGCTTATCTCCTTATATAGAACACCTTTCAAGACAATGAGATGGTATATCGGCATATTTGCCCAACTTCTTGACATCTGTATCAATAACGCATGGCTCCTTCACAGAAGAGATTCCAAGACAAAGTCAATTGCTTTGAAGGACTTTAGATTCGAATTGTACGAAAGTCTAAAAAATACCAGCGTTCTGAGAGTACCACAAGCCAGTCCAGTTGAAACGTCACGATTTGACAACGTTGGTCATTTTATGACAATGACCACACAAGGGAGATGCCGATTGTGTTCAAAACTTACAGTCGTACAATGTATGAAGTGCCAAGTCCGCCTTTGTTTTGTAACTGGCAAAAATTCCCGTAATTGTCAACTAGATTACCATGTGCCTACGTAATTTCTATGTATTAAAAATAAATAATAAATATAATAGCATTTACGATTTGTATTCTTGAGTAGTTGGCGGTGTATGTTGTGGCATACATGAGTTTTCAGGAAAACTAAGCTTTTCAGATTTTTTTTCAAATTTTTCTATAGTCTTTTATGTGTATAAATAACATCTCTGATGACAAAATTCAGGTTTTATAGCATTTTATACTTTGCCAAATTAAGGGTTAAAAGTGGAAATAAGCCTAATTTCCGATAAGCATGTCGAAGAAGACTTAGAAGATCGGTATTACCACTTGTACGATATGGTGATATCAAAAAAGTTTGCTCTGCAAAAACTGTCGATGAATTTACTATTTATTTCGCTAATCTAAAAGATACCTTAAAAGACATACCTCTCTAGTCTCTCAGGACTTCAAAGCACACGGTGTTTCGTCTATTTAGATGACATTGTAATCTACTCTCATGATCTGAATGCCCATATTCATAATTTAAAAGCTGTCTTTGAGAAAATCCGTAACTTCCATCTAAAACTCCAACCCGACAAATGTCTCCAATCCTACGAAAAGAAGTAACCTATTTGGGACACATCATTGGCGAAGATGGTGTTAAACCGAATCCTGATAAAACTAAAGCTGTATCCGAATTCTCAACACCTCAATCTCCAAAAGATATTAAATCCTTCCTAGGTCTAGCATCCTATTACAGGCGATTTATCCCCGAGTTCGCCAAGCTAGCGAAACCTTTAACTTCCCTTCTGTAGAAGGATATCCCATTCAGATGGGAAAACCAGCAATAACTCGCATTTTAATGCTAGAAAAATAAACTTGTTTCTGCTCCGATTCTAGCTTATCATGACCTCAAGCAACGTTTTCTCTTGACACGTGATGCGTCAAATTACGCAATATACGCGATACTATCTCAAAATCCGATAGGACATGGCCGACCTATCACATTCGCACCTCTCTTAATAGAGCAGAATGTAATAATAGCGTCACCGAAAAAGAGTGCCTTGCCGTAATCTTCGGTACTAGTCTTTAGACCTTACCTTTACGGTCATCGTTTCACTGTCCATCCGGACCATAAACCACTGGAGTGGTTATTCAAATGTAAAGACCCCGGATCACGTCTCATTCGTTTGCGTCTGAATTTAGAATTTTCCAAGAAAAAAAATGTTTATGCCCCACTACTTTTCACCGAAGGCCTACAAGTTTGGGCGTCGAACAAGGTGATTTCAAAAAATAAATGCGGAACCCGGCCTGAGTGAGGAAGCGTTTAAGGCTCTCCACAACAAAGTTCTAGCTAGTGGACACACCTATTGTTTGCTTGCTAATCTTTGATGAGATGTCAATATGAGTCTTTGTGCTGGGATCCCCAAAAAAATGTATTACGGGCGAGTTACTATAGGGTCAGAATGTGACAATGACGCATTGGAGGTGGGGCAATAAATGCCTTGTATTTTCAGTTGATAATGTCAATGGAAGTTGGAAACTTCCCATCGCATATTTTTCATTACATCTTTGACAGCAGAGTAAAAATGTGACTTGTTAAAAATGTGCGTTCAAAATGAGGAGAAGCGGGCATCAATATTGTGAGTGTTACATGCAATGAGCCCGCAGCAAATTTTGCGATGTTACAAGAGCTTGCTTGCCATTTTCCTACAAGACAAACTGATAACATTTTTTGATCCTTGTCATATGGTATAGTTAATCCGAAACTCTTTCGGCGACTTTAGAGGGTTGGAAGATGAGCAAAATTGATTTCACCTATCTGGAGGCGCTTATTAATTTGCAAGAAAAAGAGGTACTGCATATGGCCACAAAAATAATTAAAGCCCACATATATTTTGCTAAGCAAAAGATGAAAGTCCGTTTAGCAACTCAACTTCTATAATAAGTAACTCTGTGGCGAGGATGCCTTAGAGTACCCATAACATGCGATGGCCCTGCAGCAAACTTCATCATGTTTGCATCCCTAGGCTGTTATTTATTAAAAGACCAGGAAGAGACAAAGGACATCATCGGGATTTCATACATTTTTGGTCCAAATATGAAAGTGCCGGCCAATAAAAAAATATGCAGTATTCCGTTAGAACTTGTCCTCCTGAGTATTTATTATTATTACACCAAAGCTTTAGGGTCATTGTCCTTGGTTTTATTGGAGTTCAAAAATTCAACATCTTCATACATTTTCAGTGAATTTACCGTGATCCATCGGAAGTTCCAAATCCAAGATCAATTTCGCTGATATTGCCAGGTCTTCTTCGTGCTCCAAACACCGCAAATAGTTGCTTTTTCAAAATTGTACGAATGAATCTCGCCGTCGTGTTCCAGAGAACATAATTTTTCGCATGGTATGCCGCTACAGCTATTTCGTGCCAGAAGGCGCGCGTGTCTGTAATGAACACGTGGAGCAAAATCTGTGGCATTTACTTCGAAATAATATGGTTTTATTCTCTAAAACTAGGTCTCGGTTGTTAATGGTACAGAGCATATGCAGTATGTATTCTTAGATTACTAACAATTTAAATCATAATAAACTTTGTTTAGGTTTTAGAAACTTTTATTATATTGTTAAATTTATTTACTGCTAAAACTTTTTCAGAACAAGTCAAAAAACCAATTTTTAAAAGGCATGGCAATGACCTTAAGCAAAGCTATTTTAGAGCCAAGTTAAGAAATGCCAATTTAGAATATAAGCATATGATAAATAAACATAAGCTAGAAATGCAAATACTTTCATAAAGATTGAATAAATTAAAATCTTTTAAAAGCAATCACATCATATAGACTTTATCATATTCAATAAATGAAATCCATGGAAAATTAGATGCTACATTGCTACATAACAAATTTTAAAATTAGTATAGATAAGATCTTCTATGTTTTTTTATTTTTTATTAACTTATATTTTATTGATTTAAAGTTCAAGTTTGTAAACAAAATTATTGATTGTTTTGTGGTAATTGTTGTGTTTATTGTTGCTTTATTGTTTCGTACAATCGATATGGATCCTCAACCAAGCACGACAAGCCAAAGCTTGTCTCCAAGAAAGAAGACGAAAGAAGAAGACCACGGATTGCTTTAAGCGTTACTGAAAAACTTATGAACCAAAACGTCTACAAACACGCATTTGAGGAGACAGCTGCTTCACTATTACCTATTGAGGCTCTCGAAAAAAAAGAATGTGTTTTGAAAACAGCTGACATTTTTGGGAATTGGTGTGACCTCAGTTTACAGTGTGTTAAAAGAATACAAAGAAAACGAACGAAGAAAATAAGTCTCCCGAGAAACGTGGACCGAAACAGTTTCAAAGATAAATTAGACGATTTTACTTTTGCCGCTATAAGGCGAAAAGTACATCATTTTTTTATGCAAATGAGCCACCCACCATTATGAAGGTAACTTTAAACTTTATTCCTTCTACTGCATTATATTTTGTATCCATCATAATGTTCTTTGGAAAACTAAAATATTAGATTGCGCCGACTTCCTTACTCAAAAACTTTTTGTTACTTTACAGATTCTTAAGGTTGTCAATACAGACCCAGACTTACCCAATTTTTCTTGGAGTACATTAAAAATGTTATGAAACATTTAAATTTCAAATATGTCACAAAATCAAGACAAAACATTGTAACTGGCAGACAGGACAACATTTTGTGGCGCCAGCGATACCTTCGAAGTATTAAAGAGTATAGAAGGGAAAGAAGGTATATTTATTACCAACTTGGTAATATACCAGGATCAACGAAGGTAATTACAATTTTCTGTTTTCTTTACATTAAATTGTACTTTTAATAATTAATTGATATTTTTCACTATCTTGAAGGTCATGTACCGAAAAAGGCATGGATTGACCAGACAGTGCTAACAGTAGTTTGGATGACTTTG
This sequence comes from Papilio machaon, assembly GCF_912999745.1. Taxonomy (NCBI): domain Eukaryota; kingdom Metazoa; phylum Arthropoda; class Insecta; order Lepidoptera; family Papilionidae; genus Papilio; species Papilio machaon. Next base: position 4,393,760 of record NC_060013.1, on the reverse strand, counting down.
AGTGCTCAAGTGTGGAAGCTGAATTCTCTCAATGTGGTGATGAAGATGAAGAGGACTATGAAGAGGGGGTTAGCGACGATAGTTGCGATAGTATTTTTGATTCTAGGCGTCTTATCAAACGCAAACATACTCCTAATATGGACAGATTTGAGTCATCGAGTCGTCAGAAGACTTCAAACCCCGAGGAGACATTTAACCGTCCAATGTCTCCAGATCGTCACATGTCAACCTCACCATCTATCATTCAACATTATGGTGAGCTCCCTGTTAAAGACCCGCCAGGCCTTCCTTGATGGCTTGGCCACTGGCTTAAAGCAGCTCTCAAGAAAGGGCAAACGATTAATTATCGGCCATATAGGCGGGGAAGAAGGATTAGTAGAAGACAGCTTATTAATATTTGAAGCAAAAAAGAAATAAAGAAGATTATCATGAAGAGATGAATGCCGATTCATTTGAAAAGTGGTTTTTGCCAAAACTACCAAATTCCGTAGTAGTGATGAATAATGCCCCCTACCACTCCAGGAAACTAGAATCGCTGCCTACTATGTCTTGGACTAAACCTAGAATACAAGAGTGGCTAACGAGCAAAAATATTTCATTCGAAGCTACAGTCCTCGCGGCGTAAGCTGAGCTTTGACAAACAGGTTCCCACTATGAAAATATTACACGAAAAGTTAAAGGCAGAAATAAATTATCCAGGTACAATTACGTCATTAAGAAAAGAAGTATCTCTATTATGATTCAAGTGGAAAAGGATAGAAAATAATCGCAGAATCCTTATGGAGAAACATGAAATACGATATCTTCGAAAAATGTTTCTCATTAAAATTGCCGAATATCGCGCTCAGGGCCGCCCGATCGTTTATACTAACGAAACATATATAGACACGTCTCACACTTCATCGAAATCTTATTCAGATGGAAGCTCCTCTGGTTTAAAGAAACCAATTTCTAAGGGAAATCTTTAAATAATAGTTCATGCCGGCGGAGAGGACGGTTTCGTACCCAATGCCCTACTCATGTTCAAGGCAAACCAAAAAAGTGGTGATTATCATTATAATATGAACACCGAGAATTACACAAAATGGTTGCAAACGCAGCTAATTTCAAATTTAAAACCGAATAGTGTTGTGGTGGTTGACAATGCATCATACCACAATTCGTATCAAAATCCCGCGCCCAATTCAAACCATCGTACACAAGCTATGATTGATTGGCTCAAATATCAAAGTATCGATCATCACTTTGGATCGATGCTTAAACCACAACTTTATCAGTTGATACTACAAAACAAAGCAAGATTTGTTGAATGTAAAATTGATAATTTGCTCCAAGGACATGGTCACAGCGTTCTACGTCTACCACCCTACCACCCTGATTTCAATCTTATTGAAAATATATGGGCAATGGTAAAAGGATACGTAGCTAAAAAAAACGTGTCAATGAATATGGACACTATAATGAGATTAGCAAAGGAAAAAGTTATCGCGTCAACTTTTTGTACACAACACTGTACAAGAGTGGAAAAATGTTTGTGACCATGCAGTTAAAGAAAAAGCATTTGATGGTCGAGACGCCGCTATCGACGGTTTATCGGAGCGATTCATTATTAACACAGACTCTGATGAGTCATCAGACGAGAGTGAAGATGAAGATTCAATGAGCGAAGAAGAAGAGTTATAATATTGTTATGCAGTTTATTACTGTTATTACTATAATTTAGTATAATCAAAATATCAGCATTAACTTTTAATAAAACATTGATTTTTTACTAACTGTACTTTTGGCGATCACTCACACAAATGCAAAGCTCAGCTTACGCCGCGAGGATCGGATCGTACAATGGTTAAAGCTACTCTTAAAGACATTGTACGGCAGCACAAACAAGAACATTGCGATAAGTATGTTGTGGACGAGATGGCAGCGCAGCATGGAATAATTGTTTTACGTCTAGCCCCATACCACTGTGAGTGTTAAACGATATGTTGCAAGAAATAACAAAACCTTCAAAATGACAGAAGTAAAAAAATTTTTGAATGACTTCAAAATATCACACCTGAAAAATGGAGTAGCTGCGTATCTCATATAATTAAAGAAGAAGACAAAATGTATGGTCTCGACCACATGATCGATAATGTTTCAGACTGATTTATTATTAATGTCACCAAAAGCGATAGTGGTGATTTTTTTCTGATGATGAATAAAAACAAATTATGTAATAAGAGATGTTTTTTTTAAGAACCTAGCACATAAATTTCCTCAACATCCCTTTGTCTTAAATTATTTTGTTAATTTCGTAACATTGTATTTACCGTTCCCACATAAATTAACTAATATATATTTGTTTAAGTATTGATAAGTACCATTTCCTAATAACTTGTGTAAACCTGTCAATACGACATTTAAGAGTGTTGTTCACACGATACCCTTAGTATATATTCGATGTCTAAATGGGATCGACACACAAACTGTTTCGACGTACTACTGTTAACATGGAATTGTATCCTAGAAAAATTAATTATTTTATTTAAAAGTTTTTGCCACTTGGCCATATAACAACGACTAAAATTCGAACCCAGTTCGGCACACTAACTATTTACTAGACAATCGAAGCAACCTCTTTCATTCAGGAGTTATTTCAATCATTCACTTTGTCACAACGCTGATTTTATTTCATCAAAAACCGACAACACAGTAAACGTCAGTTGAATTCATCTAATTAGAATTACGACGGTAATTTTGCAATATTGTGAATTAATAAAGAAGTTTAATTAATCTATGGTATTAATTTATAATTTAACATAATGCACGAAGGAACCGCAAAGGCAACGAAATGTTAGGAGTAGACAGTGAGAGGAATTATAAAAAGTTCAAGAGATTCGAAATTTGAACATCAATAACAGACATTGACAGCTTTGACCAGAGTGTTATAAAAACAATAGCCAACAATTTCCACGTCACTGAAAAACTTATGTCTACCATTGGCCAGTTGCGATGGAAGTTGATATACATTTCCAAGGATCTGCAGCAAGTCTCAGACAAATATTAAACATATTGACTTTTAAAAGGAAAATAACGGAAACCAATAAAAAAATAGCAATCGCAAAGTTTGTTTTCAAAGAATTAAATATCCTAGGTCCAAGATATAAAAATGTTTCCAAACTGTTAAAACAAATTGTTATTGTATTTTTTTTAAAACACCAGGAAGCGATAGCTTTTAATATTGTTTCTAATTTTGACTACATAACAACAACACTAATGAAACAAAACCAACAAATAACAATACACAGATTATTGTTTGACTACGACTCAATGAAGTAAGTTGTACAGAACATTGTACAGAAGTTCTAGCAACAAGAAGTCAACTGGGATACGTTCATTATATTTTTATTTGCCAGTAAATTAGATAGTTTAACTATTACTGAGTGGGAAGAGCACAGAAATTCTTTGGCTGATAGCCCGACATTGGAATTTTTATAATTTTTTGAAACAAAGGGCCGACGTTCTAGAGATGGTTAGCGCAAGCACAAGCGACTAGATCGAAAAACAGTTAGCGTACAAGCGCGCATAGATAAGGTTCAGAAAGCCTTTGTCGCCACAAGCGCTTGTCGTGGAGTTGCGGAAAACTGAGCCCCTACTACTAAGATATTTAATGGACACGCTAATTAATATTTTCACTTCATTTTATTTGCACAAACCCTTTTATGTTTTGTCGCCTAGTTTATCCTCAATGTCTACGTGCTTATGTGTGAAACATAGTAAGTTTGAAGTTCTTCACCGAGCAATGATTAAAATTCGTTTAATAACTGAAAGTATACAAGTTATCCTACAGGAAATTTCATGTGATATAAATAACTATGATTGCATGTGGAATAAGTGTCCGAAATGTAAGGAAAAAACAATTAGATATCCAGATATAATCAATGAAAAATTAGAGCAGCAAGTTAAGGTTAAGTTGGGGTAAAGTAGACCATACCTATAAAAAAAAGATGGAAACGAGGTGAAGGAAATAACTACCAAGAAAACGGACAAAATCATCAAAAAAGATACCTTACAGGACTTGAAGAAACATTTTGAAAGTCAATTATACTGCCCTGCTAAGCGCAAAAGCGGTATCTCAAAAAAAATCGTAAAATTGATTTTTATGCCATCGGATAGCTTTAAAAAATACGCATCTACTGGACTAAGCCATTTAGCACTATCTTGTTCAAAACGTATGAAAAAACCTTAAGAAAGATTTTTCTATCTCAGTTTTACCATATATCACTAAGGGTGTTAGAGGTATATTAATATTACGTAGGCAACCAGCCGCAAATTTAAATATCGCTAAAATTCTTAAATAAATACACAACTTTTGCTTAGCCGATAAGCGGTAAGTAGGATGAGTAAAATCAGTAATGAGTTACCGCTATAATGCTTAGTATTTTAATGCTTGCATAATACGCAAATTGTTTTGAATTAGTGAGATACGGTTGCAATAGCAAAATTAAATTAGCCCTTATGCTTTTACTGGATAAGATGGAATTTCTAATACATTTTACAGTGATTTATCCCTGCCCTTGGCAAATTCGTTCGCAAATTCGTGTCATAACTTGTTTGTTTTTGTTGTGAAGAGGTCATGATATTTGTGCAAAATTAAGAAAAAAACTGTAAATTAAGGTGCTTAATGAGGTAACTTCATACATTGACATTCAGGTAAGTCCTATTAAATATTATTTTAGCATTTTGTAACCATAATCATTGCAAAATTAGAAATTTTGTGTTAAACTTTCTTGCGGTTGGCGTGCGCGCCCTCGTACGCATTCGTACTTAGCAAAATTGACCTTGATCTACCAGAACATAAAGTACATTATTTTTAATCATATTTTCCCAGCCATACGGTTATTGTTGTTCCGATGATAATAAGTTGATTTGCACTTTACATTACGTAAGTGCAATATTTTAATTTATTTCCCAAATATATAATTTGTATTATGTTTGTTAAAGATAACTAAACGTTTTTGATGAATAAAATAATTCAGTTATACTTATTAAATATTGTTACAGATAAACCATGTCGCAAAGAAATACGAAAATGATGATGCTTTTAGCACAAAAAAATAAGGCGTTGAGGGAAAAGTTTAAGGAATCCAAACAATTACAACGTAATATTAAAACGATCGATCCCGACTTTTTTCCTACTAGTGATTCAGATGATGATCCCGCATTTTCAAGATTCAACAGTGCTGATCAATTACTAGCTCCGATTCTTCCTTCCTCAAATGGTTTCGACTTTGAAGATTCACATTTTTTATCGGGTCCGTGTACATCAAACGTTGATTATTTCGCTATGCATCAGGATGATCAAAACACAGAAATCGGGAATAACAACAAATCCCCTAACTCGTTGATCACATTGACAACTGTGCCAATTATTGAACATAATGATTTAAGTGATAATACTATTTGCACTTCTGAATCTCTTAGGAATAATTCAAATGTGATAAGTGTTCAATACGAAAAATCTGTTGAGAATTCATCTCAAGGACACGAAGTGACACCAAATGATAATCTTAGGGACACCGAGAATCTGACACAAAACGAGATAGCTGATGGAAATACACATAATCTTACAACTTATACTAAGGCCGGTACAATTAGGAAAAGAAAAAAACACGACCAACCTCTCAAAGTCAGAAATGAAGTGAAAAAAAGTGAGATTAGAGAGAAACATAACGTTAAACCACCCTGTCCTGCTTCATGCAAAAAGCAGTGTATCCAAAATATATCGGAAGAGCAGCGAAAAATTATAAATGAGAGCTTCTGGAGTTTGAATGACAAAGAGAGGAAGGCTTATATGCTGCATCACACCTCAGCTAAATCTGTGAAACAAAGAACAGTAACAAGATTTGAATCAGAGGAGTACAGAAAAAAAGTAAGCTACAGTTATTCACTTAAGGACGTGCTCGGTACAAAGTATGGAGTATGTAAAACCTTCTTTTTGACAACTTTGGGCTACAAATCATCTAATGACAAACCTTTACATACGGCTTTGGCCAATTCTAACGACACGGTTGCACCACCAGTAGACAAAAGACTGGGAGCTACTCCTCACAATAAAATTGAATCTACTCCTATTAAGGAACATATAATGAGCTTTGAGCCGAGTATATCTCATTACAGGCGTGAACACGCTCCCAATCGCTTATACTTACCCAGTGATTTGACAATCAGTGCGATGCATAAAGACTTTTTAGAAAAAAATCCGTCTTGCAAAGTATCTTACGATAAATATCGAGAAGTAGTCGCAGAATTAAATATTTCTTTTGTAAAGCTTGGCCACGAAGAGTGTGAGGACTGTGAAGAGTTCCGTTTACACGATGATACACATACCAAAGAAAACCTTAAAGAAGACTGTCTAGGTTGCACGAAGTGGAAAAGTCATAACAAACGGGCATACATGTCCAGAGAGCAGTATAAATTAGACAGTGAGCTAAATGAAACTGATACTGTTGTATATTCTGCTGATTTACAAAAAGTTATCATGCTGCCCAGGATAGACATGTTCAAAACTGCTATTTTTACTCATAGGATAGTGGTTTACAACGAAAGTTTCGTGCCAACTGGTCAAGGCCGAAAAGATTTGAGTGTTTTTCCTGTACTATGGTATGAAGGGTTGTTTGGACGTTCCAAAGCCGAAATTATAAGTGCATACTATCAATTTTTTATTTTTCATCGGGATAAAAAAAATATCATACTATGGGTTGATAATTGTTCCTCCCAGAACAAAAACTGGACGTTTTTTTCTTTCTTAATTTATATTATAAATTCTAAGGATATCAACGCCGACAAGATTGTCATCAAATATTTTGAATCCGGCCACACCTTTATGTCAGCTGATAGTTTCCATCATAGGGAAGAGCTGTCCATAAAACGCATGAAAAACAAAATTTATGATTTCGCAGATTTTTCTCAGGCAGTTAGCACTGCAGGAAAAAATGTAAAACTTAAAGAGATGAACATGCAAGACTTTTATGACTGGGATGATTATACCACACAATATGCACTGTCTCGAATTAAACCGCGTCCATATGTCAGCGAAATGGTTGAAGTTGAAGTTAAAAGAGGCAGTTTTGATATCACCTACAAAACAGGATTCGATCAAAATGCAATTACTGCTAGCATTATAGGAAAAAAAAATTTAAAAAGTCATGTCTTGCCTCCACCAAAAAAGAAAACTGCTCCGGAAGGAATTTCAAGAAACAAAAAAGAAAATATTTTGAAATCTTTTCAAAATATAATACCACAAAATAGAATGTCCTTTTGGAGAGAACTCCCTACTTTTGACTACTAAAATTCCTTCCAAAAACCGTTTGTTTTTAAATATTTTTTTATGTAATTTCAAATTTTAATAATAAAAAAACGTTATATATATACTTTAATTGTTTTTTTTTCAAATAATACATATTTTATTCGATAGAAAATACATTCCTTTTTGTATACACACATGTTTGAGAAGAGCTAACGAAAAAGCGGTATCTCAATTTTAATTCTATAGTTTACTAAGCGGTGTAACCGTATCTCATGAATAAAGTACATTATTATACATTTTTGATAATTTAACTAATGTGATAACAAATACACCCTATATAATATATAAATAATATTTAACAAATAAAAAAAACTATACATAAAGTATATATATAACTATTTTTACATAACTTCAATTATCTCAAAACTCGCTTTCTTTGAGTTACCGCTTTTGCGCTTAGTTGGGCAGTATAAATGTTTAAAAAACATTAACATGGTTCATCAGCAAAATAAATACCAAGAGGCGTTAAAAGAGGTAAAGGAAAATGAAGCCATAATAGTTTGTGACTTCTCGGAAAATTATCAAGCAAAACTTGCTGAAGAAATCCAGGCAATGCATTAATAAAAAAATAAAATAAAATAGCCTTTACTGCTTTACAGTTTGTTTACAGTTAATATTAAATGCCTATTTACTAAAAAACTAAATTAACTTATTTCTAATTTGTATTTGAAATGTTTTTACTATCGGCAACTGGTAGTTTGTTTTGTAAAGCTTGTCTGTCGACAAAGGCAATGCATTATGGGGCATCAAACCTTCAGATATGCCTAGAATATTTTGGAAAAACCAGTCACAATCATTTTGCACATTATCTGATAATACAAATCACCAACCAGCCGCTATTTGGCCACATCTCACTCCTGTTAAATATTAAACATATTTAATTTTAAAAGGAAAATAACGGAAACCAATAAAAAAAATTAAGCATTCACAAAATTTGTTTTCAAAGAATTGAATATCCGAGATTAAATAGAAAATATAGAAAGAGAGGAAAGCCTCATTTAAACTGATGAATCATACTTCTATAGTTTCAATGTGTGTCAACATTCTTGGACGTATAGTTCTAGACATATTCATGCAAACAAGCATTCCCTTTAATGAACATTATTAAAATTTAGAGTAGTGACAGCATTCTGCATGTTGTTCATTCCCTATATAAAATGCCACGCCAAGCTGACTTTGTATTGTCCAAGATATAAAAATGTTTCCAAACTGTTAAAACAAATTGATATTGTATTTTATAAAAACACCAGAAAGCAATAGCTTTTAATATTGTTTCTAATTTTGATTACATAACAACAACACTGATGAAACAAAACCAACAAATACCAATACAAAGATTATTGTTTGACTATGACACAATGAAGATAGTTAATACATTGTACAGAAGTAATTTACGACACTCTCCATGCCACATTGATCAGGATGAGAGGGAAGTACAAGAATGAGTTCTTCGAGATAATGAAAAATTGGGATGCATACTGTATTGGATTAACTGTTTCTGATGAAGTAGAAGACCTAGGGTTTCGAACCCTCAAAGATTCTATCGAAGCTGAGTTAATAGAAAAGTTCAATAAATACGACATTCGAGGGCTTCTTGATCTTATGTCATGCCGCCGAGTATCCGCCAAAAGAGACGTAGCTGTGCCCATCTCCTTATATTTATCAAACTTGAGCAAGAATTACGGACATCCGATACTCCATCCAACAGAGGGTATCGAAAAACTACGACTAAATTCTAAGAAACATATCGATGTTGATGACCAAATAGCAAGGAAGTTGTTGTGGATGTTTAGGAAGACCTACTTTACCAACTATTTCAGAAAGAATGGCCACTACCCCAAACATAAAGTCCTCGGAGACGTTCATCCTATCTTAGATGAGTGCTTAAAAGATGAACGAGCATTAACGAACAATGAATCGAAGACTCTGCCACTGTCTGCGTGGAGTAACGTCAAACTCGAAAAAAATCATGACATGAGCTTGGAGATAGATGAAAAAGAATTGCTGAAAGACACCGCATGTTCTCCTCCCAGAGAGGAATAGTCGCTCGCTGTCAGTGAGTCATTACAGACGTTGTCGTTGCGCGTAAAATTGTTTATAAGTACCCGCTGAAGTGAAATATTTTGAAGTAATTATGGCGAAGTGTGCAAAATGCAATAAATTGTTAAACAAGAAGTGCCCAGGATTGCAGTGCGCTAAATGTACGAAATGGATTCACGGGGCATGCGCCGATTTGTCCCCCGAGCAGCTCAACATGCTGTTTGACACCGACGACGCAGAGTGGAAATGCAGCTCGTGCAGCGACGGTGCCAGGCCCAGACGCGTCTCCTTTATTATGCCAGACCCCGAGGAAGAACTCATCGATACCGAAAATACACTCGAGACTTCGGATGTTATCCAAAAAATTACTCAAAAAATCACTAAAAATATAATGTATGAAATACGTAAGGATATAAGAGAAACTGTACAAAAAGAACTACAAAGCATATTACAATTTTATTCCGATAAAATAGACGAATACGAAACAAAAATGAAATATTACGAAAATCAAGTAAACGAATATAAGAATACATGTAAAAATTTAAACCTAAAAAACGAAGTGTTAGAACAAAAAATAAATGCTATATCTCAAAATATATTAAGTAATCGCCTCGAGATCCACGGTTTACAAGAACAAAAGGACGAAAATATTATGTCTGTAACGAAATTAATATGCTCAAAATTAAACCAACGGCAAGATGCTATCTTAGAGGTCTACCGAAAAAAGATTAACAAACGGAACTCAAATATTACTAACCCCACCCCAATCGTGGTTGTCCTGTCTCACGGCGAAGAAAATAAATGGCTTAGCTCGGCGAGGAACACCATCATAAATTGCAAAGACATAGGACGCAGCGATGATTCAAGAATACGAATACGCGAATCGCTTACACCAAATAATTCATTTTTACTATGGAAAGCTAAGGATACTCTTCTGCGAAACGGGTTGTGCAAGTTCGTTTGGTACAAGAAAGGATCAATCTTCGCTAGACGTACAGAGACTGACAAACCCCATATTATTAGATCTACCGAGGACATTGAAAGACTGGAGTCAACGATAAAAAGTCAAAACAATACCCAATGAACCGCTACTATAGAAGAAACTAACCTGGACAACTGGAATGATTTTATTAACAACACATCTCACAGTAAACCAAACGCGTTAATTATCTTCCATGTAAACATCAGATCAATTATCAAAAACTTTCCTCAACTTGAGTATATTATAACGAATAGCACGAAAATTATAAGTATTATTGCTATAACGGAAGCGAATATTTCAGCGGACTGCACTAATTTATTTAAACTCGAAAACTACGAAATGTACTATGAATTGCGTGACAAGAGAAGAGGTGGCGGAGTTATTCTATATGTGCACAATAGTTTAAAATTTAACAGAAGACCTACAAATACTCTTTCGTTCGAGTGTATCACAGGTACGTTAACTACAAGTTATGACTACAAGACGGACATCTGTGTGGTGTACAGGCCGCCGAACTTAAGTAAGCCACTTTTTGTTTACGAATTGTCGCGACTAATCAAGTTATCCCCATCGAAGACCAATTATGTGCTTATAGGTGATATGAACATTGATATATCACAATGTAACACCCTCACCTTACAATATTTAAATGTATTGAGCGAGTTAGGATTAGAATCGGGAATCAGTCAATATACGCGAGTGGAATTAAAAAATGATCGCATTACCAAAACATGTATAGATCATATTTTTATCCTTGCGTCGTTACTACAAAATAACACTGAACGATTCATAAAAACTGCAGTTGTAAACAATGCGATCGCCGACCACTTCATTACCGGATTAGTCATTGTCGATAACTGTAGTATAGTGCGGAATAGGCAAAACGTACTTAAACTCGATAAAAATAAAGTCCAATCTCTATTGCGCGATATTGACTGGAGCCCGGCGCTTGCATACGAAGACATTAAATATGTATGTGAACAATTAACTCCTGTAATAACACATCTTATAAATGTATGCATAGCGAAAAGTACTTACCCAGATAAGTTAAAAATTGGTGTTATAAGACCAATACACAAAAAGGGTGCTTTCAATGTTTTTAATAACTATAGGCCAATCACAATTCTCTCTTGTATAGATAAAATTATAGAAAAGTATATCGGCAATGAATTGTGCAAGTATCTAATTAATAACAACATAATAGACGAACGTCAATATGGTTTTCAAAAAAATAAAAACACAACGCAACTACGAGTATATCGACAAAAATGAATCTATATCTAGAATCTACAAGAGCTAATAAAACTATTGAATTATAGCCCTTATAATTGTAAAACAGTGATCCACTGTGCGCAGGACATGTAATACGGACATGTTTACCATCAAGAGCTCCTATGCAGTTAGGAAAATTTGCTTTCTTGTCAAACTCAATAGCGACATCTTCTAGAACCTGTTTTGTTATAGGAGGTATATTTTGACTTGATAGATGTTTCCATATGGCGCGACAAACTGTCCTTACAATTTTTGCTATTGTACTTGCTCCTCGGAAGTAATTCGTATGCATGGTTTTAAAGTCACTGCCGGTTGCTAGAAATCTAAAATGAAATAATAATTAGTAGGCAAATAATAAAATAATACAAATGTAGGTATAATCAAACTCAAACCGCGCAGGTAATAGTGTTGCTAAAGGAATAGATTTTCAAAGATAGACAGGTAGTTTTTCAAAGAAGTACTCAATAAATATTTTACATTATGGTTGTTCTAGGCAAAGTCAATCAGTTTTTAACTTGCCTAAGTCAAGAAAAAGCAGAAAATTATTCTTTTTCGGCGGCCAGCCATTTATATGAAATTGGATGGACCGAAAGTACTTATGAAAGTTATATCAAATTTTATATGTAGTATAAATGGAATCTAGGGAATTTTAGTCTTTATTACTATTTTTCACTTGTGAAGTTTTTTGTTGCAGGTAATGATTTAGTCAAGAAGTGGAAGGCCATAAAAGATAATTTTGCTAAATATCAAAAAAAACTAAAAGATGCCAATCGATCAGGAGCTGGAGCTGCAAAAATTAAAGAATATCACTTGAATAAACAATTACAGTTTTTGAAAAAGGTTTCACAAAATGCAACTGATTCCAGTTTATGCGTAGCGGAAGGAGATATTGAGAATTGCGTTGAATTGCGAGCATTGCCTCGTTATAAAAGTCAACCACGAAAACGAAAGGCAGATGATAAGGATGATATTGAAGAAGATTTATTGGCAATATTAAAAACACCGGAGAATAGACATTTGCATTTTTTCAAGGGGATTTTACCATCTCTACAATCGTTAAATGAGAATCAAACATTGATATTTCAAAGTCGGGTGCTTCAAATATTAACCGACATTCTTCAACCTTCAATTCATCAAAATACACATCACGGCTATAATCAAGAATATCAGCATCAGGGTTACAATCAAGGATATTCAACTATGAGATACGATAATACGGTTCAGAGTGGCTACCACACTTCTACTCCTGGAAGTTCGATTACTGAACAGAGGACTACCTCATCATCAAACCAACAACGTCCAATAAATTCACCATTTTTACTGGACGAAACGTCAGCTACTTCCTATGTTTCACAAGATGAGGAGTTTGATTTTTCTTAAATTGATCATTACATTTTTTAAGGCCTATTAAAGTATTCTTAAAGTAAGAAAATTGTATAATGCAAAAAGCTTAATTTGATTCTGTCTTGTTTCATTTGAACCTGGCTTTGTACCACTAGGTACCCCCAAACCATGAACACTAGTGATGCAAAATTTTTATCGACACCCCGCTAGTACCACAGGTGTATAAAGCCAGGGGTACAAATAAAACTAAACATTTGATTCCGAGTGCCATAAACATCAATAAAAAAAAATAAGAAACCTATTTGTTTTACCTTAAAGTTAAGCCCAGCATTTCCAAAGCAGTAACTGGTTTTCTTCCTTTATTTTTTTTCTTCTGTATATATTTTGATAACTCGCTTAATAGCTCTTCAAATGATGATATCATTCTAAAGTAGGCAACAATTTTTTTTTCGTCTATCTTTAATGCTTCGTATTTTTTAGAAAAGAACTCGCCATTTGGATTCATACCCTTACTTAATGGATGTATCCAGTATCTTCTTTGCCGTATTTTTAAGATAGAATAATGTCTTCTTAATAACAAATAAGCAATAAGTTTATTACGATCCATCGCAGAGAGACGTCTATCCACACTCAAAAATCACGAGAAAATGGTTGCCCTACCATAATGCCCTGTTTCGCGACGCCGCAACGCGGCAACGCAACTGCCGATTTTGGCGTTGCGGCGCCGCAAAAATAAGCAGTTTGCGTTATGTGTTTCGGCCCTTAAAGCTACTCTTAAAGACATTGTACGGCAGCACAAACAAGAACATTGCGTTAAGTATGTTGTGGACGAGATGGCAGCGCAGCATGGAATAATTGTTTTACGTCTACCCCCATACCACTGTGAGTGTTAAACGATATGTTGCAAGAAATAACAAAACCTTCAAAATGACAGAAGTAAAAAAATTTTTGAAGGACTTCAAAATATCACACCTGAAAAATGGAGTAGCTGCGTATCTCATATAATTAAAGAAGAAGACAAAATGTATGGTCTCGACCACATGATCGATAATGTTTCAGACTGATTTATTATTAATGTCACCAAAAGCGATAGTGGTGATTTTTTTCTGATGATGAATAAAAACAAATTATGTAATAAGAGATGTTTTTTTTTTTCATTACCTACCTATAATTGTTATATTTTATAATCTATAGTTTCAACTACATGATGTATTGAAAATAGGACAGTCTTACAAGTTTCCTCACAATGTTTCCCTTAATGTTTAAAACACTCAGTATTCAGTATAGGTAGATACTATAGGAACATAGTCGTCGAAAACTCGTTGATATGTAGAAAGCACGATGTAATGACCACTATATATACTATTTACTCCATTTTGTTATGTAATATCATGTAAGATTACTAATACTAGTATATAAGAACCTAGCACATAAATTCCTCAACATCCCTTTGTCTTAAATTATTTTGTTAATTTCGTAACATTGTATTTACCGTTCCCACATAAATTAACTAATATATATTTGTTTAAGTATTGATAAGTACCATTTCCTAATAACTTGTTTAAACCTGTCAATACGACATTTAAGAGTGTTGTTCACACGATACCCTTAGTATATATTCGATGTCTAAATGGGATCGACACACTCACTGTTTCGACGTACTACTGTTAACATGGAATTGTATACTAGAAAAATAAATTATTTTATTTAAAAGTTTTTGCCACTTGTCCACATAACGACTAAAATTCGAACCCAGTTCGGCACACTAACTATTTACTAGACAATCGAAGCAACCTCTTTCATTCATGAGTTTTTTCAATCATTCACTTTGTCACAACGCTGATTTTATTTCATCAAAAACTGACAACACAGTAAACGTCAGTTGAATTCATCTAATTAAAATTACGACGGTAATTTTGCAATATTGTGAATTAATAAAGAAGTTTAATTAATCAATGGTATTAATTTATAATTTAACATAATGTACGAATGAACCGCAAAGGCAACAAAATGTTAGGAGTAGACAGTGAGAGGAATTATAAAAAGTTCAAGAGATTCGAAATTTGAACATCAATAACAAACATTGACAGCTTTGACCAGAGTGTTATAAAAACAATAGCCAACAATTTCCATGTCACTGAAAAACTTATGTCTACCATTGGCCAGTTGCGATGGAAGTTGACATACATTTCCAAGGATCTGCAGCAAGTCTCAGACAAATATTAAACATATTGACTTAAAAGGAAAATAACGGAAACCAATAAAAAAATAGCAATCGCAAAATTTGTTTTCAAAGAATTTAATATCCTAGGTCCAAGATATAAAAATGTTTCCAAACTGTTAAAACAAATTGTTATTGTATTTTATAAAAACACCAGGAAGCTTTCGCTTTTAATATTGTTTCTAAATTTGACTACAGCATATTAATACATTGTACAGAAGTTCTAGCAACAAGAAGTCAACTGGGATACGTTCATTATATTTTTATTTGCCAGTAAATTAGATTGTTTAACTATTACTAAGTGGGAAGAGCACAGAAATTCTTTGGCTGATAGCCCGACATTAGAGTGTTTTTATAATTTTTTGAAACAAAGGGCCGACGTTCTAGAGATGGTTAGCGTAAGCACAAGCGACTAGATCGAAAAACAGCGTTCAAGCGCATAGATAAGGTTCAGAAAGCCTTTGTTGCCACAAGCGCTTGTCGTGGAGTTGCGGAAAACTGAGCCCCTACTACTAAGATATTTAATAGACACGCTAATTAATATTTTCACTTCATTTTATTTGCACAAACCCTTTTATGTTTTGTCGCCCAGTTTATCCTCAATGTCTACGTGCTTATGTGTGAAACATAGTAATTTTGAATTTCTTCACCGAGCAATGATTAAAATTGGTTTAATATCTGAATGTATACAAGTTATCCTACAGGAAATTTCATGTGATATAAATAACTATGATTGCATGTGGAATAAGTGTCCGAAATGTAAGGAAAAAACAATTAGATATCCAGATATAATCAATGAAAAATTAGAGCAGCAAGTTAAGGTTAAGTTGGGGTAAAGTAGACCATACCTATAAAAAAAAGATGGAAACGAGGTGAAGGAAATAACTACCAAGAAAACGGGCAAAATCATCAAAAAAGATACCTTACAGGACTTGAAGAAACATTTTGAAAGTCAATTATAAATGTTTAAAAAACATCAACATGGTTCATCAGCAAAATAAATAACAAGAGGCGTTAAAAGAGGTAAAGGAAAATGAAGCCATAATAGTTTGCAACTTCTCGGAAATTTATCAAGCTAAACTTGCTAAAGAAATCCAGGCAATTCATTAATAAAAAAATAAAATAAAATAGCCTTTACTGCTTTACAGTTTGTTTACAGTTAATATTAAATGCCTATTTACTAAAAAACTAAATTCACTTATTTCTAATTTGTATTTGAAATGTTATAATTATCGGCAACTGGTAGTTTGTTTTGTAAAGCTTGTCTGTCGACAAAGGCAATGCATTATGGGGCATCAAACCTTCAGATATGCCTACAATGATATTTTGGAAAAACCAGTCACAATCATTTTGCACATTATCTGATAAGACAAATCACCAACCAGCCGCTATTTGGGCACATCTCACTCCTGTTAAATATTAAATTGAATTTTAAAAGGAAAATAATGGAAACCAATAAAAAAAATTGAGCATTCGCAAAATTTGTTTTCAAAGAATTGAATATCCGAGATAAAATAGAAAATATAGAAAGAGAGGAAAGCCTCATTTAAACTGATGAATCATACTTCTATAATTTCAATGTGTGTCAACATTCTTGGACGTATAGTTCTAGACATATTCATGCAAACAAGCATTCCCTTTAATGAACATTATTAAAATTTAAGTAAAATGTCAACAAATAAAAATTTATAGTGGTGACAGTATTTTGCATGTTGTTCATTCCCTATATAAAATGCCACGCCAAGCTTTGTATTGTCCAAGATATAAAAATGTTTCCAAACTGTTAAAACAAATTGTTATTGTATTTTATAAAAACACCAGGAAGCTTTCGCTTTTAATATTGTTTCTAATTTTGACTACATAACAACAACACTGATGAAACAAAACCAACAAATAACAATACACAGATTATTGTTTGACTATGACTCAACGAAGATAGTTAATACATTGTACAGAAGTGGTTTTACAACCTCATGCACTCTGTTTGCTGCTCAAATAAGAAGGAATTTTGTTACAAAATCATTGATATCTGTCGGAGTCACAGTAGTGTGATAATTCAGCCACAGATCTATGCCATACAGCAAACATCATAAAATAGAATGTAATATACATTTATACACCAATCGCAATTAAATAACAACAAAGAAATATAGTTATTTAAAATAAATAACTTAGAGAAACAAAAACCATGATATAGAAGTATCAAAAAAGTTGGCTTGTGCCAACCATACTGATTACTGACGAATTAGTGTGATGCAGCAACCTGATATAGAGCCTTGACCTCTGACAACAAGTCTCCACTTTCTCCAATCTCATCTATCCAGCAAAACTGATCACCAAAAATCACCAAAATTTAACACAATATCATGTTATTTCTTTGTATTCACTTTCGTTTAGAATACCATGATTATAAAATCTATTTTTGTAGTACAAGTTGGCAAACAACAAGTTGGTAAACGACCACATGATTTCGCTAAAATAGCGTAGCGACCGTTGCCCAGAGACGTCAACAATTTGCCGATGAGTGGATGGACTGAATAAAGATTTTCCTCCCATGCCGAATACAAGAGAAGGAAGACGACTAAAATTTGGCCTTCGGCACCCAAATCCATCACATCACGGAAATCGAAATGACTTTCAATTCACCCGTCTTGTTTGTGATCGTCGTATTGCAACGGACGAGTGAGCCATTCGTGCAGCAAATACAAATAAACAATCATTAAACAGACTATGAAGAGACTTTTACAAAACTTATAACTTTGCTCAAGAGACAAGTTATAGTTATAACAAATTGAAACATAAATGAAACTTGATGAAAATATTCGCCATATAAAAAACCATGTACAAATGTCACAGCGAACAAGAGACGCCACGCCACAGAGAACAGTTCTATTCTTAGTCTATGTTTCTACTGATTTAATTTGTGACATTCGACAACCTCCGTGAAGTTGGCCCCCTCACTTTAATTTTTTTAACTTTTTTTTACGCAAATCGTTTGAGAATCGTTTCAGAGGGTTTGAGAGAAAAGAAATATCGTTTGAGAGTTCCTACTTTCTCCATAAAAACAATTTCAAATTCTAGTGTTAAGTTGGCCCCCTCACATTACTTTTTTTTATTTTTTTCAATGCGAATCGTTAGAGAGTCGTTTGAGAGACAATAAGAGAAAAGAAATATCGTTTGAGAGTTTTTACTTTTTCTGTAATAAATATTTTAATTCTGGGCATCGAAAGTTACAAATCGATTTTCCTTTTTTTCCGAATTAAATATGGCAATCATGCACTTGGACGTTTCAAATTTATTGTGTAGGTAGAGAATGGTAAGAGAGTGATTGAGAGAAAAGAGAAATCGTTTGAGAGTTAATACTTTTTCTGAAATATATATTTCAATGTCGGAATCGAAAGTAACAAATCGATTTTCCTTTTTTCCGAATTAAATATAGCAATCATGCACTTAAACGATTCAAATTTATGGTGTAGGTAGGGAATGGTAATAGAGTGATTGAGAGAAAAGAGAAATCGTTTGAGAGTTAATACTTTTTCTGAAATATATATTTCAATGTCGGAATCGAAAGTTACAAATCGATTTTTCTTTTATTACGAATTAAATATGGCAATCATGCACTAAGACGTTTCAAATTTATTGTGTAGGTAGAGAATGCTTAGAGAGTGATTGAGAGAAAAGAGAAATCGTTTGAGAGTTAATACTTTTTCTGAAAAATATATTTCAATGTCGGAATCGAAAGTTACCAATCGATTTTCCTTTTTTTCCGAAATAATTATGGCAATCATGCACTTAGACGTTTCAAATTTATTGTGTAGGAAGAGAATGATTAGAGAGTGATTGAGAGAAAAGAGAAATCGTTTGAGAGTTAATACTTTTCCTGAAATAAATATTTCAATTTCTGAATCAAAAGTAACAAATCGATTTTCCTTTTTTCCGAATTAAATATGGCAATCATGCACTTAGACGATTCAAATTTATGGTGTAGGTAGAGAATGGTAATAGAGTGATTGAGAGAAAACAGAAATCGTTTGAGAGTTAATAATTTTTTGAAATAAATATTTCAATGTCGGAATCGAAAGTTACAAATCGATTTTCCTTTTATTTCGAATTAAATATGGCAATCATGCACTAAGAGGTTTCAAATTTATTGTGTAGGTAGAGAATGCTTAGAGAGTGATTGAGAGAAAAGAGAAATCGTTTGAGAGTTAATACTTTTTCTTAAATAAATATTTCAATTTCGGAATCGAAAGTTACAGATCGGTTTTCCTTTACTCCGAAATAAATATGGCAATCATGCATTTAGACGTTTCAAATTTATTGTGAAGGTAGAGAATGGTAATAGAGTGATTAAGTGAAAAGAGAAATCGTTTGAGAGTTGATACTTTTCCTGAAATAAATATTTCAATATCGGAATCGTAAGTAACAAATCGATTTTCCTTTTTTCCGAATTAAATATAGCAATCATGCACTTAAACGATTCAAATTTATTTTGTAGGTAGAGAATGCTTATAGAGTAATTAAAAAAAACAGAAATCGTTTGAGAGTTAATACTTTTTCTGAAATATATATTTCAATGTCGGAATCGAAAGTTACAAATCGATTTATTTTTATTTCGAATTAAATACGGCAATCATGCACTAAGACGTTTCAAATTTATTGTATAGGTAGAGAATGCTTAGAGAGTAATTGAGAGAAAAGACAAATCGTTTGAGAATTAATACTTTTTCTGAAATAAATGTTTCAATTTCGGAATCGAAATTAACAAATCGATTGTCCTTTTTTCCGAATTAAATATGGCAATCATCCACTTAGAGGATTCAATTTTATTTTGTAGGTAGAGAATGCTTATAGAGTAATTAAAAAAAACAGAAATCGTTTGAGAGTTAATATTTTTTCTGAAAAAAAAATTTCACTGTCGGAATCGAAAGCTACAAATCGATTTTCCTTTTTTTCGAATTAAATATGGGAATCATGAGGATAAACGATTCAAATTTATTATGTAGGCAGAGAATGATTATAGATTGGTTTAAAGAAAAGAGAAATCGTTTGAGAGTTAATACTTTTTCTGAAATAAATATTAAAAATTTTGAGATTTGTAAGTTTTTGAAAATCGATTTGTTACTTACGATTCCGAAATTGAAACATTTATTTCAGAAAAAGTATTAACTCTCAAACGATTTCTCTTTTCTCTCAATTACTCTCTAAGCATTCTCTACCTATACAATAAATTTGAAACGTCTTAGTGCATGATTGCCATATTTAATTCGAAATAAAAATAAATCGATTTGTAACTTTCGATTCCGACATTGAAATATATATTTCAGAAAAAGTATTAACTCTCAAACGATTTCTGTTTTTTTTTTAATTACTCTATAAGCATTCTCTACCTACAAAATAAATTTGAATCGTTTAAGTGCATGATTGCTATATTTAATTCGGAAAAAAGGAAAATCGATTTGTTACTTTCGATTCCGACATTGAAATATATATTTCAGAAAAAGTATTAACTCTCAAACGATTTCTCTTTTCTCTCAATCACTCTCTTACCATTCTCTACCTACACAATAAATTTGAAACGTCCAAGTGCATGATTGCCATATTTAATTCGGAAAAAAAGGAAAATCGATTTGTAACTTTCGATGCCCAGAATTAAAATATTTATTACAGAAAAAGTAAAAACTCTCAAACGATATTTCTTTTCTCTTAATGTCTCTCAAACGACTCTCTAACGATTCGCATTGAAAAAAATAAAAAAAAGTAAAGTGAGGGGGCCAACTTCACACTAGAATTTGAAATTGTTTTTACGGAGAAAGTAGGAACTCTCAAACGATATTTCTTTTCTCTCAAACCCTCTCAAACGATTTGCGTAAAAAAAAGTTAAAAAAATTAAAGTGAGGGGGCCAACTTCACGGAGGTCATTTGACATTACCACAACCTACGATCAAAGAGTAAGTACCTACTTTTTTTTTTTGCTACTACTGGTGTGTAAATTCGAAAATATTCCCGATAACTTTATTATACCACTAGCTTTTGCCTGCGACTACGTCTGCTTGGAATTACAAATAATGTAATTAGTAGCCTATGTGTTCGTCAAGATTATATTCTAGTCCTATATCTATGCCTTCAGATATATCCGTTGAGCAGGTCTGGAGATACCTTCTAACGAATATCCAAACTTATAATTATATCTAACAGTTTTTATAAATTAGCATCGTGGTCGCCTGATCGATCATTTTGATTTGATTTCCCATCAAAAAAGTTATTTATCTATGGATTTCCTAATTACATGACCCATTTATCCAGAGAAATTGATTTCATCTTAATCAGCTCGTCTATTCGTAGTACGTCTCCACTGAGGGACGCAAAGCCCACCCTAAGGAATTGATTGAATGATGAAGGAAAATTAATAAAACATGTTGAAAATAAATTTAATCAAATATAATGAAGGCAGTTTCGTAATCGTTTAATTCTACTGACAAAACACTTTTATCTAAGTGTATATTTTACAACCATATAAAAGAATTTATCTACAAAAATATTTTTTTTGCTCTTACGCCCTCGCTTTGCTTGGGGATTATAATATCGGCTTGAAAAGAAGCTTCCTAATTTGTTGACACAAATTAAAAATTAACAATTAAAAATTGTGGCAAATGTTCACTTTGAAGGCTTTTTGTGTAAATTAATTCAAAGTATAGCACATCGTATATACAAAAATTATATACATTTTGTATATAGCATTGATGAATCCTCCAAAATTAACAAGAAAAATTATATTTGGCAAACATTTTTCCATTTACTATATTATATAGATTTATGAATCTATACATAGTTTAAAAAAAATAACAGGAAATAATGTAATAAATAAACACGCAATTAAAATAGAAAAATTATCCTATAAAACACCTAATTATTGGTCACTTGCAATATTTTTAACAGTGTGCACACACAGAAAGAAAACACCTTGTACTCATAGGTTCCGCACATTCTGTTCATAACTCGTGGTGGCCTTCAAGAGTAGAGTGAAAAGACATTTACAAAGCTAGCGCATACCATCTTTAGACCACATCATCACTTCATCTGGTGGGATTGTGGTCAAGCGCTAGCTTATTCAATATAAAAAGCCACAAAGAGATTTATTACTCCCTGCCCAGTCATTTCAGACTATAGCTATGTCTAGCCATTTTCATTAATAAAACAACTTGCATTATTTTATATCTAAAAAGTATTGTGTCCATATTTTTTACAGGATTTTTTTTATTTTAATATTATAAAAAAATTACATATTTAAGATGTTATATGTATTCTACATTACTTAATTTTTTTTCTTGTAATTACAAAATAACTGTATAAAATATAACTTTCAACTAACAATGATACAGCAAAATACATGCAAAATTAGTACAAACTTTCCGTAACCTCTGAAAATCAAAATCTTTGCTAACTTAAGCAAAAAAAAAATGAAATTATATTAAAGTTTACTCCAACTAAAGACCTAATTAGTAAACAAAAGGCAAATGTATAAAGTAAGAACATTGAATAAATGTACATATGAAATTCTAAAATCACATTAGTAAATACCGGGAATTGAACCTTGATACATAGATTACAATCAGGTCCAGTGTTTAACAATTGCATTACTGAACATAATCAGTTATGTCATTACCTTTGAACAAATTATTTCCTCAAAATCGAAATCTATTTTGATCCTAGAAAATAAATGTGGTAAAAATCTATATATATAAAAGAAAGTTGTGTTAGTTACACTATTTATAACTCAAGAACGGCTGAATCGATTTGACTGAAAATTGATGGGCAGGTAGCTTAGAACCAGGAAACGGACATAGGATAATTTTTACCACGTTTTCTATTTTTTATTCCGCGCGGACGGAGTCGCGGGAAAAGCTAGTTTTGTATAAAGGATTCCGGCCTATTAACCATAGACAAAGTTAAAATGACGCAAATTCTATAAAATTTCTGTTCACTTTATGTAAAAATTTATACAAATTAATTCAAAAGTGAAATATGATAATGGCCGCTGTGTACGGAATTTGAAATGCTTCTTTTTACTTAATTTAGGCTGTCAACAGAAACTAAAAAACTTAGTCTTGAGTTGGTATAAAATAGTTTTACTGTTTGAATGTTTAAATAATTGAACCACTACACATGTAGTTAGCACTATTTCACTAAACACAACACATTTCTTGTATCAAATCACTTCTGGATTATAGAGTCTCCTCTTCTTGGGCTCCTGTCGCAACACTCGCGAGGAGTCATGCATAGAGCGCCGAGGAGCCTGCGAGGGCCGGGGGCGCAGCACCCGCGGCGCCTCGTCCGACGACTCCTCCACGTCCTTGAATCTACGCCGCAGTTCAGAGTAACGTTTGCTAAGTCTAGATCTCTCTGAAAAAAACATTTTTAAGTCTGTTACAAGTCTATTTACAAGAGCTTTAATTGCAAGAGATACATTGGAACCTAAAAACTTTATTTAAATATACATTTCCTAAGGTGTCAAATGACCAAGCAATACCTGAATATTCGTCACCTCCTCCATCAAATCTATTTCCTCTTCCCATCATTTCCTTATAAGAAGAGTGGGAGAAAATTTGACATAATAATGCAATGCCTTGATTGTGTAGAAGAGAGAGAAACTTGCCTGAGACATTATGAATCTTCTGTAGCTGGACTTCTGTGGGTGTGGAGCTACCGGTGGGCACGGGGCTGGGTGTGGGGCTGGGTGAGGGGCTGGCTGTGCTCGTGGAGGTCGCCATGGCCTTGCGCTTGACAGGACTAGGTGTGCGTGGAGGACTGGCCGGGGGCGAGGGTGTGTGAGAGGAGGCGAGGCGAGCTCGCCGCGGCGCAAACGCGCTGCGCACTCGGGGCATCGCAAACATTGAGTTGTTGACCGGTTTCTTCTGTTTACGGTTCTTTATTTCACCTGTAAAATAAGACTGAAAGTGATTACATAATCTATATTATTTCTAAAAATATCTATCGGTGTAAAATATTAGATTTGACAGTATATTTGTGTAATGTAAAGGGTCAAGATATGATCAGATGACCTGTAGCGGCGGCGGCTCGCAGATGAACGGCGACGGGTGTGGGCGCGAGATTCGACAGCGTGGGCAGGATGTAGCGCAGGTAGCGGTTGCGTAGAGAGTGCCACGACCGCGCTGCGACACACATACAAACAATTCTTGTACCACACTTGATACAAAATCATTAATACATATAGTACTATTAATATAAATGGGAATGTTTAGATGTATGTTTATAAAAAGTATCCTTGGAACGACTTAACGAATTTTGATGAAATTTGGCACCAATTTAAAACATAATCTGGATGAACACATAGTCTACTTATTAAGTATTTTTTTATTCCGCACGGATGAACAGATGTGTAAGTACTAACAGACGCCGGTGCTGGCGAGGTGGTGCGGCTGCAGCTCGCGCCAGAGCCGGTTGCCGTTGACGAGCCGCGCGCGGCCGCCAACCTGCACCCACGATATGATCGCCTGGTCCTCCAGCGGCGAGTACACGCGGCTCTCCCACCCGCTGACACGTTTGGCACCTACAGACTTAGTGCCGGGTGCTGCAGTGCCACTTGTTCTGGCACCAGTTGGTGCCTTAGTGCTAGTTGGTTTACTGGCCTCTATTGGTGCCTTTGCAGGTGACGAAGTGACACGCAACCCATTCACTCTTGGACTGTAAAATGATTAAGTAAAAAAACACCACAATACTTTATCTTCCAAAATGTCTATAGTAAGTAATGGATTACTGCTATTGAAGTATTTGTTATCTAAAAAAATGCCATAGACTCACCCGACATGTAATTTTCGTGATAATTGTGAGTCCCGGAAGTCGCTGTCACTGTTACTGCTCAGTAAAACAACTTCTCTCATCTTCTGCGGTCTGAGTTGTTTATCATTCTTCTCGGAAGATTTATATTTCTTAAACTCAGAATCTTTTGAACATTTAGTACGTTTACGTAAACTTCGAGTGTTCTGTAATTCATTCTCTTTATTATCTTGTATTAAAGATTGTGTTGAAGATTGAGATGTGCTTTGTTTTCTGTATCTCTTAGTAGATGCTCGCTCCTCAGTTGTCTGCAGACCGAGACTTGTCATGAATTCCTTCTCTGATACATCATTAGTTCTGTTCTGAAGCATCCTCTTTATCTGAGGACACTGTTCAACAACAACTAGAGGATTAATTTTATAAAACACTTGTTCCTTGTATGCATCATCAATGTCGTACCTCTTTGAATCAACTCCCAAGTTGTTTTTTTTCAGATATCGTCTTAGAATCTCTACTACATCTTCTTCTATCAATAATTCTTTTACTTCTTGTCTATGTTTCTTTGTATTCTGTGTCAATTCTTGTTCTTTATTTACATTATCTTTATTTGCTAATGTTTTTGTAGCATGCTCTTTGGTCATATTTGTTTCTGCAGTTTCTCTGTCATCTCTTTGTCTAGATTTATTTACATTCCTTGATTTTGTTTTAATAAATTTTCCTTTTCTTCTTAATGGTAATATTTTAGGTGAATTTTTATTGTTAGTGCTAGGTTGTGGAGAGACCATTGTGTCGGAGACTTGGTTGCTGGCATCTGCAGTGGAGGTGCACTGTGTACCCACACTGCTGGTCTCTTTCAATAGTTTATTGAATCTTTCATCATTGCATCTGAAATCGGACAAGTATTTATGTAGGTTTAGAATTAGCTGCATTCTTTTTTTTTCAAATTTAAGATTAAAGATTTCCACACAATGAAAATGCTGTGTATATTTCTATATAGGCAATGGAAACTGTAACTCAGTACATCAGAAAATCTTGTTAGTTTCATTACTTACAGTGCACAAACACGATCAACTGATTTGGTCATCTTCTGGTCTTGGTGTACATGACTCTTGCACTGGATTTTCAAAGTTGGTGCTTGAGAAGGTACATATTTACTGGAACAAATATATAAATTTTAATAAATATAAGTACTAACAGACTGACATAAAATAAAATTAGGTAATCTAAAATATCTTGCAAAAGTAAATACAAATTCATTAAGAATTTAAACAAAACAACTCATGTAGATAGGATGGAAGGTTGTTAACTTTATAATAACCTTAAATTGCTGAGTAAATACGTGTAAACTGAACTTAGTATACGTGGAACAGACCTTAAAACGAAGCTATCGTTGGCGGCGGAGACGCGGCCGGCCGCCAGCGACCTGAGCGCGCGCAGCACCCGCCGCCGCTGCGCCACTACCAACCGCCCGCCGCGCACGTACACGAAGCTGGGACGACCCCATCCCGACACACAGCCAGTGTCCATCTCAACCTCCCGCCAACGACCGCTGGCATAAATGTAAAACTTTGAACTCATCTTAAAAAGTTGCAATAACACTTTGATATACTACGTAAACGACATGGTAGAGTCGTTTAAATAAACAAAACTATGTATTTTATGTTAAAAAAAGGGCGTTATACTATTCCCGCCCAATCTCATGTTGTTGAAATGCTTTTTATTTTATTTTGCGCTCAACGCCGCGCAATTGACGTGTCAATGTCATATCCTGTTCCTGTCACCTCTGTCACTTTGACAAGTTGAAATTACAGATAAAATTAAATATTATGCTAAGAATTTAAAATCAAACAACATGTTAACTTTATTGAATGTTTCAGTTCCCCTTTTATGATTTGTCTTAGTTGGTCTTACTTTAACTATTAGTTCTTGAATTATAATAAACTTAAAGATTTATTAACTCTTGTAAGAAAATATCGGCTTTTGAACTCAAGAGTCAGAAGACGAGTCAGTGTTGATTGACTTCTTCATTTCGTTAGCGATTTTTAAAAATAAAAAATTTCAACAATCTGTCACTGTCAGATGTGTCCAATACATTTTATCCATTTTATAAACAAACATCAAACAATAAATATCTGTAAGAAAAGAGCAAAGCGGATTTTTCTAATTATTTTTAAGGTTAAAAGTGTTGTCAAGTTGTGTATTGTTGCTATTAACATATAGTTTAAATTGAAGAAAAGTACTGTTATACGTAAGTAATGTTATTATGTCTTCGGTTTAATATTCGTATTGCTAACAGTTTTAATTTAATTTAAATTTCTTCACATAATTAGTCAACGATTAAATCAAAATGCAAACTACTATCACAAAAATAATATCAGTTTGGACGAGAATCCTATAACGTAAACATTTTGTGCCGGATTACATATACAACTGGCCATGTAGTCTTTATTGAATAAGAATGGTCACATTGCATACATCATATATAATACAGCTATGTATAATAAACCATTAATACTCCTACTTAAGTTACAAATGCATTCAATGAGTAGTCACAGCAGGCTTACTACATATGTATATGTTATCAGTTATAAATAGTATTAACGTGAATACATGGAACCACTCCACTACAGACTGGTGTCCGGTTAACACTAACAAAGTACATATTGTTACATTGCATTGGAATGAACAGTTTTTTTATATGATTGGTGATTAATTGCCAGTGATATTTTAAACTGTAAGTACATTTATTAAATGTTTGATTTATCAATTTGATGTTTGTTTAAACTAAAGTTAAAGTAAACTATGTATTGCATCTCAGCATAAATTTATAAATAGGTTTTATCTTTGTAATTCAAATGAAATTATTTCCTCTTTAATTTGTAATTTTAGTTTGAGTTCAATGTAATCTGTACAAAATATTACAGTTTTATTATGTACATGTTGTAACATACACTCCGATTAAAAAAAAAAAAATTACTTGAAATAAATACATTTTTTTTGACATGTAACATACACTCCGATTGTATCTTTATAAATCAACTAGCTGTCTGCCGCTACTCCTTCTGCGCAGAATAAAAAAAAACTTTAGTAGTCTATGTATTCAAGACTAAGTTCTATATCTATGCCAAATTTCATCCATATCTGTTGAGGAATTCTGGACATACGTTCAAACAACCATCCATCCATCTAAATATTAAGTAAGATTTTATAAAATGTAAAAGAAAAGGTTTCTGTAATAATTCATGAACTCAGTGTACAAGTGTAATAATTTAATATGAATCTAGAGTTGGGAGAGGTGGGTCAGGACCGCTACAAATGAAAGTCCATGGTCTGCCTACCCCACTGGGTTGGGTGTTTGATGTGTACGGACGCGTACGATAAGCTCACATAGTTATCTATTGAAATCCTTTTTTATAGATTAATATAACATAAGATTACCTTATGAGCACCTCTTATGTAAATAACAAATAGCCTTTATCGTTTATCAGGAGTTTATGTCAATAAAACTTAGCCATTTTCTTTGAAGTCATATCTGAAAGGTCTTTATAACTTGTTAGTGAAACTTGCAGGCTACAGTAAGTATTTGTATAATATTGTTAAAGCTTATATTTATTTATTATGAAACTTGAATTTGTTTAATTAAAACAACAATTTAACTTACATCTGTTACCTAGAGGTGTAGGTAGAGATCATGAATTCCGTATGACGAACTTCTGGTATACTTTTCTCTCGTTACACAATCGTACATCTATGAATTACTATTTATAGAAATTACCAGCTTAAATTCATACATGTACGATTGTGTAAGAGGCGACAAAAGACCAGAACTTCGCCATACGGAATTCATGATCTCTACTAAGTCTTACTAAGATGAAAGTCAAAAAAAGTTTTAAGATAAAGTTTTATTAAGATGATATTAACATCCTTTTTTTTAGTGTTTGCAATAATTTAGAATTAAAAATGTTTAAGTTTTCAAAGGTTGTATACAATGTATGTGTGTGGTACTTTAATAATTGCGCAATTAACATTCTATGTACGTTCATGTCGATGTTTGAAAAAAATGCAAATTGTTAATAAATTCAAATCAAACAATGTATAATCAAAACATATTTTTATACAAGCTGTGGTCCGCGATTTCGTCCGCGTGAAATTAAAAAAAAAACTTACCGAATAGTCTATGTATTCTTCCAGACTATGTTCGACATCTGTGCTAAATTTCATCAAGATCCGTTGACAAATATCCATCTATCGCATTTATAATATTAGTAATATTCAAGTCTTTTCTTTTGGTATGATTTTTTTAGGGTTAATATTTTTGAAGAAAATTAGAGATTAAGGTAATTATTAACACAAAACAGTTTTGGCAAACTTTTAATAATTTTATTTATATTATGTTTATATAGTAATGTAGTGTGCGTAATTCTGAAGTGTGTAATAATTTTATTACAATTTATAGATCATAAACATTGATATGAAACATTTTGCATACAATGTTTGTATCTCTTTGGAGTTGGATCTATTTGTAGCAGCGGATGCGCACGCGCTGAAGTTTACACGGTGTATGTTTATTTATTTGTCCGTTTGTGTATGAGGTTCGCAGAATTTCCAATGGTAAAGGTCAATTGGTTAGTTGCTTACTTACCAAATTGTTTATTGCAATTTAATACGTACGGAAATTAGGAAAATAAATTTCACACATAAAATCCATAATTAGGCGGAGATTATTTAGCATGTTTGTATTCGTCTGTATGTACTTTATTATGTCAGGCTAGTGTAATTTTGGCGGGAAAGTCCCGTATCGTATTGTATAAATTTATAACATTAGCATGGCAGCCAACAATGCTTTTATTTACGTTGTTTAATTCACATAAACTAAAACTATTTACATATTTACACTATTTCAATCAAACTAGTTACGTTGTTAATACTTTCCGCGCTACATTAAATTTTCTCTCCTCTATCTTTTTATAATGAAAAATGCAAAAGTTTTTGGTGGCCAGTGTGCCAACTCTTTGGTAGAATATTTAATTCTGCATTCAACACGTATTGCAAACCTAGCGATAGCAATAATCTCTGCAATAGCCAATAAGCTAATCATTTTAATGCGCCTTATTGGCTTTTGTCACATTTTGCATATTCATTGGTTGGTGAAGAGTGAACATCACCTAATGTTATTATTGTAAATGCAATATTATTTCAGGTGATGGGATCTGATATGAATCAGAAACTGAAGAACGTCGTACAGCATCTGGTTAAATTCGAAAAGGCGCCCAAAGAAATAAAGGGGAGGCTGATTACCGAATGGTTCCGCGCGGGGGAGCGGCTTTTTGAGGAGTTCCACGGGTTGGGCGTCGGCGCCGGCTGGACCGCCTCCAGAGTTAGGAGTCAACCTGAGGTGGCGGAGATCGTCGCCAAGGTTACGAGTAACCAGGACTGGCTGCAGAGCTTCATCACGATCTACCCTAACCTGAGAGTGGACCTGGAGGGCGCCGTGCCGGCGGTGGACGTGTGTAGGGTGCGTTCCGGCGTAGAGTTCCTGCTGCGAGGCTTCAAGGGCATCAGCTCCTCCTTCGACAATGTGTTGAGGGACCTCGAGGAGCTAGGCGAGCTGGAGGAGCTGGACGCGCAGCTGCGCTTGTGGCTGAGTACCGGGCACCGCCCCGAGTTCTTCCCCGGCGACGTGCCCGCCAATACTCCCGACTCGCACTGGTGGTGGTCGTGATCCACCTTCTAAAATAATAAAATCGAAACAATTCAAAGCAAACGACCATACTTCGACCAATATTTCGTACAGAGTTTAAAAAGTCTTCAAGATGGATGTTTCGGAGTCGGAGTGGGTGACGAAGGCCATCGAGAACGTGGACAGGTATCTCCACCGCGGCGGGCGCTGCCAGGGCGATGTGCCGCAGCTGCTAGGTGGCACCGACCTGCTCAACACGATCGGCATGGCCATGGGTCTGCCCTTCCGCGACCCCGCGCGCTGGACCGACGCCGAGATGCGCCTCGCGCTCGAGAACCGCCTCGTATACTACGAGGGTACCGCGCGCGAGGCCATCGACGTGGTGGCCGCGCAGATCCGCAGCTGCTGCGGCGGCGACGACAAGAACTTCATCACGGTGCTGCCCATCGAGCTGTTCTACCAGGGCAAGCTGTACGAGCTGCCGCTGTTCCGCGTGCGCCGATACAAGGACACGGGCCGCAAGTACTACGTCGACAACGTCGGCCGCAGCTACGACTCCGTCTCCGACTGGTACGACAACAGCAAGCTGCCGCCCTGCAAGATGGGCTACCCGCACAACCTCGAGCTCAAGCTGCGCCCCGGCTACGACTACTCCCACATCCTGATATCCTCGACCCCGCCGGCGCGGAGCGGCGCCCAGGCCGTGCGCGCCGTCGACACGGTGGCGGCGGTGGCCGGCATCGGGTCCGGCATCGGGCTGCTGTTCGCGAGCGGCGGACTGGCCGCGCCGCTTGTGGTGACCGGCGTGGCCACGGCCATCTGGGGCACCGGCCGCTCCACCGCGCAGCTCGCGGACCGCGCCATGCACGGCGAGAGCGTCAACCCCTTCACCAACGCGGAGTCCCGCATGATGTGGCTCGGCGTCGCCGCCAACCTGGTCAGTTTCGGCGCGATGGGCGCCTCCATGCGGCTGGCATCGCTCGCCGCGCGCGGCCAGACCATATCCAACGCCTTCAGGATATTCGTCAACGTGGCCAACGGCACCACGGTGGCGGTGAGCGGCCTCGCCATCCTCGACACGACCGTGTTCCTGTGCAACCACAGCGAGGACCTGTCCGCCGCCGACGTCCTCATGCACGTCGCCTCGATCGCCTTCTGGACGAAGGGCCTCTTCACCTACAAGACGGCGGGCACCATCATCCGTGACGCGGAGAACTTCGCCTTCGCACATATCGGCCGCGAGCTGAGCGGCGACCAGGTCAACGAGCTGAGCGCGCTGCGCGTGCGCTTCGGTGACGACGCGCAGCTGCTGCGCGAGTTCTATCGGGCGGCGCGAGAACACAACATCTCCGTCCGCAGCTTCTCTCAGATCCTGCTCGACGCCAGCTCCCACGGCAACCTCCAGTTCGACGGCCGGGGCAATTTGATCCTGCCCGGCGGGCAGAGCTACTCGTTCGACTTTCTGAGCCGGTTGCCGGGCAACGTGCGGCAACACTACTTCGACATCGTGACCAACCTGCGCCCGGACCAGACCGAGGTGTTCGAGAGCTTCCGGCGCTTCGTGAACGACGACATGAACCTGATCACGGGGCTGGACCGCGTGGCCAGCCGGTACAACGTGAACGCGCGCCAGGCCACCGAGGGCGTCATCGACTTCTGGCGGCGCTACAGCCAGATGAACCTGCCCGGCGGCGCCGAGGTGTCCATCCAGGAGGGGCAGCTGGTGCTGGGCGCGGCGCCGCCGATCGCCATCCCGCAGCTGCCGCACCTGTCGCCGCCGCTGGTGCGCTTCATCGGCGAGCACCTGAGCCGCATGGACGCGCCGACGAGCCGGCACTGGCGGACGGCCATGCCCGTGCTGCTCAGCCTCGAGGGTAGCGGCCTGTTCACGGCGTGCCCGGTGACGCGCATCGTGAGCGGCGGACGCGCGGTGGTCTCGCTCAACGAGCAATTGCACGTGAGCATCTACCGGCTGCAGGCGATGCCGGCGGAGGAGAGCCGGCGCGTGTTCGTGCTGGTGGGCGCGCTGCGGGCGGGCGTCGCGGTCTCCGACCTGCCCGCCGAGCTGGTGCGACTGGCGGTGCAGCGTCACCGGCTGCGGCTGGAGGTGCACCGCGCGGAGAGCGAGGCGTGGGCGCGCGCGCAGGCCGCCCGCAGCCCCGCGCTGCTGCGCGTGCTGGCCGGCGAGGGACGGCTGCTGCCGCACGAGCGCGACCGCCTCTACACATTCCGCGCGACCGTGGACACGTACAAGGCGGCGCCCTACATGGAGCGCATGCTGGCCTTCGCGGCGGAGATGGCGCCGCGCAACGTGGGCGAGCTGGTCGCCTACTGCGAGTTCGTCGTCAAGTACGTGGAGACGGAGAAGCTGGAGGTGGAGCGGCGGCTGCGCGACGGCAGCCTCACGCTGCCCAGAAACGTGAAGAAGGCCGAGTGGACCAGTACGTTTAGTTATGACTGTTGTATAATTGTTTTTTTTTTTTTTTTATAAGAGAAGGGGGCAAACAATGCAATGTGCGAACTCTTTTTAATAACTGTTAAGATTATGATGAAATCTCGCCGGATCTCATTAGAAAAAAAACCCGATAGAGGTAATGTTTATTTCTCTGTAAACAACAATATTCTGTAATTACAGGAAGGGAAGCGAGCGAGGCGGTGTTCCGGGACACGTCGGCGATGCGGCAGAAGTTGAGGGAGCTGCTGGACGTGGTGCGGCGCGAGGACATGGTGGGTGTGGTGGGTGTGGGGGAGGTGGGGGCGGGCTGCGGGGACACGGAGCTGGTGTCTGCGGCGCGGCGAGTGCGGGTGCGCTTCGGCAGCGCCGTGTCCGCCGCCTACCACATATTCAAGCACCCGACGGAGCCTCTCGAAGCGTACGTGAGACTCGCCAACGAGACCATCCGCAGCTCGGGCGAGAGATACTCGGTGACGCTGACGCAGGACGGTGACGCGCGCTCGCTGCGCTTCGAGAGCGCCGCGGGAACCTGCGTGTTGCTGGAGAGGGAGGGTCAGCTGCTGCTCTGCACCTTCTCCCCCAAGTGATGTAGCACCACGCTTCAACTTCACTCACACAACACTTGTACTGTTACGACACGTCTTCCTACAATTTACACAGTACAAACTTAGGTCAGGTTTAGACTTGATGTGCACTAAGTCCATGTCATTTAGCTGATGGTAAATCTTATAGAACACGGTGTCATTTGTCGCTTACATTAAAAGTGATGTCCATGACTTGTTGGTGAAACATTTTTAGGTTATCTTTTTTTATATTTCTTTGTTAGTTATTTAAGTTCACAGATATTTTTGAAGTCTTTTGTATTTTTAATACATTTATTTTAAATTAGCTGTCGCCCGCGACTCTGTCCGCGCGGTATTAAATAAACTTAATTAGTAAGCTATGTGTTCTTTCATACTATGTTCTACATCTGTACCAAATTTCATTAAGATCTGTTGAGTCATTCCGGAGATAACTTCTAACAAACATCTAAAATGGTAAAATTTGAGGAGTTCTATCAAGGACCACTAGATGTAGCGATGTGTTCATATAGCAATCAGTTTCTGGTTTATATTTAAGTGATTTAATTCATCATCATCACCTTGACCTTGTCCTACTTACGTAGGGTCGGTACACCAGGTTTCCCTCCTCCAGATCAATCTGTCTGCCGTCATCTCCATTGTCAACCTCTAGAGATTTAATTAAGAATCCTATCTTATTTTGTACTTGTTTATGTCATTTTACGCTTTTTGTTTGCATAACGTTTTGTGAACTAAAGAGTAATAAAACTAATGACATTGTATACCTTTTTCTTAAAATTTTTGCTAAATCATTTTATGTTTGAAAAATATTTTTTTGTCAGATTTGTATCGGTTAATGTTACTTTTTCGATGTTTTATTATAATTAAGTGATAAAGCCTTTCGTACATAAAGCTATTTTGCAGTCTTTTGATATAAAGAGGTAACTAATAGTGCTACTTTAACTAAATATATATTTTTTTTAAATAAAATGTGTGTATTTTCAAAGAAATTGTTTTATTAATTAAATATCAATTTACTATTTTTTTTTTTAAATATTTATTTAAATTTTATTAGTTGGCAAATGAGCAAGTGGTAATTTGTATTCCGCAATTGTAGATGCGTCGTCCTTACCTTAAATCTGTAGAGAATGGGACACATAGAGAGAATATTTCCCCTTCTCATACGTCCCCTTCTCCGTCAAAACAACTTACCACTTTTTGTAATTTTATAAATATAGGTGGAGATGAAATAAAACTTCACTAATACAGGGGTAAAGGTTTACTTACAACAGAACTTTCACCAACACTTTACACTTACACTTTATTTACAAGTTTATTGCTTTTCGAGAATGAACAGAAAGTCTGGCAACACCACTTCTCTCTGTAAGTTGGCAACACTTCTACATCGTTACATCCGCGAGGATAATGCTGGTAACACTTCTACATCCGCGAGGATATCAACTAACACATACACTTGGACACATTCAAAGACAGAAGAAATCTAACATCTTGCATCTATTTTGTGGGTAGACAGATATTGTTCTCCTACACTAATACTAAATGTTTTAACTTGAATTTTTATAGTTTTTAGAATAAAATTTCACAACACTAACGACTCAATTTAGAGAATGGACAGGTAAAGATTTACATTTGGCACATTTAATAAATAGTTTTCGCATTCATCTTTTTCTCCAACTACCCTGCAAGAGTCTTACGACGGGACATGAGATCTGGACCGTTTTGTGCAAAGTGGGAGTCCGGCGTGGAGCACTAGACCAGCTCGAGCACCTTGATGGTGCCCTGGCTGTTGGCGGCGAGCAGCGCGGGGCGGTCGGGGGCGGAGCGCCAGCAGACCGCGGACACGAACTCGGAGGGCTCCTCGTCGCGGCGCTCGCGCTCCAGGAAGCCGCGCAGCGCCTCGAACTTGTAGACGAGCAGCGGCCGCGAGAGACCGCTGTAGTAGACGTAGAGCGCGTTGTTCTCGGAGCCGCAGGCGAGGTAGCGCCCGTCGGTGGCGAGGCCCACGAAGTTCTTCTCGTTGGCGTGGCCGGTGAAGGAGCGCACGCAGCGCGGAGACTCCACGCGCCACAGCTTCAGCTGCGAGTCCGTGGAGGCGGAGAGCAGCGTGCGCGCGTCCAGGAACTTGACGTAGGAGACGGCCTTGCGGTGGTCGCGGAAGACGGCGAGCGGGGCGCGGGGCGCGCGCAGGTCGTAGTAGTGCACGCAGTGGTCGGCGCTGCCGAAGGCCAGGTGGCAGGCGGAGGCGGGGTTGAAGCGGACGCAGCACACGTTGAACTTGGCCTCCAGCGTGGCCACGGAGCGCTCCGTGTTGAGCGCCCACAGCTTGACGCGGGCGTCGTCGGAGCCCGAGGCCAGCAGGCGCACGTCGGCGCGGTTGAAGTGCACGGACCAGCAGCGCTTGTCGTGCTCCTGCAGCGCGCGCGTGCGCGTGCCCGCCGCCGCGTCCCACACGCTCACCGTGCCCTCGTAGTCCGCGGAGGCCAGCACGTGTTTGTGGTACGCGTTCCACGACACGCACGACACCTTGTGCGCGCATTGCATCTCCGCGCACGGGTAGTGCACGTCCACCGCGTCCCGCACCACCGACTCGAACTCGAACACCTGCGCCGGTGTTTGCGTTACTCCCTCACCCTACCACACCTCGCCCTCACCTCACCTCACCCCACCTCACCGCACTCACCTTGATGCGCTTCGTGACGCCGGCGATGGCGAAGAACTCGTTGTCCTTGTCGAACTCGATGGTGGACACGATGGTGGAGTAGTTGATGGCGTCGCTGCAGTAGGAGAGAGTGGCGAGCGGCCGCAGCGCCCGGTAGCGCGTGAACGCCGCCAGGTCCGCGCGGAACGCCTCCAGCCCCCCGCAGGGCTCCACCGCGCCCGCCCCCGCCCCGCCCAGCCCCGACCCCGCCCCGCCCCCCACTCCCGCCCCGGCCTCGCCGCCCTCCGGCGCGCGCTGGTCGCCCCCGCCCCCGCCCCCGCCCCCACCTGTCACATCAACACGTGCCGTCAATGTCTGACTGCCCACATCCCACATCTGTAACCATGAGCACCGACCTGCTGCGCTGGCTGCGCGCGACTCGAACGACATCTGCTGCGGCACGGCGTCGCCCTCGTTGACGGCGGAGGAGGAGGGCGCGGGCGTGGGCGCGGGGACCGCGGACGGTGCGACCGACGCTCCGGGGGCGGAGCCCAGACCCGGCGTGGGCGTGGCCGAGCTCGAGCCCGGGAAGTACAGCTCGTCCGCGCGATGCGCGAAGTAACACTGAAAATTATCCAACATTCATATCTATCGGGCACAAAACACAATTCTCTTTCCAAAAAAATTCAAAGTTGTCGCGTCGATGGTAAACCTGCACGAAGTCATCGAAGTGTGTGGTGAGACGTCGCCAGCGCGCGGCCACCGCGTCGCCGCCGGCCCCACCCCCCGGGCCCCCCGCGAAACTCTCCTCCTCCTCCCCGCGCCGCTCCTCCGCACCTGACGTACAGAGCGATGAGATCACACATTGACACTTGTAGCAATGATGACGCGGCTGCTAGCAGTGTACATACAGTCCTGCTGCTCGGAGGCGTGGTCGAGAGCGTGCGGGGAGAGCGGGCGCGGGGGCTCCGGAGCGCCCGCCCTCAGCTCGCGCAGCACTCGCCCCACCTGCTCCAGGTCCTGCGTGCGATGAAACATTGTGTATCATCTATTTACGACAAGCACAAGTGATACCTTGGAAACTTTGAGAATGTACTGACAGATCTGACGAGCGTGGCCTCGCGCGCCAGCTGGTCGAGCTGGTGGTGGCGCAGGCGCAGCAGCTGCGAGAGGAACTCGTAGAGCAGGCGATGCTGCGCGGCGGCGGACTCCGCCTGCAGAAGCCGCTTGCGCCGCGTCAGCACGTCCAGCATGCCGTCCACCTCGGCCAGGCCCAGGTGCCGCGCCTCCGCCGCCACCAGCGCGCGCAGCCGCACGCCCTCCGCCGCCTCGCCGGCCGGGGGCGCGGGCCGCGCGCGCAGCTTGCGCCGCGCCACCAGCTCGTTGAGCAGGAAGTTGGGAAAGATGTGCTCGCGCGAGGCGAGGGCGGCGCCGCATTTTGGGCAACGGCGCTGCAGCTCGACCGACTTGGCGATGCAGGCGTAGCAGAAGGAGTGTCCGCAGCGAGTCACGTACGCCTCGCTGATCAGCTCGAAGCAGACGGGGCATAGCAGCTCACAGTCCTTGTCCTCTAGCGAGCCGCCCAGCCCGCCCAGTGCCGCGCCGCCACCCCCTGGACCAGCGCCGGCACCGCCCACAGTTGCTGCCGTGCCGGACATTATTGCAACCCTGACAGAATAATCAACTATAAAAAATTCTGTTTAAATCTATTTAATTGTATAGTGACTCGGTTGGGACGTATAGTGAGCTGATGATAATGAAACACATTTACAGATGTAAACATGTTTTTTTGCTGAAGTAAAGGCCTATTATCCTATATGATGGAAACTTTGAGAGTCTCTCCT
Source organism: Papilio machaon (assembly GCF_912999745.1). Lineage (NCBI taxonomy): Eukaryota > Metazoa > Arthropoda > Insecta > Lepidoptera > Papilionidae > Papilio > Papilio machaon. Next base: position 4,355,554 of record NC_060013.1, on the reverse strand, counting down.
GTAAAGATGTTAATTTGCACATTAGCCCTTATTCATAGGAGCCATCAACATATTCTAAAAACTAAAGATGTATTTTGCTTAACACAGATCAGAACAATAATGTCATCATAGATAACCTATTTCAAAGCATAAATGTGAGGTCTCCGGAGGCCTTTTCTTATCACAATTCACATAAAAAGTAAAGCAAATTCAACCTTTTTTCTTACGTTTATTTTTTATTTCTTACTTTTTAATAAGGTTGAGCAAAATAACATAACATAATTGTCATGGGATTTTTAAAACAATATTATGTAGTTAAATTGTGTTAGTTAAAAATGTTTTGGGTATATAATAAAAAGAATACATTAAAAAAACTAACTACAATTAAAATTATAATGATTAGTTTAGTTGTTTTATAAAGTTATGTTATATAAAGTGACAATTGAGCAAGCAGCCGCACTTATAAGAAAAGAGTAGGAATATGGACCAAACGTAGTCCTTCCGCATGTACAATCATCAGACAATCTACAGGTATATATGTAGAATTATATTTCAGAACGAATAATGAGTTGGTGGGAAGTTCATTAGAAATTAAAAAAAAAAATGAAAATAGAGTTTCCGCCAAAGCAAGGTATAAAAAGGGTTTTGACAATACAAAAGGAGATGTTAAATTATTATGACTGTTGTAATGTTATAAATAGAAGATTTTGAAGACAGAAGAACAATGTAAAGAAGTTAGTGAATAATTAAAACTAAGTTACAAGAAGTTTTATAACAATATTGTTTTTTTTAATATGAGCCACCCCTCACATATATCTTTGATTAATGTATTATTAATAAAAAAAATGGAATCTGAACTAAATATAGGGTTCTTTGACTGCATAAGAAATACCTCAGGTACATAACAAAAATTATTTGAGTTAAAAATAATGTACAAATTTCTGGTATCTAGCTAGAATATGAAGATTCAATCATTTACAAAATATTAAATAAAAATAACTCTAGGTTAACCCAATGTTCATTTATTTATAATAAAATCTAACAGATCCTTTGACATGCTTTCAACCGTAAACAGAACATAAACACAGTTGACCTATTTCAGATTCCCGGGTAAATTTAGCTGCTAATCAATATACAACGCAACATTGATTGTTTTATTCTCACTTATGTTACTTGTAACTTTATAACAGACAATCTTACTTACGATTTAAGCAATAATTAAACTGTGGAGATATTTGACCCAGCATACTAGTAATTCTTGCTGGCCATAAGGCCGCGTTAAATCAAAATCTTTGCACATAAATACAACCATCAGCACAGCCTCCGCCCACTGCTAACAGTTCACTATACTGAGTGTACGGTGAAAATCACATAAGATATTCGGGTTAATATTTGAAATTAACACAAAATTTGTATATTTATCACTAAAAACTAGATATTCTTGTTACGAGCTTGAAATAAGCAAAAGAAGCAATCAGCAAGCAATATGCCAATTTGTCAATTTGTTCATGATTTTGATGTTTTTTGGTATTGCTGACAAACAAAACAAACATTGAAATTGCCATTGAAAAAATGAACACTTTTGATATTGTAAAAAATACTTAACTACTTTATATTATCATTTTGTTGGCTCCTATTATTTTAATTGGGCCACTTTTGCTGTATGATCATATCTGTGATTTAAATAATTGTCAACAAATGTCACTTATTGCAATTTTTTTGCCTTTTTGTTGCAATTTATCACAGCAATCCGTCAAGTTAAAATAGCCCCATCTATAATCAGAAACGTACAACAAACAAACATGGCTGACCCAACCCTCGAGTGCTGTTTTATCCATGTAGCAAACGCCATTTTGCTATTATTACAGTAGGTGCATTATCTTTCGTCAACAATGTAATATTCTGTATGAAATGTTTGTGAGATTTTTTGTGTATTTGTGATATGTGAGGTGATAATTGACCACAGTTATAAAAACTAGGATTATGGAGGAATCTAGTGAGGAGGCAAACGTCGTTCCCGGTGAGTCTAGTGCTTCAAAAATAAGCTAGATATTGAGAGTGTCTTTGAGTGCGAGGTCGAGTAACGTTAGCCTTCCCGGTTTCAGAACTCTACTTTCTGATCGCGAAATTTCTCTCTGGCGGCCCTCTGAAAGAGACTGCGAAGGTAAATATGATTCTAATACCTTTGTTTTTTAAAATTCCATTGTTAAAAATACTAAAGGAAACCTTTTACCCCGCAGACTTTACTGAAAGAGCTCGAGCGAGTAGAGGTAAGTTTGAGCTTTTCATAGTGCCGGGTTTGAAGCTTAGTGTTGTTTTGATCGCAAACGCACGTGGCTACGGCTGTCAAACTCGCTGAAAGTTTACTGAAAAGTTTTGCACTTCCGCGCTGTTGCAGGTACTGCCCAGACGGCTCGACTGGGAGGGCAACGAACACACGCAGTCTTACGATGAATTGGTGAGTGTGTTATAATATTTTTTACTAAAACAGCTGTTTATTATCATTTTGAACTTAGTTATAATAAGGGAAATAGTAAAAATGTAGCGAAATCGGAAAATTTCTTATATCGTGTCCTATACGAAAATGAACGTGTAAATGTGGTGGAAATACGAGAAAAATACATATGTGACCATTCATTGATAAAAATTAAGTTTTTCACTTAATTTAAGAAAAAAGTGATAATCATGCATCAGTATTCTAAAAACTCGTAATATGTGACGCAACTATCCTTTACTTTCGTGTGGCTTTCGCTATGTCGCATCTCGCTCTAACCCGTAGCAGCGCCCGATCTCTATCGGTATTGGCTCTCCGTCGCTGTCGTCACATCACAATGGCCGACGAACCAATGGCGGCGATTTCACGATACTTTTTATATTTTTTTCTTTATTTTAAATAATAAAGCTAAGAACTAATAATTAAATATGAATACGTAATGTAATAAAAAACTGCCATAAACTGATTTATGCGTATTGTTTTTCAATCTTGCACTTAAAACATAAGATCAACTTTAATAATTTAGCGTAAAGAAAGTTTTCATCAGTTTATAATATGACGGGTAAGATTATAAACTGATAGTAAATAAAATACATTTTTATTTAATTGTATCAGGCGGCACAACACAACGACATGTCGTGGCGGCGGCTGGCGGCGGTGTGCGAGCGCGCGCTGCAGCTGGCCAGCAGCGGCGCCCTGGCCACCAATGGCAACGCCAGCAGTACAGCAGTGGCCACCCCCGCCGGCGTGGCCAACGTGCCCAGTGTGGCCAGTACGGCCAGCGTGGCCAGTGAGCCGCAGATGAGACTAAGAGCGCGCTTGTCTCTGCTCAGCGAGTCTCTGGTCAGACCAAAACCAAAGTACTCCATACACAAGCCAGATCATTCTCTTGGTAAGTTTATTTTATAATTAAATTAATATGGCTAAAGTGAAATTTTAAATTAAACTACTTTGTAGCCTAAGATTTTTGGACGACGCGACGTAGTTTCCTTCAAGAAGCGAGTGTACCTCTTACTCAAAGGCCAGAAATACATGTGCAGTTCCTTTTGTGTAGCAGATGTACATTGGAATTGATGTAAACACTAAGAGTCTCATTTTTATTTTACATTCCTTGCCTGCGTTTGTTATGAGTACGTAAGTTTGTGACACGTTGGTATGTCAGTGCGGAGACTGGTGAGACGCGAGCTGGGCGGCTGCGGGCGCGTGTTCCCCGCCCGGCTTCTCTCCGGCCTGCAGCTGCAGCGCCGCACGCTGGGACATCTCTCCGCAGTCTACTGCCTCGTCTTCGACTGCACCGGACGATACGTCGTCACTGTTAGTGTATTTGCATTATGTCACAGTCCTCGTGAAGAAGTTCATCTGGAGGTTTATAATTGAATGTGCGTGTCGGTGTGAAGGGCGCGGACGACCTGCTGGTGAAGGTGTGGTGCGCGCTGGACGGGCGGCTGCTGAGCACTCTGCGGGGTGCGGGCGCTGAGATCACTGACGTGTGCGTGTCTCCGGACGGCGCGCTGCTCGCCGCCGGCTCCGTGGAGCGCCTCGTGCGCGTCTGGTGCCTCGCCACCGGAGCCCCGCGCGCCGTGCTGCACGCGCACGCCGGCACCATCACCTCCGTGAGCACGACCACCTCGCCGCCGCCGTCTTCTAACTCTACACAGGTGGCATCCAGTACTCTACATGGTGGTGTCCCCGCAGGTGCACTGGTCGGCGGCGGCGCACGGCGACGTGCGGTGGCTGGCCTCGACGTCGACGGACGGCTCGGTGGCGTTCTGGACGTGCGCCTCGGACGGACAGTTCCTGTCGCAGCCGGTGCAGTTCGTGGAGCGCATGCGGCCCGGCGCCTGCCACATGATCTGCGCCGCGTGGTCCGCGGGCGGCGCCTTCCTCGCGGCCGGCAGCGCCGACCACCACGTGCGCATCTACCACGTGGAGGCGGCGGGCCCGCGGCGGGTGCTGGAGCAGGCGGTGCACGGCGACGCGGTGGACTCGCTGGCGTGGGCGCACCGCGGGCTGCGGCTGGTGTCGGGCAGCAAGGACGGCAGCGCGGCGCTGTGGACGCTGCACGCGACGCAGTGGCGCCACCACCTGCTGCAGGACCACACCAAGCGCCTCAAGGTCACCATGGTCTGCTGGGACCGCAGCGACGCCTACGTGATGACCGCCGTCTCCGACAACACAGTGCGGGTGAGCGGGAGGGGCGACGGCGAGGTGTCAATGTGCGGTGTGTCATGTGTGTGTCATGTGTAACGTGTGGGTGTTGGTGTGATGCAGGTGTGGTGTTCGCGCACATACCGGCAGGTGCGAGTGCTGAGCGGACATCGGGACGAGGCGTACGTGTTGGAGGCGCACCCCTTCCTGCCGCACGTGCTGCTCTCCGCAGGACATGACGGACAACTGTTCGTGTGGGACGCGGAGGCGGGGGAGGTCATATACACTATATAAGCTAGAAAAAGATGGTTATATATCTGTCGACGTCTGTGAAACAGAGGAAGTTTTGGTATGTGTTTAGGTGCTGGCCAAGTTTCACAACCGCATCGAGGGTCAAGGGGACGGCGCCATCTTTGACGCGAAGTGGGGCACGGGCTGCAGCGTCGCGGCCTCCGACTCGCACGGCCATCTGCTGCTGCTGGGCCTCGGCCTCGGGCACCGTCTGCTGCGGCAGCTGCCTCCGGAGCTGTTCTTCCACACTGACTACCGCCCGCTGGGTACGTACCCATTTGTACTTGCGGTCGCGTCAGTTGAAAACTGATTCTAATACATGTAGTGTGCTTGTGTAGTGCGAGACGCGCTGGGCGGAGCGCTGGACGAGCAGACGGAGACGCCCCCGCACCTGATGCCGCCGCCCTTCCTGGTGGACGTGGAGGGCGCTCCGCACGCGCCCGCGCTGCAGCGGCTGGTGCCGGGGCGGGAGCGGCTGGCGCTCCGCCCCGTGTTGCCGCGCGCCGCCCCCTCCGCCGCCCCCAGCGCGCCGCCCGCCCCGCTCGGGCCCTGGCGCGGGGAGGGCGTGCGGCACACCGCCGGCTCCTGGCAGAGGGACGAGGACCATCTGCCGCCCTGCTCGCGTCCCCTCGTGCCACCTCTACCCGACTCCGTCAAGCAGAGGATCGAACAGGCGAGGTGAGCGCTCTTCGTAACATAATGTCGGCCGATATCCTCTCTGTGGCAGGTTTAACTCGAGTATGTTCTGTTGTATGTCAGCTGCGAGATGAACGAGTGGGAGAGCGCGTGGTACTGGCGCGAGATGAGGCGCAGGCCGGTCATGATCAGCACCGCGGTAGACGGACCAGCGCGCCGCCCCGGCCGCCGGCCCCGCCCCGCGCGAGCCCCGCCCCAGCCCACGCCCACTATACGACCCACGCCCGCTGTACGTACACACACACACACATACATTCAGTACCATTTGTTGTGTGACTGTATGGTGAAGTGTATATTTGTGTGTCAGATGCTGCGAGTGGAGGAGTCGCCTTCCTCTGAGAGTTCCAGCGAGACGTCCGACTCCAGCGTGAGGCTGGAGGGCAGCTCGGGCAGTGAGCGCTCCTCGCACTCGGCCACCTCGCGCACGCGGCGTGCACCTGATGCACGCGCACGGGCACGAGCGCGCGCACACGCACTCTGCACTGACAGGTACCTCATCTCACACATATACATAGTCCTCTAGTATACATACATATAATTTAATTGTATTGTTTATTGTCACTAGCATACGTTCAGAAGTCATAACTAACAAGTGAGTTCATTCAAACTTAACATATAACAATATGTCTATTACAATATAAAGTATGTTAACACAACATCTCTCTCAGTAGCTTACGTGCGGGAGGAGATACTGATGAGTGAGTTTTATTTGAAACATATCAATGATCATTTACAAGTCAATTTAATCACTATTACAACGGGATAGAGCTTAAATTGTATTGTATTGTTTTCAGTTCATCATCATCTCAGTACTCAGACTGGGAGGCGGGGCCGGCGCTAGCTCCGCCCGCTCGCGCACGTCGCCGACCTCAACCCACCGCTAGGTTACTATTTATTTATATAACAAACTATTCAAATCATTTCAACAAAAATTTTTAAATTTATAATTAACTTACAGGTACAGTCCCAGTACGACAACAACAAAACGCGTGGCTACCGCCGCTCAGAGCGGTCTCGCCAGCGGGGCGGGTAGCGGAGCGACGAGCGGGGCGGGTGGCGGTAGTGGGGGCGGTGCAGGTAGCGGTGGAGGTGAGCTGCCGGAGGCGTACCGCGTGGGCGAGTGGCTGACGGCGGTGTCGCCCCGCAAGGCGCCCTACCAGCCACAGATGGGCGACCATCTCATGTACTTCAGACTGGTGAGTCAATAAATAGCCTATATGTGTTTTTTCAGACTATTTTCTACATCTGTGTCTAGTTTCATCAAGATCCGTTGTTTCGTTCTGGAAAATACCTTCTAACAAACATCCATACATTTAAACATTCGCATTTATAATATTAGTATGATGAATCCTGCTCGAAGGATCAATTTCTATATAAACATAATTACTAAAATAGAGTGTATTTGGAGTAGGAAACATTCTGTATGTTGTGTTGTATTCCTGGACAGGGTCATCAGAGGTACTTCGAGGCGGTGGCTGAGAAGGATGTGTACAAGATCAACTCCCGAGACAAACCTTGGGACAGGATGCATATATATGTGAGTATATACATACTAGTAATTAGTACCAGAAAAGAGATAAAGTTATATTGTGTGATGGTGAGGATGGAAGGGAACGAGAAGGCAGAAGAACTCGCAAAATAAATTACATTTGGAATGAAGGCCAAACCTAACTACGAGAAATGTCCTGTTTCTTACGACAAGTGACAAATCAAATTGGAGTAGTTCGAGATATGGAACGGACTCTTTAAGGCAGGTACGGGGGAAACTGACTAGACAACCAAAACACCCCCCACCTGGTGTTTCCGGTCCAGAACAAGTGAGAAGGAACTAGAGGGTGACATAATATGTCCTGCTCGAAGGACCATGTACCTAATGTATATTGTATTGTTACAGGAATGTGAGTCTGTGAAGGTGATAGGTATGAAGTATGTGATAAAGCCCCCTCGCGTTGTCAGCCTGAGACTGGCGAGCTCTCTGCCGGGCGCGGCGGGGGGTGCAGGGGGTGCAGGGGGTGCGGGGGGTGCGCGCGGCGGTCGCACCTTCACAGTGCGGTACCACGACATGCCCGATGTGATCGACTTCCTGGTCCTGAAGCAGCAGTACGAGGCAGCAGTAGAGAGGAGATGGGGTCCGGGGGACAGGTTCAGATGTATGATCGACGACTCCTGGTGGACGGGCATCGTGCTGGAGCGCACGGGGGGCGCAGACTCGGAGGAGGAGGAGGTGGGCGTGGGCGTGGGCGCGGGCGTGGGCGCGGGCGAGGTGGGCGCGCGGCGCTGGGCTCGCGAGGCCGCCGCCCACTTCCTGTCGCTGCGCGTGCGCTGGGACAACGGGGAGGTGGAGCGCCTCTCGCCCTGGGACCTCGAGCCTCTCGACCCACAGAGGTAATGGAGACCAGATACTTTATCAATGTGGAAATTCTTTATATATAATGACTAACAGATAATCATGGCTTTATCAGTGAAAAATTATATAAAACTAGCTTTTACCCGCGACTCCGTCCGTGCGGAATAAAAAAAAATAGAAAACGGGGTAAAAATTATCCTATGTCTGTTTCCTGGTTCTAAGCTACCTGCCCACCAATTTTCAGCTAAATCAGTTCGACCTATATTGAGTTATAAATAGTGTAACTAACACGACTTTCTTTTATATATATAGATGAGTCCAGTCTTTTTGGAGATTACTTGAAACAAAATACGTTTAAGGACAAATAGACGGCGAAATTTTTTTAAGTAAATACATAATGTTATGATAAAACAAACCAGCACATATCTGTCAAGAAATTTATGATAACATAAAGATGACAAATTTTTATGTATCACTAGCTTTCGCCCGCGACATTGTTCGAGCGAAATTAAAAAAAAAAACATAATAGACTACTTGTCTATTGTGTTCTTCCAAACTATGATCTCAATCTATACATATTCCGTCTGATATATATATACGAGATGTTGTGCGCAGATTGCCGGCGGAGGCAGGTGGCGCAGTGCCAGTGCTGAGCTCAGAGCTGGCAGGTGCGCTGCGCAGATCTGAGACACACGAGTGGGCCGCAGGCGCGTGTCGTCACATCGCACGTCATCTCGCCCTCGCCATGTCACTCTCCGCGGCTGAACCCTTCGCAGCACCAGTGGACCTGCAGAGATATCCGACATACGCCCGTCTCGTACCCTACCCTGTAGACCTCTCCACCATTAGAGCGCGCTTCGAAAACCTGGTCAGTCGACAACATTTATTATTTTAAGAAATATAATCTGCAATTTCAAATGTCTATGGACAGAGATCGCTTCGTCATTTCGGCGAATTCAAATGACTTGATTTTTAAAAAATATCCTGCTCGAAGGACCGATTTATATGAAATTATGATTGTATGTATGTTTGTTTGTTTGTTCAGTATTACAGACGAGCTGCGGCTGCGCAGTTCGATGTGCGTTGTATCGCGAGCAATGCGGAGCGCTTCAACGAGCCTCATTCACCAATAGTGAGACAGGCGCGCCTCGTCACTGACCTTCTCCTGCACATCATCAGGTACACAAGTATACTAGAACTGCTTCCAGATATACTGAATTGCTAGGAGTCTAGACTAAGTTAGATATGACTAGGTCATAGTCAACCATAGCCAAGTGCGGGTTGACTTCACACATATCATTGAATATCTTCTCAGATATGTGCAGCATCACAATATTTTCTTTCACAGTAAGAACATCAGATAGAGGTGTATATGTAAATCGAAAATCACATTGATACATGTCGGGATTCGAACCCAGGAACTGCAGATTACAAGTCAAGTACTTAACCACTGAGCCACAGATGCTTTTAATACCTTAATTATAATTTCAATATATGGTGATGAAATTAATTTATCTTAAATTGTAAGTTGCTGCAATGCTCCTGTTGATGTGAGATCTTGTCCTGCTCGAAGGATCATTTAAATAATAATACTTCTATATTGAAATAAGACTAGATTATTTTTCTTTATTGGCACATAAAAAGTACATAATCTTACTAATATTATAAATATTAATGTATAGATGTATGTTTGTTAGAAGTTATCTCCGGAATGTCTCAACAGATCTTGATGAAATTTGTCACTGATATAGAATATAGTCTGGAAGAACACATAGGCTATTATTATCGAAAAACACATTACATGACAGGATTCAAACCTAGGACTTGTAGATTGCATGTCAAGTTCTTAACTCATCAACCATCGACGTCTTTCTTATGAAATCATACAATTGTATGTATGTATTCCAGCAACTGGCGTAATGTGGATGTGGTGGCGAAATACCATGAGCTGGCTGCTGCATACCAGTCCTCAGATGATGAGCCTCTCGCCGCCACACTTACAAAGGTCAGACATAGATGTAATTGCAGATGTGTACCTTTAATTGACAGAGGAAGGGACATACAAAAAGATATATCCCCTTCCTATACATTCCCTCATCCCTCAATTCCTCATCTCCATCTAAAAAAATAATTAGGGAAAATAGAATTATGTCTTTACAAACAAATTACTTTTTTTTTTATATAACAAAGTGGCAAACGAGCAAGCGGCCACATGAATTCGCCGAAATAGCGAAGCGACCGCTGCCCATAGACATTCGCAAATGCAGATGCGTTGATTACCTGAGGGTAGGCTAGATTGAGATCTACGAAGGAGGAGACGCACAAAAAAAGAATATTTAACCTTCCTATGCTTCTCGTCCTCCATCATTCTCCCATTCCCATTTTTCCTTATAAGAAAAGGAGTGAGAAGTGAAAGAGGACTAAAATGAGTCCTCCGGCACCACACTCATCAGACTGTACTTGGAGTTACTTCAACTTGAGGTTTGTCTGCTGTATGGTTGTGGTATTTCACTGAGCGAGGACTATTTGTGCAATCTTTATATCTAATCTTTACGTGTCAATCTTTATCAAATCATCTTTTTACGTTCCTTTTTCCGTTAATGTTTACCTTTAGGCAACGCATCTGCATTTGCGGATGTCTATGGGCAACGGTCGCTTCGCCATTTCGGCGAATTTAGGTGATCGTTTGCTCATTTGCCACCTTATCAGATATAAAAATATATATAAGATAGAAGACGGTATGTGTAGAAGTAATTATGTTTTAGAAGCGTGCAAGTAGTGGTGGTTCTCGCTGGGTGTCTGCATGTACTGAGCTGCTCAATGAGCTGAGTGCCTCCGCTGATGCTGAGCCATTCCGGCAACCTGTCAGTCCACAACAGGCACCAGGTATACCTTCTTCTTACCACTGATCATATAGCATCCATAGATCTTACTAATATTATAAATGAGTATGTTTATATGTATGTTTGTATGAAGGTAACTCCGGAATAGATCAACGGATCTTGATGAAATTTGTCACAGATGTAGAACATAATTTGGAAGAAGATATAGGTTACTTATTAAGTTTTTTTTTTGTTCCATGCGGACTAAGTCGCGGGCGACAGCTAGTTTTTCATAATAATTCACTAACATTTTTTCTAAGTAAATCTTATATAAATATAATGTGTAAAAGTGAATATAATAGTAGTTTATTAATTAACTAGCTATCGCCCGCGATTTTTTCCGCGCGGAATTAAAAAAAACTTAATTAATAACCTATATCTTCTTCCAGATTATGTTCTACATATGTGTCAAATTTCATCAAGATCCGTTGAGATGTTCCAGAGAACTTCATCCATACATCCATACAAACAATGGCATTGTCCATGACTACTACTACTAGTGACATATTGTGTATGTGTCGCAGACTACCAGCGTGTCGTGCGCACTCCCATGGACCTGGGCACTGTGCGAGCTCGTCTCGTCTCCGGCAGCTACACCAGAGCTGAACACTTTGCCAGAGATGTGCGTCTCGTCTTCTCCAACAGTCGTCTCTACAACACAAACAAGCGCAGTAGAGTATGTACATATCATAACACAACACAACAATATTATGACATCTTTTTGACATTACATTGATTTTAATTAATATTATCTGGCCTGGATACTAGTCTTTTTGGCCGTGATAAGGTTACCAGTGAGCAAAAAAAAACGTGTGTCGTCATGGGATGCCTGGCAGATGTGAAACATCGTGTGTGTACAAATAATGTGCATAAAATATAATATATGACAAATGAATGAATGAATGAATGAAGGAAGGAATGAATGAATAATAATAATAATAAATAATATTAAATATTATTAAAATAACCTCAGTATAGCTTGGCGACCCGTCGCCACGGCAAGCGTCGCCACGCCAACGATTCGGTTTACAAGTGATCCTATAGATGTTTCACATCAAATTTCCCAATATCTTTCGAAAGTCATCCATTTGCTTGTTCAGTTTTCGTACTCATAATTATACATACAAAAAAATATTTTGATATTTTATGGAATTTTGAAATAATTATGGCAACATTGATCAAAATATGACATTATCAAGATTTTTAATTCGTATATTTTTGGATTGCAACTAATTGTGAAATTACAAGTTTAAAGTATCCCTTAGTGATGATATATGTTGTGATATAGATCTACTCGATGACAGTACGTCTGTCGTCACTGTTTGAGGCGTTGTGGACGCGCGTCAGTATGGACTGCGGCCGCACGCGCAGCACGACGCGCGCACAGCACGCCGGCACGCGCTCGCGCAGTGCACGACGAACACGACGTGCTGCACGACACACGAGACGTGCTGCACGACTTGCACGTACAGGTACATACACATACACATGCTACTTTTTAACATTACATACATTAAAATTAATTTATCTTCTATATATATAGTCAGAAAGTCGTGTTAGTTAAACTATTTATAACTCAAGAACGGCTGAATCGATTTGACTGAAAATTGGTGGGCAGGTAGCTTAGAACCAGGAAATGGACATAGGATAATTTTTACCCCGTTTTCTATTTTTTTATTTCGCGCGGACGGAGTCGCGGGTAAAAGCTAGTATCTTATATAAAAAATTCTCGTGTCACGGGGTTCGAACTTGAACTCCTCCGAAACGGCTTGACCGATTCTCATGAAATTTTGTGAGCATATTCAGTAGGTCTGAGAATCAGCCAACATTTTTTTTTTCATAACCCCCCATTTAGTTTTTTTTTTTTAGCTGCGCGCGGACGGAGTCGAGGGCGACAGCTAGTAAATAATATAAATTTTGTTTAATTATCAGAGAGTGTACGAGATAAATCTTCAGAGGATGAGGTACATGGTGTAGGACACAGCGCCAGCTCGGAGTCTGAGCCTCTAGCTGCCACGTCGCGCCGCGTGCATGCGCATGTACATCATTCTGACAACGACACTCCTCCACTCACAAATCACAAAGGTATACATGACTAAGTTTTGATTTACTTATCTGTTGTGGAATTAAATACTTTATATTTCTCTGTTTCCAGGCAAAGGTGTTGGCAAGAAGAGTAAGACGCACAACTCAGAGCCCGCCCCCTCTACAAGCCACGCCCCCATGTTATTCTCCACAGGTAACACTCTTTCTTATTTGAGATTATTTTTTTCTCACTTTGCAAATATCTTTTTTATATTTAAACATTGAATTATGATTTTTTCAGAAGAATCAGTGGCGAACGGCACGATGTCTGACTCTGAGGGCGTGTCTGATGTGGGCGAGGGCGAGGGCGTGGGCGCGGGGGCGGAGTCCGAGGACGAGGCGGGGTCGGGACGTGGCTCAGAGCGTTCACACATCGAGGTGTTAGAAGAGGAGCTGGCAGACGATGAGGTTGAACTTACATATGAACCGGCGCAGTTACACGTGAGTATTGTGACATCAGTGATACGTGTGTCATGTGTGTCATGTGATATTTAGTACATGTGATGTGTTACAGAGGGCGCAACGCAAACGTGGACGCAGACGCAGTTCTGACAGCAGCACTGTCCGTCGCACACGTCGACCTCACAAACGGTAATCAAACAATATACAACCTTATTTATATATAAATTAAGTTCAAATTCTAATAACGTGTTAAATCTCTATTATCTCTATATCGCCATGTGTGTGTTTGTGTGTCAGTGTTCGTGAACGGTTCACGTCCGCGTCGTGCTCGTCGTCGGAGTCGTGCTCCGGCTCGGGCTCCGCTTCAGGCTCGGGCTCCGCATCTGGCAGCTCGGGGTCGCGGCGCTCCGGTCGTCGTTACGAGTCTGATCGCTCCTACAGGCCACGTTACTCTACTGATGATGATGCACCGCTACTTCTATACAGGTCATCATCACCACCTATCATCATCACACACAATATAGCAGTAATTTTTGAAGTTTAAGTTGCGACCCCTCAGGGGGTCAATCTTCGAAGATAAGATATCTTCTAAAACCTTAAATCTCACTGAACTAATAATCTGTACTTAGGTTAATTTAAGTGTAGTTAGGACGTGAATTAATTTTCGTTAACTTTGGGGTTCGTAAAACAAAGTTGTATTATATTCCGATCTCACACAGACCCCATGTTTATACATGAATTTTGTAGATAGAAAGAAAAATATTTATCATTAACTGTGTAAAACTGTGCATATTGATTGATATGTTTGTTTGTGTGTATGTAGACAAAGACAGGAAGGTGAGGATGTGGCTGGACCTTCACGACGAGGACACGCCAGGGTAAGTGTCACCTCTACATTATAATCTGACCATAATATATATCAAATATAGTCTGTCTCAATAACTTTAATTTATTAAAAAACAAAAAATATTCATTTTAAAGATTTCCTATTAATTTATCGCTTTATATAACACTAGCTTTTACCTGCGACTCCGTCCGCGCGGAATAAAAAATAGAAAAGGGGGTAAAAATTATCCTATGTCCGTTTCCTAGTTCTAAGCTGCCTCCCCATCAATTTTCAGTCAAATCAGTTCGACCTATCTTGAGTTATAAATAGTGTAACTAACACGACTTTCTTTTATATATATAGATTCTACATTTAATATGTGTTTTTGTAGTAAGACCTCTTTGTATGCAAACTTTTTAATATCCAAGGAGGTCGTACTCCAAAATATACAGAACAATATGTTTTATATTACAGAGCGTGTCGCTGCGCACGCGCCGCAGTCCGCGGAGGTACAACGAGGACAGCGAGGAGGATTCCATAGCTGCTATCAGCAAGCGCCTTCCGCATCACCACCATCACCAGCGACACCAGCACCAACTCGCCCGACGCAGGCAGAGACATGCCACACAGGTGACATGACGTCACATGACATACTACGTACAATGCGACTGCAATAAACTGATTGTTATTGTATTGTGTAGGGCGCGAGCTCGACAGCAGCGCATACGAGTGACCACAACTACTTCAACGGACATGCGCACGCGCATGCACACGACGCTCACAATGGACACGGTCAGTATTTATAGTCATAATCTGTAAACTTTGCTTTGTTTATTGGAACGAAGTTCCTTATCGCGCGTTGTGAAAGGGGGCTAGACGGAAAAAATTCTTAGGAAAAGTTGTCACGACACTTTTTGCTATAGTAAGTATGTTAACGACGAATGAGCGCTACTTCACCATGGCAACGACGTGACAATATATAACGAAAATTCATAGAAATAAAATGTACTTCTTGTGAAGACTTAAGTTTTTTATTCATAGAATAAACATTGGTTCCTTCACTAATTAATAGAAAGGAACTTCGTTCCATCCGGGTGTCCCAACACACCTCACAAGTTTTTTTTGTTTAAGTAAAAATTAAATGTGTTAAAACAATGATGCTCAAAGTAGTCCAGGTAGACCTCATGGGGTCTATGGGAGTCCAGTGATACCATCCGTTAAGCATTGGTTAGAAATAATGTTGATTTTAAAAATATTATACTTGTTATGTACCAAATGTAAATGGGTTTGCTAAGAAATCAGTGAAATATTAAAATGGAGTTTGTCTACAAAAAAAATCATTTCTTACTGCATTAGTTGTTTTATGTTGCAATTTGTGATTTCTTATATTAGTAAATTCAAGTCCGTTGTATATATTTGAATATTTGTTTACAATACTACAGGTGACGCGGGTGTGTCCGGGGGGTCCGGGTCTGCGGGCTCAGCAGGCTCTGGGGGTCCGGTGTCGATATCATCGCGAGGTCGCGTGCGCAAGCTGACAGCCAAGGCACGTGGCCTGCTCGGCAACTGAAGCTTGGCCAACCTCTTCAGCTGGAGCCCCCTGCGATAACAGCGACAGGGGGCTCCGCTGGAGCTGGGTATCCGACCAGTGTGTGAAAACATGTGACAGTGATAGTGTTGTACTAGCAAAGGGATCGTCGTAAACTGGATGACTGATGAAACTGGGTTCAGGGAAATTGACCTTAAGTTGAAGTGTCACCAGTGAATGAAGACATGTGATAGTGCTGCTGTAGTGTAAACAGAGGTGTCAATAAAAATTGGATTTTGTGAAAATGTTCTATTAATGTAGATCTTGAGTTTGACCAGTGAATGAAGATACCCGAATTTTGTATAGTGTTGTGATGTAAAATTATTAAATTATTAGTGTTGTGAAAATATTACAATCGTTAGTAATACAATTTTCATAATTCTTGTGGACTGTTGACAGCAAAAATCTTTCTTAGTTAGAAAGTAATCGACAAACATCTAAAACATAGTTAAAAATTGAGGTTAAAAAAAACATAATTCTTTATGGTTTTTTATTTCAGGCATAAGACATGTCGAGTACTTAATAAATGGCTGATTTCATAAATTTATACAACACTAGCTTTTACCCGCGACTTCGTCCGCGCGGAATAATAAATAGAAAACGGGGTAAAAATTATCCTATGTCCGTTTCCTGGTTCTAAGCTACCTGCCTACCAATTTTCAGTCAAATCAGTTTGACCAATCTTGAGTTATAAATAGTGTAACTAACACGACTTTCTTTTATATATATAGATATGTGCATTTGTGTTGAATGAAATTACTATATACAGTCAAAATCTGTTATAACGACATCGAAGGGACTACTCATATTGAGTCGTAAAAACCGATAGTTGTAACAACCGGTGACAGGTATTAATAGGAAAGATATGTATATAACATTCAGCCAGGACCTTTGATTTTGGTCAATTTAACCGGTATGTTGTTCTAAACGATGTCGCTATAAACGGTTTTGACTGTATATCGTTTATTTAAAACTGGATAAGTGAGAATCCAACGGACTTCAATATATTTCACGCAAATAGATATTCCTGTTTAATTCAAATTTCTCGCCTTCATTAAATTCAAATGTATGATTTTAAGGTTGATTTTAGAGTCATTCTGATCATCAGTGTTGACGGTTAAAATGTTTCAACGCTTTTTAGTATTTGATTTTTGGATGTCAACGGTGACACAGCATGACTAAAACTAGCCTAAGTTGTGAGATGAAATGCAGCAAGACTGACAATTGACTAGTTCAAATATTGTGTAACTATTTTGTGTTTATAGTTAAAACAATAAAATCTAGACTATAGTGACATAGTTAATGTTGTCTTCAAAGAGACTTAAAAATAGGAAATTAGAATGTCACCGCAGTGGAGTTCTGCATCTTAAAGTTAGAAATTGATGGCTCCTACGTAAACTATTGTATGTTTAAAACTCAAAATTTTCATGTCACTTAAAACAATACAAACAATTTATGTCGCATCAAACATGAAAATATCAGTCAATCAAAATATCATAGTCTAAGATCCCGCTGCAGGATTGGTGTGCTCATCGACTTTTTGTTTAAAACCAAATTTTTATGTCTATTTATAGTTAAGAGAATATATATTTACTAGGGTGCCTATCAAAGTTTGGCCGCCATTATTTTTTTTTAAATTATTTTTAATTGATTTTTGGTAAAAAATTTCGTTTATTTATTTTTTAAATAAAATAACGTCTACATAAAGGTAATTAATATCAAGATTCTAAAAAATCACGGTTGCCGTTGCGCACCTGGCCGCACCTCTTTGCAGCCAGGTGTAAACAGGTATGATTTCGATAAAATTATGCGTTTATAACCTATTTTTATTAATCATATGTCAAATTAAGGCTATTTTTTTTCTATTAATTATCATATAAAGTTGCTTAATTAAATTTGGCCGCAAATAAGGGTTACTGGCTGTTAAAGATAATAAATATTTAAGGTAGAGTGAAAGAGAGTTAGCGCGTAACATCATTTGTCAGACGAGGACAGCGATTGCCGGCTGTGCGACGCTTTTAAGCCATTGCGCATGCGTCGAACGTTAGTG
Source organism: Papilio machaon (assembly GCF_912999745.1). NCBI lineage: Eukaryota > Metazoa > Arthropoda > Insecta > Lepidoptera > Papilionidae > Papilio > Papilio machaon. The sequence goes on along the minus strand of NC_060013.1, from coordinate 4,337,766 downwards.
TTCTCAACCACCGGGGAGTAATAGAGACGACTTATAATAAATACTCCAAAAAATATGCAATTTTTTTCAAAATGACAAATTTAAAAATTGCAACAAAAAATTAATATTGATTTGATATATCGACGGTCTAGTTAGGAATTTGTCTAACTCCTTATTTTTTAGAGGGTGATTTTTTTAACATTTTGATGAAGCAATAATCCAATTACAAATTATTTGAATGATTAAAACTTAAATATTATATCTCTATTAGATATAAATAATTTTAAATGGTTTTTTAAAATGATAATACATTTTGAAGTAATTGTTTTTTTCGTACAAATAAAAGATTCTCTAAAAAGGAGTTAGATAATTTGCTAATTAGAACGTCGATATTTATTATTAATTTAAAAAATAAAAAAAATAAAACCAAGGTGACTTAAGTAAAAAAAAAAATTATTGCGAAAGTATTATTCAAAAATTTTATTAGATTTTATTCAAGTATTTAATTGTCTGTTACATATTAATTAAAAATTTAAGCAAATTAAAAAATTAATAAATTTATCTTATAATTCTTATATTTCCGTAACTCTTATTACTAAAAATGCCGCATTTGTTCAGTTGAGAACACTAACGTTCGACGCATGCGCAATGGCTTAAAAGCGTCGCACAGCCGGCAATCGCTGTCCTCGTCTGACAAATGATGTTACGCGCTAACTCTCTTTCACTCTACCTTAAATATTTATTATCTTTAACAGCCAGTAACCCTTATTTGCGGCCAGATTTAATTATGCAACTTTATATGATAATTAATAGAAAAAAAATAGCTTTAATTTGACATATAATTAATAAAAATAGGTTATAAACGTATAAATTTATCGAAATCATACCTGTTTACACCTGGCTGCAAAGAGGTGCGGCCAGGTGCGCAACGGCAACCGTGATTTTTTAGAATCTTGATATTAATTACCGTTATGTAGACGTTATTTTATTTAAAAAATAAATGAACGAAATTTTTTACCAAAAATCAATTAAAAATAATTTTTAAAAAAATAATGGCGGCCAAATTTTGATAGGCACCCTAGTAAATATATATTCTCTTAACTATAAATAGACATAAAAATTTGGTTTTAAACAAAAAGTCGATGAGCACACCAATCCTGCAGCGGGATCTTAGACTATCAGTTCTTTTTAACATAACTTAGAAATTTACATAAAAATAAGTACTTATCAAGTTTGTTTAAAAAACGACATAAAACAAGGGGGAAAATTAAAAAAAATTGTACTTAGGGTAGTTTACGCAGGAGTCATCAAATTGAGGTGAAAAATGATCTCTACTATTAATATTTATTATGTGTAAAACAATGTGGTATATTTTCAATAACTAAATAAGATTTAATTTTATATTTATACAACTAAAATATATAGTTTGTAGAAATTTGCTCATTTTATTTTATCTGTGTATAATGTTTTAGTTTATTTCGTAAGAAAATGGTCAAAATATAGATTATTAATTTACATACAAATCTGACATCAAATTTTGTATTGTTAATGACAACACTGAGGAAATTCGCCCGAACAAAAGGTCTCTGAAAGTCTCTTAATGAAGTAAATTTTGAGGTTAGGTATCTTATATTTTATTTATCTATGGTTTGGAATGACTAAAGTAAAATAATTCAATGCAAATTAATCATGTAACAAAATAATTTGAAATTTTTCTACTCAAAGATACTCCCTTAGCGACTATTTTACGACTGAGTGTACGTTGCACAAGGTATAGACAAATGTGTGTATATTTTGGTTTTACTGATGTGATGAATTATGTAAAAATATGTCATTTATATTTGATTTTAGCAAACAATAAATTATTATTTGAGGACCTCTTATATGTAAATGTTTGTCCATTTTCTATATACTTGTATATGTGATGTTTAGAGTACCTGCATATATATAGCTTAGTTTAATGTAATAACCAAATTATATGGTTTCTTTTAATATTTATGACCGAAACTTGTGATAAATTATGTTTATAACAAGCAATAGTTTATGGTTAATTGTAAAAATTGTTCTATACCAATTATCCAATAGCAGACGCGCTTGTGCTCTCCGCCAATCAGAGACCGTGACGTCACACGCAAGTCTCTTGTGATTGGTCCTTTGCGGTGCGCATGCGTGTACGTGAACAGTAAAGACTACATTGTACTATTCTGATTTAGTACTTATGACAGGATTATATTTTTGTGATGTAAATTAAATAAGACCAGCTTGTCTGTCAAGTTGAAATGTAATTGTGGACCTTATGGCTCTGTATTAGGGAATAATTTTGAATGAGTTGTATATTTCGTGTGTAAATATAGATGTACCCCGTGTCGGTATGTTGAAACCAAAATAAATCGAATATTTTGTAATGTCGACTTTGTCTTTTATTAAACGAAAGTCCCGACTGACCCAACCTGAACTTGAGATTCTACCTAGCATATTCTATTTTGGTATAGGCAAGAAGTAAACAGAAAAATAAAAGCAGAATACAAACACACACAACTCACGCCTGAAACTAGGAGGTGGCCAAATGAACCTCTGCAATCCATTTTTTGTCATTTCGAGACGGAACACGACGGGTGGCGAGCAGCGTCGCCGTCTTTTTCTGCCGGGAAATTACACATATGTGCCGGGTTGCATCACGATGTTTTCTTTCACCTTACGAACGTCGGATAAATGTATATATGTAAATCGAAAAACACATTGGTACATGGCGGGATTCGCACCCAGAACTTGCAGATTGCAAGTCAAGTAGCACCTGAGCCATCGACGATTTTATTTACAACTCTTGAATACAAACAACGGGCAAAATAAAATGATTAAATAGTCTGAAATCGCTCCTTCAGAATTTTTTAATAGTGATAGACACCAGCAACAACAACATCAGATCATACAGAAACACGCCTAAAGTGCAAGTCATTCCGCGCGCAGTATTATGTCGTGCGTGCCGGAGCCCAACTTACCCCCTTTGTTATATGGAAAGGATTTGGCGGAGTCGGGCGCATATAAATGGGAAATATTATCCTCTTTCTGTGCGTCCTCTTCTCGGTCAATTAATAGTAGGGAACGCATCTACAATTGAGGATGTCTATGGGCAGTGGTCGTTTCATTATTTCGGCGAATTTAGGTAGCCGCTTGCTCGTTTGCCACTTTATGATACATGTAACGAAGTCACATGAATTTTACTTTTTAGTGGTTGACTTTTTTTAATTATAAATATAATCATTATCATCATCGATTGCCACAATGTCCGCTCCTGTGCCGCCCGCATTCAGTGCACTCCCGCAACTACTTCTCGAAGTTGGACCTACCTCGATGCACAGTCTGCCCCAGGTAGACATATTCATCGACAATTTCGAGAGTATGGCTTCCGATGGTTATCGGAGTGGGTGTTCATGTTCATTTTTAGACCCACTCGTTCGGAGGCTCTATTGAGGTCATCGAACATTGTACTAAGTCCCTCCATGGTCTCAGCCGTGACTATAGGCTATTTTAATATACAATACTGGCCCGGAATTATTATGCTCTGTAGTCGAGATTATCAAATTCAAGTCTATGACACGGTAATAATAATACCGTGAGTGAGAGAGATACAGTTATACCCAATTCCTGTGACGTGACAAAGACAGGGATCTTCCGTCCCTTTCTGCGTACCAGGGTTTGGGGTTTGTTTGGAACAAAGGTTGTCCCCTACAAACAACCTAGGTTGTCCCTAACAAAGTTTGACATTCGTGCTATTTTTCGAAAATTGTGAGTACTTAATTGCTGTAATTGTGCAAAAATATTTTGATATTACAGTTTTAGTGAGATCAAGTGTATAAAACATGGTATACTGCTGTATTGTTGGTTGTAAAAGCCGTAGTGAGCGAAAAGAGAAAAACATAACCTTTCAATCGTAAGTACTGAAACTACGCACTTATTCACATGTATTCATACAAAATAAGGAAGAAAATACAAACTAGTTGTTCTCATAGGTGGGCACAGTTAATCAAAAAGTTAACTTCGTTAATCGTTAATTCGTTAAATAAAAATTTAACTTCGTTAATCGTTAAAGCGTTTAATTTACGAAAATTTAACGCAAGTTAAAGTTAACAGTTAAAGTTAATTTTTGTTTATATTACGAGTATAACGTCATTGAAGTTCTAACACCACGTAAGTCACTTTTTGGCCATTTTGACATTTTGATGCCATTTGCTAGAGAATCGAAAGACACATCTATTTAGCCAATCAGAAACACGTATCGGCCCATAGAAACTCGTGAAATTAAGAAAATGCATCTACACGGAATCCACCAAATCGGCGTTATATTTGGAAACAGCACGTAAGTCACATTAGTTACACCTGAAGGGCTTATAAAATACAAACTAAGCTATGATGACGACTATGTATTATTACCCAAAATACCTAAACCAAGAAGCACTCTGCCAAAACCAAAGTTGTACCAAAGCAGAATAGGTACCAATTTCTCAGATAAAATGGACCCATTTACAAGAATTAAAATGTGTCATACCTAGTGATTGTCATAGCTTTTATGACGGTTTGCCACATAAGTAAGACCTCAAATTTTATTATTAGGTATTTTATCTTGATATTGTGTAATGTTATTAGGTTTATTTCATGAAAAGTTTTGTTGAAGTTTGTTGAGTTTTGTTTTTTTTGGGAATATTTAAAATGTCTTTGAGACTGTTTATTGTTTTAAGATATTTTTGTTTAATAATAAATGTTAAATATTTAACTGTTACATTATAATTATTATTACAGTATAATTATGTATGCAAGACTTTATGTGATTTGTTCAATTAATATCGATGTCCTCCAGTACAAAGTAAATTTATGGACAATAGTAATAAAAGTGCAATTAAATTTAAAATACTTGGTAAGGGTAAATGTTTAAATACTTAAATAATAGGTATAATGTTTAATCAATAAAAAAACTCATTGCATTGTGATAAAATAAATATAACATTCTTGTTAATTCGTTATAGAAAATGGCGTAAGTCATGTCAATTTAGATATTAAAGTGACAAAACAACGTATGTCATTACATTTGGGTTAATAACTGTTTTTTATAAATAGTAAATAATTCTACATTAAACAGAACTATAATTAAGTATACGTATATTATAAATTTGTATTATTATAGTATCTATACAAAATTATGCAGTTTTTTCTCTCTCCTGAAAAGTTGCTATTTTTGACATCCGTGGTGTTAGAACTTCAACGACGATAAGGCGCAAGCGGGAAATGGCCATACGAATAATCTCCGAATCGTATGGACCGATTTTGTCGAGACTTTCAATAGAACTTAGGCTATTTTTTTACTGCGCTTACGAAATCCTATCTTTAGTTTAGTTATATAATATACTAAAATATAATTTGGACAATAGGAGCGATGTACTAATGCCTGTACCATAACAATGACATAGCATGCACTAGTTACACACACTTATATACTACACTGACAATGATGGACAATTGACTTTTTCAGTCAATTTTTTTATCGACAATCCGACGTCACGGAATTAGATAGCTAACTAAATTTAGACAACACAAATTTTCTATTAAACAGTTAAGACATGTGATAATATTAAAAAAAAAACAATCAAAACTTTTGTGCAGTATTTACATTTATCTGTTACTATTTGCACCCGGATATTCATTTGCTCATACTCCAACAACTGAACATTTAATTTTATGTAATAATTTGGTAGTATTTTTTTATTTTATTTTAGCTAAGGACCCACGAACAGACTTATCAATTTTTACGTACTTTTTATTTATTAATATAGATTTATTAATAAAACTTCTAACATCAGAGGAAACTTATTATAACATTGATAACCAATCCAGTGATACATCTCAACGCATCAACTATACAACTGAGATGCCTTCGATAACTTCTATCATCTAATGATCTATCGTCCGATCTATTGTTATATGTTAAATCAAGTTAAATTACTCTCAGTGTATAGAGCATAAGTTACACGACATAACGAAAACAACCGATCGCGGGTGATGTCTTCTCTCTTTCTTATCACCTATAAAATCGTTATAGTTAATTAGTAAGAATATGTTTTGACTTATTTTCAACGACAATCGATTAATTTTAACATAAACTTTCGATATACGTAAAAAAATCGATGTCTTTTTGTAAAGGTCACTTGTAGCGACATTTCATATATTAAATTTAGTATAACACAGTTTAACATTATTTCACTAACATAATCATTTCATCTTTTTCCTCATTCTTTCTCCTTTTGTCGTATACTTTTTTTTGTAAACAAACTAATTATCTTCGCTATTGTCTTTGCGCAGCGCACGTGCATCCCCGACCATTAGAAGGGTTGGGGCCATAAATCCATCGAGTTCGTTATCGTATTCTCTGTGCGGCTGTCCATTTGATCCTTTGTTCATATTTTTAAAATGTAAAATTATTTTTCGTTTACTACGAAGAAGCCCCAAAAAAAGAAACGACGGTAATAAACACCTAAATCCCTTTTGTTTTTGAGGAACGTTTATTGCGTGCACATTTCGTCTTTCGAATTTTTAAATTTATTTTTCATTGTTTGTTTCTTATCTACGCAATGACAAAAAAATCCTATTTGTACGCTTTTTCAAATGAACCATAAACTATTTTTTTTTTATATTTTTTGTTGTCTTTAAACTCCAACATTAAAATAAACATTTTGTCTGCAACAAAGTTTAGTTATATTTTAGGTACGACGTTGAAGAGTAATGCACTCTCGATTATTTTGATTGCTATTCAACGTAGAGTTTATCTTTTTTAATAGATTTTGCGTCTCACGTATAACAATTATTGTATTAAGAGTAAAGTGTTTTCGAACCTTATGTTGATTTTGTAACAAAGTTTTGTTCTAAAAAAAGTGATGTTAAATAAATGAAAACCAGTTTTAATGTGAATCAAATGTAATAAAGACTTTTCGAGACATTTGTGTAAATGTGAAATAAACTTTGAAGGTGTCTAGCGCCTAAACTTCGCAATATTTGATAGAGGTAAGTTTGTTTAAATCGTCACTATTTTCAAAAAGGATTCTGTGGTACTCTTTTGATCACGTCTATCCCGGCCGCTCGGTGTATTGTATTTGTATAACATGCATCACACTCGCTCGTTCTCGTTCTCGTTCACCATTCGACTCGCCGACGGTCGCCGAACATAGCCGAACTTAGGAATGTAGCCTGATCAGCCTGATGCATAATTTAAATAATATGACAACACGTCAATAAGTGTCTATTGTAACAATTAACGGACTAAATTAACGGAAGTAGAATTTAACGGAAGTTAACAAGAGCGTTAACACTTTTTGAATTTAACTTAAAAGTTAATCCGTTAAGGAAAATGTTAACTTCGTTAATTAACGATTAACGGATTAACGAGTTAATGCCCAGCTCTGGTTGTTCTTTACAGTCTTTGTAATAACTAATATGTTAAAATACGTGTAAAATCAGCTAAAATAAAATCGTATTTTTCGAACATTATGCGCCCAAACGCAGATGTCATTTGTGTCAAATAATATACTGTAGATCTGGGAAACAAGCGGCCATATTAAACTTCTTTTCAAATTGGTTGGTTATTACCCGTAAAAATAATACCACCATCTTGTTGTAAAAATTACCCTGAATTTAGGGGAAATAAATTATAGTATTTATAATGTATATAAATGAAACAATTCACATTTTTTATACTATTTTCAACAGATTTCAAAAGGAGTTTTTAATTCTAGTATATGCTGTGTTTTTTAAATATTCGATACTTTCTTATCCTGTTGATTTTAAAGAGTATGCTTTTTAATTTGTCCCATGTAAATTTTTATTTCTTAGAAATTACAATCAAAATAGTTAAATATTAAGTAGTTTTACATGTAGTGTTCAATGTAATGATATACAGAGTAATTTAAAATTATATGACTATAATATTGGTATGTTTTTTGTAGCTTTTTATGAAGACTTAGGGCTTCGTGCATATCGAAGAAAAACAGGACATCGTTTGAATGCTCGTCTAATGGACCTAAGACTGAAGAGATGCCGCGCTTTGTTGAAGCGGTACGCGGGAAAAAAATATCGGGAAATTCTTTTTTTGGAGTCACTCAAGACATCCTTGATTAAGGCAGCCGCCGATATTGACATGGACCTCGTTCGTGCTGCGATAGACGACTGGCCGAGCAGATTGAAGGCCTGTATTCAAAATCACGGAGGTCATTTTGAATAAACTTTAGTGTCATAAGAATCTATGTTTTGTTAAGTTCATTTTGGTATATAAATGGTCACATAATGAATAAACTTGTTTCAATTATTTTATATTAAACATACTAAGTACATACATATTGACTAAGTATTACCAAAAAATCTGTTTACCTAATCTTAGTCACATAAACAAAAATTACGCATTGTTTTTTATATTTATTACATTTATTAATTACAATTTAATTGGGAATATATAAATTGGTATATATTAAATTATATCGTAATTATTCATTTTCGGGACAAAACAAATAACTGGTAACCCCAATCCTTTTACATATATATAGGTATAGTCTATAGTACTCTCTATCTGTCCCTTACGGGTGAACGCGTATGTCATATCTATATAATTCTTCATCTGAGATCAAATTTAACTGCCAATGTCATTTTTTAAAGTAATGTCAAAAGTTGACAAACGTCAAATATCATTTTGTTTTTTGCTGTTTAAACACGTCATTGTTTGTATTGTGAAATATTAATAATTATAGGTATTTAGCATTTCATTTCAATTTTTCATTACCAAGAAACAAGAATAAAAGTTATAGAAGAAAATGTAATTATCGTGTTATGTGGTGTTAACATTTTATATATATTACAGAGTCGAGGTCGGGTTCAAGTTTTTGCATTTCGAGACTCGCTACAAATGGATAGTGTGGTTACAGAAGAACCAATGACAATGTTTAACCCAATTTCATTTGGTAGGTTCTACTTATAGGTAATACTTTATTGTTATATCATATTAGTCAGACAAGCAATAGCTTTTTAAATTAGATTTATTGATGAATGCCAAAGTAATATCCTATATCCCTTATTTAACGGGAATATATCATGTACAGCTAGGTTTTGTTGGTTTTTTCAATACTTCATATATTTAACACAACAGTAATGTCATAAATTGGGCCTGACTTGAATTATCAATACAGAACAGGATGTCCAATGCTATAACAGATAAAAATGTGTGTCAATCTAATATATAAAATTCTCGTGTAACGGGGTTCGAACTTGAACTCCTCCGAAACGGCTTGACCGATTCTCATGAAATTTTGTGAGTATATTCAGTAGGTCTGAGAATCGGACAACATCTATGTTTCATACCACTGTTAAGTTTTTTTTTGAACTGCGCGCGGACCGAGTCGCGGGTGACAGCTAGTATTTATAAAAAATGATTGTTGTAGGTTTTAGTCCAATTATTAAGATATATTAAAGACTTATGTACAATATATTCCAGTTCTGCAGTTCTTAGCCTCCTATGGATGGTACTTGGTGGGAGCTTCTGCGGCTGTGCTGTATGCAGCTCACAAGCTCAGTCCTCGCATTGAACGGTGGCGACAGGCCAGAGAAGATGCTGCATATCATAAAGGTGAACATTAAATACTAAAGAGATTATGGTGGCTACATTTCAACAAACAGACCCTGACAGTGGTGGAAAAACATCCAACACCAAACATCTTTAGGATCTTCAATCCAATCTTACTAACATTATAAATGTAAATTTTTGCATGTGTGGATGGCTGAATAGATTTTTCTTAGAAGGTATCTCCAGAACGGTTGTATGGATCTTGATGTAATTTGAAATTCATGTAACATAATGTGGAAGAACACATAGACTACGGAGTTTTCGTGAGAGGACAGAGTCTCTGGTCTCAGCAAGTGTAATAATTAAACAACATCCAGTAATTATTTTTCTGAACACCTTGGTGTTCCCGCTGCTCGTTTGCCTCCTTCTCTTACAAAAAAAAAATATATATATATAATGAGGTAAAGTAATATGATTTATTAGAAATCCATTGTCGAAGTTTAATAGACATTTGATGGAGAATTTGTGCAAAAAAATATATCAATGAATGTTTATGCTGTGTATGCAGACCCGGATGTGGCGTTAGCACGTATGGCTGCCATACAAGAGGCACGTGAGAGACAACAGAGGCTGCTGGAGGAGGCCTCCGCTAGAGCACTGAGAGAACAGAAGGAAGTAAGCAATCATTCACATAGCATACATTTTGAGATGTTGACAACATGTTTTTATACAAGTGACAATGGGAGTTGGTAGTAAGACTTATCAAAGTGTAACATATTGTTGTGTTGCAGCGTGAGGAGCGCAAGAGAGCGGAGGTGATGGAGAAGTTAAAGAAGTTGGAGGAGAACGGGGGACACAAACTGGGCACCGGCTCAGGGGATGGTGAGACTTAAAACTTACAGATTAATGTCAAATATCAAACAAACATGGCGGCCATTAATAGATATGTATGTATACCTATAGTAGACATCAGCAACAACAACATCAGTTGCAAGAATTGTCCTCGCTCAGTGAAATACCACAACCATACAGAAGACAGACCTCAAGTGGAAGTAATTCCAAGTACAGTCTGATGAGTGTGGTGACGGAGGACTCATTTTAGTCCTCTTTCCCTTCCCACCTCTTTTCTTATAAGGAAATAATAGGAAGGGGAGGTGGGTTTAATGGAGGAGGAGATGCATAGGAAGGTTAAATATTCTCTTTTTGTGCGTCTCCTCCGTCGATTAAAGGTAGGCAACGCATCTGTAATTGTGAATGTCTATGGGCAGCGGTCGCTTTACTATTTCGGCGAATTCATGTTGTCGCTTGCTTGTTTGCCACCTTGTTATATAAAAAAATGGTATTCCACAATAATTATATTTCAGACTACCTGCCGTTGAGTGGCGGCGCGTCCACCTCCTCGTACAGGCCTCCAAAGCGCTCCGCCTGCGCCCGCGGCGGCTGCGGCGGCTGAGTGTACTCTCATACATATCATACACACACCATACATACATCATACACTTCATACAAACTCTCAATACATATATATACATGTCATATTAACAGTTGTAACTTACATAGACTCACTGATATTTAGTAATACAGTAGAACCTAGATAACTGATAGTCAAAGGGACCGTTATATTTATCTTACTTATAAAGATTTGTCTCTTGTGGTGGTCGTCCCTCGAGATCGAACAAAAACTTGATTATCTCATACTTTTCGAAAAAAAAAAAAAGAAATCCTTACCAAGATTTTTAATAGTGATAAGAATCCCAGTTATTACAAACAGTATATTAGTAAAAACTATGAATGTTTCAATTTTTATATATAGGTTCTCCTTTATCTAGGTTCGACTATACCAATTGTATTATAAAGTATTTTATAATTAGAATAACTTAACCAGTCACAAATGTAATCCTACTTTCATGTAACAAAACTACCTATTTAAAACTGAATTTATTAAATAAAAAATCCTTTATTTCATATTTATATCTATATTTAGTTAGTAACATGTCTCATATATATGTTAGTACTTAAAATTATATGTTTAAAATATTAAAAAATGTTAAAATGTATTAAACATTAAACACAAGAAAATACAAAAGATAAAAAAGAATACAAAAAGATATTTAAGGAATACTAAAAGATAACTGAATTACACCACTTTGTATTGAAACTAATAAATTGCTCACAAACTTAATGCTCTTGTTAATTTGACATCAAATAAATATCTAAAAAAGTGTTTGTTTTATTTCATCATTTAATATTTAATTACATCTAATAAAATTAGACTGTCTGTATGTGATATTGAAAAAAAAAACATATTTTGTGCTTTGCCTATAACAAAAAAAAGGTCAAAATGTTTGCATGTCTGCAAGTTGCGCTTATTCCTTGTCCTCCTAATTCCTGGAAGGTAAGTTGATGGACGCGGGAATATTATAGGATACTTTTTTCCTGCGCTGAAGTTGCGGGCGAGTATAAATAATAAATACTAGTTTTAAAGATAGTTTTACAAGTGAACTGTCCTTTTAGATTCTTTTCAGAGCCTACAAATACCTAAGCTTCATCATTGGAAGAGGGTTTAATTTATGAGCGTAGTTTGGTATAAAATCTATATATATATATATATATAAAAGAAAATCGTGTTAGTTACACTATATCTCAAGATCGGTCGAAGTGATTTAGCTGAAAATTGATGGGGAGGTAGCTTAGAACTAGGAGCCGGACATAGGAACTTTTTTATCTTGTGTGCATTTTTTTATTCCGCGCGAACGGAGTCGCGGGTAAAAGCTAGTTAATAATAAAACTTGTTTTTACGTAAACTATTCGGCAATGTCAACGTACGACAGAATTAATTCAAAAACCAATATTAGGGATGTGCGTAGATCATTAATTAACTTGGTCTAAACAGACTTTTGTTCTTTTTGACAAGATAAATATCTGACTGAAAGAAGGAAAACAAATCGCGTACAATATTTATGTAAATTGAAAACTTAATATAGGTTAAAAAAGGCTCAGTGAAGGGCGAGTTAACGTGAAATCCGTAGTTGTTTTGCAACAAAAGCAATAAAAAAATCGATTTCACACTTTCTAATATTCTTTTTTTTATGTTTTTGTTAATTATCTGACAACAATGTCTGCGTTATTATCAACTTTATTTGAAATCGATTTGAATTTCATAATATTTCGTCTTTTGTTAACGCTCTACTGCATAAAGGTGGTGACACACTTAACTATACTTAAGATAATATTAAAAATCATATCGTCTGTGAATGTTATGTTCCTCTACAAGATTAAAAAAATAATAACAGTGGTTTTAAAGAGGTATATGTTAAAATTGAAATAATATACATATTTCGCTTTAAAAAAATCGTCAGATTTACTCTTACAATAATCACGAAGTGTTTCTACTAGAGGTAACAATGCAGTGGACATAAACAAATACTCGCGAAACAAGTCGATAAGTCCGACATATAACATGGGAGACGAGGCAAATTTATGTTTCAACAGAGAATGACAGTATGAGATTATTAGGGCTGTTGGATGAACTTATGGTGTCGATAATATCAACAATTAAAAAAGGGGTCATCAGCATTATAGAGTAGATATTCCACAATCATCGATTTCTATTCAGAATATGTAAATTCTGTTCAGTCGACGTTAAAACTTATTATCGAAGGCAATTAGCGAAGCGGACTGATAATTGATTTACTGACAGCAAATTGTAACTGAAATGTTACGCACGGAAATAGCTTTTTGTATGTAATACGAGAATTTATAATATACAGCGTTTTTTTATTAAACAAACTACAAAAATACTTAACTTTTGCTACTCTGAATTTAAAATGCTAAAACAGTAACAAAATTCTTATCTTTTCTTAAAACTCTCAAAATGCGAGTGACATTTTGGTTTTAAAACCTTCATACAGGTGATGAATTAAGAAAAAAAATGGCATCAGTTTAGTATTTCATCAGTGCCAAATAAAATCTGAATATATTTCATTTGTTATTCTATAAAATGACGACTCATCTCTTTGTTACGTCCATTATAATATTGCAAAACTCGATGTGAATTATTAAAGTGTGACTGTATTAAGATGTTACTAACCGAAGCCGTTCGAAAATTTTCTTCGTTTAGTTTAGATTCATGTCGATTTATTGTCCGTGTTTATTAAACGTAACTCAAAGTCAAGTCTAACTCAGCTTGTTTCAATTTCTAATGCACAATTAATTAAAATTCATTTTTTTTTCAAACTTAATATTTATAAAACACAATGGGTATGAAATAGGGAAATATAGAATTGAGGTAGTACAGTTATTTAAATAAATCTATTTTGAAATATGATACACATGAAATAAATACGCACACTAATTAGTCAGATTAAATCTGATTACAAGAATCTGTCTGTAGATTCCCTTATTATTTTTAAATATATTAACGAAAACTTATTTTGAAATTAGCAATTTATGCAATATAAATAAAAGAAATTAACTAAATTAATTAAGAATTTACAAAAAAAAAAAACATACAATTGATTTTCGTTTAAAAATAAAAGTGATAGTCGAATGACCGAAAACGACTCGCGGATCGCGGAGAAGTGATTGTTTATTTTTGACAATTAAATCATGGCGGCCATTGTGTTTTAAAAATCATAAATAAAAGTAATTTAAAATCGCTTTTGTGTTTTATTAAGGGTAAATGCATTTAAATTATATGTTAATATGCTTGTGAACTTCTAGTGATTTTGTGTGAATAGTTTTATGGATGTTTTACTAGTGTTTGTATTTGTTGTGAAAGTGAATTAGTGGAGTGATTCAAAACGAAATAGTTGATTTATTGTTTTTTAATCGTAATTATTTTGTTATTAAATGTTTTTGTCATAAAAGTTTCAGAAAAGTGAGTAATATTGTGATTTTGAGGTATTGTTATCAGTCATTGTTTTTTCAAATGCTCATTTCAAGTGTTATTAGAATGAAGACAGTCAGTTTAAAAGATAAGCGATTTGATTGAAAGGTCTACTAATTAACGTAATATAGACCATAATTAATTTGGTGATTTATGTGTGAACATGTAAATCTTAACCAATAACAGTGAAGTGTATGTTGCAGGCAAGTGCAAGTCGGAACGGGTCTGACATTCAGGCGCGGCGCGACGCTGCGGGCAATAACTTTGACCGCTTGATTGCCTCCAATGAACTCGAGGAGCCGTCATTCAAAGTGAATTGATTTGTATGCCTTGCAAATGTAAGCAAATAAGTGCAGAGATTTTGAGACATTATTGTCGATCGTTTATCGCTATATGACCGTTTGTAATGTTGGACGAAAATGCAGAGGGGAGTGAGGCTTGAGCCACGCAGGACGCACGAGCAGCGGCTGCGACCGACAGGCGAAGCCCTACAAGCTACGACATAAGAGGGGCTAAACTATACAATACGCGACGCCACTACTGCAGTCTTGACATATTGTGTCCCTTTCCGAAGCGCCGTACTCGAGGGAGACGGTTGTCGCGCTGTCAGGTGGTGACGTCAGGCGCGAGGGGGGCATCGTGGTGCCCCGCGGCTCGCCGGCAGTGTTCGGCTAACCGCCACACCGAGTGGACGGGCACACAATGCGTGCACGGTGAAAAAACAATCGCGATGCTGTTCGAGAGTCCCAACGCGAAACTGTTTCCGGCGTTCAACATCCCGCCGCCCGTGAGGCTCAGGTGAGCTCTACCGCCCCTGTGGCGTGCTCTTTGCCGCGTCCAGTGACCGTGTGCTATGCGAAGGCGCAAAAAACGCCAATAAAGTGATTTTACATCGGTTCAGCGCTCGGGGCGCGACATTGCGCGTCTGTCAGTGACGCCCGAGCGGCCGCACGAAACGTCAATACGAGATGACTGCTCTGATTTTTTTTGTCTTTATTAGGCCGATCACAGGAAACCTTCGCGACAGCGGCGAGCGTGGTTAGAACGCAACGTTCGTTTCAACAAAAACGACCACAACGATTGAAATGTTTCGAATCAGTGTCTAGTATCGATTGCGAGTCGAGAAAACGGACGGTCGTTCCTGTCGTGCCGGTACCGGTTTTATAATCGGCTTAGAGACGTATCCTTTGCTGGAAGTAAACCCGACAGCGCCAGCAATCAATGTAGATGCCGGTGAGCGAGCCGCGTCGCCCGCTCGGCCACGCCGGCCTGTAAACAAAGCTTGTACTGCGTGGAACTCAACTGGTACTGTGGGTGCATATGGAGTGCAGCGGGCGGCGGCACAGCACTCTGCACCCGCCGCCGCACGCAGCCGTGCGCAGTAGGAAGCTGTTTCGTACTTCCGCGCTACAATTGTGTCGGAACGGTTTTTACTACGTCCATTTGTTGGTTACATTAACGACCCAAACAACATCAAACCCACTGAGATCGCGGCGAGCACAGACTCGTCAGTAGTTTTTAACTGCCGCGAACACGCATTGCTCCAAATATCTATTTGAACAACGCACTTTATAAACATCAATGAAACTTTGTTTAGCTCCCTATTAATTTGACATCAATTGTTACAAAATGCGAGCGAACCACTTGAAATTAGCAGTTATTTTAGAAAGAAACATCTCTGAGGAGAAGATGTTACATCGAAATCTAAATCTACAAATCTGATTATTGTCGAAGCAAAAGGCATTTCGTTTTCATTATCATCTTAATTGGTTGTGTTTTACATGACGTATAAATTACTTTCTCGATGTTATTTACTGCATGCATCTCCGCGCCTGGCTTACACAACTGCATTACAACCAGGAAAATGTATGTATCGCAAATACGTTACAAAGCGACGGAGTAGATCGACTAGTTCGTAAAACATCAAATTCAGAGGTAATATTAAGAATGGCAAAATGTAACCTAAAAATACAGTTTACTTTACGGCCATGAGGTCATTTACAAGAAAACAAAAATATGATGAAAAATTAAATCGCTTCATAACAGAATTGGTTGCAATAAATTTTGCAATAAACATTCCGATAGTCGAGCATATTATTGATGTCGAGGAAATGGGAAGCGGACGCTCAATGTTGCCAATATAAATACAAAAATTGAAAAAAAACCTTTGTTCTTGATATATGTTAATTTTGTTGGCATTTAAACAATAGTTTATGTACGTTTGAACAAAAGGAGTTACTCAAAGCCTTCTTCAATTACATGTTTAAAATTCTGTAAACATTTTTCGTATCACCTTAAATTTATCTAATTTTTTAAAACATTGTACAAGTAACAACCAAACAGTTAACACTAGATTATCTGTTCAAAAGAAAGTCCTTGGCACTAAATACAAAAGTAAATGTCATTCGAAACTCAATCTTTATGACAAACCGAAAATGCAATGACCTATCAGGTAGTTATAACCTAATCATATTGTTAATGCATCGGGTCTTTGCTTGACATTGGCTCGAGAGAATAACGTAGATTAGCAATTAACGAAAAAACAAAGGTGATAAATATGTAATTACCCACATTTTTCTATATAAAACAATAGCTGGAATCTTTGGAATGGCACAATTATCAGCATTGTAATGATTGGATATTAACATACAGATGGTGATTTTATTTGGTAAAATTACTTGAATAGGAATAGTTTATATTTTACGTTACATTTTGCTTGTTGTATCAACTTCCTACTTACTATGTTAATTTGACAAAACTAAGATTTGTAAAATACGGAGTAACATATGGAAGTGAAGCATTGTCTGATAGCTAGACTTGTTTGACGTCTACTTTCATATTGGAAGACTAACTTATTTGGTCCGTAAATGATGCACAAGACTTATCATGACAACATAGTTACAGTTCTACAACAATCTTGTGACACTTTTGAACATTGAAAAGGGGTGTAATTTAGTTTCATTTATACAACCCGGGACATATACGTTGTACGGTCAATACATATAGTTGAGTAGATTAGAGTCGTCGGTCCAACAGCTCGCGTTTTGTCCGACGTCGCGTGCGCGCTCTGATTGATGTCTACAGCTGCGAAATGCGAACTAAATGTTATTATTGTTACGTTTTATTATTGGCATTGAAAATAATTACAATATTAGCTCATCTACTATATACGACTGCATGTATAATATTAAAAATAAAAAATTAAACATTCAATTGTTTATTTCAAATTGAAACCTTCAGGGTGAACCATGGTTCATATTTATCCATCTAAATATCCGAGTGAAGTTGGAACAGTGGTCTCGTATATGTCAGAGTTATAAAGATGTAACTAATAGCGCAAAGATGGAATTCTCTCTGTCTTCTTCTGCCTCTAGCCTCTACAATATTTATAATTATTACATACGAAGTTAAGTTACTAAGAATCTGTGATACGAGAAATTCTAATACACGCGATAAACGATGGAAAGATTTCACAATAATTTGTAATTTTTATACACAAATGCTCGTTGGTTAAAGGTATTCATTGCGTCCTAATGTAGGTCGCATATGTTAAGTATAGACGATTAAGCTTTCTATGAATTAATCGTTTTTGAATCAACAAATAATAATTGTTATATTAAAATCGTTAAAAACTAAAACTGAATTACATCTTTATCCCCACAACCACAATGGTAAGCCATCACCATGTAAATTTATTCTATTACTGTTGGAAGTCGTTTAAAAAATTACTCGAACGCATTTTCAATTAGTGTCAATTTTGACATCAATATCAAGGCCACAGAGTGCAGACTATCAAACATTAACCATAGATTAAAATAGCAAAGTAAACGATATTGTGAGTTGGCCGTACGTCTCGCTCGCCGGCGTTGGCGAAAGACCGGTTCTAACCGGTGTTATTATTATCCTACAGGTTTGGTCGCGGTCGCGTCTCACGAGATGTTACCCTCTCATTCCAACAGGACAATACAAAACTTGTACCACCTACGATATGGTAGAATTGTAAAGTACAAAGATGGCTTACGACTTCTTGACCAGATTATTATAAGTTTCAACTTTGTTTAGTAAAAGGTATTTTATTTCATTGTTTTCTGAATCAAATTCTATTAATTACAGATTAATGTAACGTTTTAAATTTCAGCTTATTTGTTAATTGACAAAAAGTAAGCATTAAATAAAAGTTATTAATCAAAAAATGCAATTAAAACTTCAGTGAAGTATCAATGGAATTGTCACGCAATAGATAAGAAGCAGGTAAACTAATTTGTTGTGTAAGGGATGCTACCCGGGGATTTAAGGGTTGTATTCCTGTGGGAGCGAAGCGGTTACCTGGCCGCCGGTAACTATACCTGTCACCCCACAACTTGTCAAACACTTCGTCTCTGTTGTTTTCATTTCAATAATTCATACTGTATTGGTTTTTCTGAGCAATTTAAGTCGAATGAATCTTAAAAATTGTGGTAAAAACAGTAGTAAATACCTTTTTTCCAATCTATACTCTAAGGCTTTGAGTCTGTCTCAAATTAAAAATAATAATAATAATAATAATAAACTACTGAAAACCAGCACAGGGATGGCCAAGGCCGTCCCGGTATCAACTGAGCTGGCCACTTTTTGCCACATTCTTATTTAGGTAGTGTGAGAGTTTGTGAGGTTATTTATGTTTTGTATATTTTTGCGTGTAAATAAACGTTTATTCTTTTCTCTTCTATTTCTGGTAAAACACTTTTCACGTAACCGCGCAACATTGGTTACCTTTGTTTAACAATTCCACTTTCCACTTAATTGTATTGTCACAAAAAACTAAAAAGGTCAAACATCGTAATGGCCGCCATGTTGGATATTTGACGTTCCTCTGTTTAGTTAATTTCGACTTTGCATTGAGACTATGTGAGTGACTTGTACATCACGTGTGTGTTCTCGAGAAGCGGTGGTCACGCGAACCGAGACTGCTGGCTGGCGCGAGTCGTACAGATATTCATTAGTGAAATCCCACGCTAAACAACTCCCACCATCACTACAATAATTATATTAACACTGTATTACTCTGGCACGTCAATAGATGTACATTTACGGCCGAAATGGATAAACAAAGACCGGCAACGTATCTGCGGTTCCTCTGGTATTGCAGATGTCCATGGGCGTCGATGAACACCTCGGTGTTGCACGTTTGCCCTCTTCTCTTATAAAAAAATAATCCTAATCAAAATGAGATTGATCGGAAAATTAATTATTCGATTATCTTCTAAATAACAGATCATGATTCTCGATTATTTGTAATGTTTAGATCGGTTAATGAAGTATATTGATTAAAAATATTAATACTAAGGATAAGTAAAAGCAATTCAACATCTGAAGATCTTATGTTGGCCGTAATCCGTGGTAAATAAATATAATCATCAGAATTCATCCGTGACAAGTTTTAAAGTGACATGACATTCAACATAGTTCTTATATATTAGGTCTTTACATATGAAATTGGCGTTTTGTATGGGAGGAACAAAAAGTCGAATATTTTTTAATATAATATATTTAATTAATCAAAGTATGAACCATTATTTTCTATGCACTTTTGCCATCTCATAGTTAGTTCATTGATCCCTTTACTAAAAAAACCAGTCGGACGGGAATCAATAAAATCTTTGAAGGCGATTTGGACTGCCCCATCGGAGTTGAATTTTTCCCTTGCAAGAAGTTATCCAAATTTCGAAAAAAATGGTAATCTGTTGGAGCAAGGTCCGGGGAGTACGGAGGATGTCTTAGACTTTCCAATTGAAGCTCTTCTAATTTAGTAGCCGTCTGTTGCGCAGTGTGTGGTCTAGCGTTGTCGTGAAGCAGCAGTGGCGTGGAGCGATTGACCAGCCTAGGTTGTTTAGCCGCTAGCTTTTCCATCATGGTTTGCAATTGCTGACAATAGACATCAGCCGTAATAGTCTGGCCAGATTTGAGAAAACTGTAATGAACAATACCGGCACTAGTCCACCAAAAGCTTACAAGTAACTTTTTTGGGGTTAATTTTCGCTTGGGGCAGGATTTGGCTGGCTGGCCAGGATCCAACCATTGCGCTGAGCGCTTCCGATTATCGTAAAGAACCCATTTTTCATCACAGGTAATGATTCGGTTTAAAATACCTTCATTATTGTGCCGGTTTAGTAATGTAACGCAACAGTCGACGCGCGTTTGCCGGTTTGCTTCAGTCAATTCGTGAGGTACCCACCTTTCAAGCTTTTTAATCTTCCCAATTTGCTTCAAGTGAATTAAAACAGTTTTATCACTAACATCGCAGCCTGCAGCTAACTCGGACGTGGTTTGCGATGGATCCGCTTCCACAATAGCCTTCAACTCTTCATTATCAACTTGAGTCTCAGGCCGTCCACGGGGCTTGTTCTGCAGATCGAAATTTCCAGAACGAAAACGTTGGATCCAAAAACGAACTGTGTTTTCTTTTGCAACACGACCGCCATACACAGCATTCACCCTTCGAGTCGTTTCCGCAGCACTAGTGCCACGGCGGAACTCGTACTCGTAAATAATGCGATATTTTAAGTTTTCCATTTTGTAAAATGAGTGACGCAAACAGAAAAAAACAGAAGAAAAAAAACAAATGAATGACGGTCATCGAACCACAAATACATGAGTCTATAGCTGTACAAATTTGAATTTGGAATTCCTTACCAAAGAGGAGAAATTCGTGATTAAAGTGGCCAGTACGAAAAACGCCAATTTCATATGTAAGGACCTAATACATAATTCTTGAATGTATTATGTATATAGGTATATACTTTTGTTCTATTTACGCATATAATACCGCATCTCTTTGTACCGCTTTATCATTGTTTACCGATATTTATATAAAGCTATTAATCACATAAGCTCTCAACTCCCGTGTTTGATACCTGTACAACCAGATTAGCCTCCTTTCTACTAAAGTTGCTGTTTTTAATAACTAAGGTATTAATAGTTAAATGAAAATGGATGAGCTGACAACGATTAAAGTCATAGCTTTACACTTTAT
The DNA here is from genome assembly GCF_912999745.1 of Papilio machaon. Taxonomy (NCBI): domain Eukaryota; kingdom Metazoa; phylum Arthropoda; class Insecta; order Lepidoptera; family Papilionidae; genus Papilio; species Papilio machaon. The sequence continues at coordinate 4,316,295 of NC_060013.1, read as the reverse complement.
CCTTTATTTAAAAGTTAATATAAAAAAATAATAAATTAGTATTCAATCTGTTATTCCTAAAATAACCATTACGAAAAAATTATGTAGTTAATAACATATTAAGGAAAAAATTTAAGTAATTTACAATTGTTTTTAGACAAAACACAACGATAAGTTTAGAATATTAAAGATTTCTTAGTAGACTTCGAGCCGCAAACCCAGCACTCAGTATGCGATCCGTCTCATAATTTCTGTAACATCCTTGAATGAGGTTTCCCTGGACAAAACATTTGATCTTTTTTTTTTGTACAGTGATGAACAGTAAAGTATTATATATCGATGTGTTCCTTAAAATCTCTAGATTACAGCGATAATATAGTTAAAGAGTTTCAATGAGGATGACAATGAGAATTGGACAAAATTATCATTAATTTTGAGGTTATCAGCCATTTTTAAATTTACCCATATAAATCAATAAACAGTCTATTTTATTTAAAATTTCATATTTGCATTTCAAATTTACAATAAAACTTTACAATATTACTTTTTTTTTCAATAATTATGTCTGATATGATATATATCTATAATATATGGATCCGAAAATAATGTCCTTTTTGCTTTTAATCTTTTAACATTATACGAATAAAACCTCCTTCTTTTTGAAGTCGGCTAAAAACTTCCGGCCTTTAGGCATAAAGGTAAAAAGAAATGTTCATTAAATTAGGAATAAACGAATTTTAGGCTATTCAATAACAATATAATATCAACAAGTAAACTTTATACCTAAAAAGCTATTAGTTGGCTACTTTTAGCCTTAATTTGAACAAAACTGTAAGAAGAAAATGTCTTTGCATTGTTTGTAACTGTCGTCCTGGAACAAAGAGGCCATTGTCTATGGTTGTGTAGGGAGTGCCTTACCACTGCAACTCGAATGGAGCACGAAATAATTATCTAAAATTCATTTTACATTAACTGGCTTTTATACGATACTTAATCGCACAATTTAAAAGCTTGTGCTAGCAGATTGTGTATTAATACAGTGGCGGTGGATTCACACTCGCGGCTGTAGTAACGTAGTTCACTGTCGCTTTCTTTCCCAGCATATTCGGATATCTTTCATCTCCCTCTTGTAACAAAATGTGCAAACGCATCCTTTAATTAACTTTCGATTCCTTTTCAATTGTCTAATCGCTGTACTTTAAAGTTTCACTTTACTATAATGACATAGATTATAAAAAGATGTATACGTTAACCAAGTATTACGTAGTGTAAAAATTGCTCGCGTGGTTAGCTTGCTCGAGTAATTGCAACGCAATTATAAATATTTAGTCGAATTATACAGTTTTATAAAACGTTGTTATTGTCTCTGGCTGTATATAATTAAAAAGCACGTGTGTAGACAAATAAAAACTCCGGTATTGAATTCCAAATTTAATTTTAAATGACAAAATGCTAATTTTATTGTTTATTAATGAGTTTCTTAACTCCACTGTTTGCTATATTAAATGTAAATACGACTTAATTGTTCTTCACCATAAATATAAATAACAAACTTGTAATTTTAAATTATGAGAATTTTAATTGATGTTTTGCTTGTAACATTCATCTGTTCGTTAAATAATGACTGATGCACAATTAATTTGAAGTTATGTGCTGTCACTTTACTTGTTTACCTTATATTAAAAAAGAAAAACATTAACATCTCCACGTGTCTTGTCTAATTTATAAAATACTTGTAAAACAATATCGCCATGTTTTTTATAATGTTTGAGAGCAACATAGAAAACAATTACACAGTGGTAACATGAAATTACACTGACTTGACACTCACTCACTCACGACACTCTTTTGACAATCGAAACCTTGACTCGAATTCACTACAAATGAGATATTATGTATACACTTTTCACTGAATGAAAAAGTAATTTGTTGTATATGGACATAGATGGATAATATAAACACGTCTATTACTTATAAGTCTATGATTGCAGCATTATAAAAGTATTTTAGTATGTTTAATATAATTATAATTTTTCATTTGAATTGAATTCGTCTATACAGTAAGTAAAACAGTTGAAAGTGGTTAAGGGACGTGTGGTTTTAATAGTAGGGGTGTTGCTCGTGCGCAGGACATCTGTCGGTGAGGAGCGGCAACACGCCCGCGCGGCTCCGGTTACCCACCCGTCCCTCACCCACCCGCGCTTTGCTTACTCGGGTTTCGAGGTCGAATGTCTTTGTCTTCACACCCATTATCATTGTGCTTTGACTTGACTTCTCTGAGGACTGGGATTGTAAATATTTGAAAATTTTTTTAAGACAGTAGGGTTCATGGGAGCAGTCCTAAATCTGTGATTACAGGCCTAGAACAGTGAAGGATAGGCACAAAAAATAAAGCCAAATCACCAAAGGAAGAGCCATCTTGTTATTTTACTGTAAACGTCATTTTCATAAAGTATTTAGTTCGTAGGTTATGAAATTTGTAATGGTAAAATACTCTTAAATTAATAATAGTTCCGTTTCCTAAATATAATTTTTAAAACAGATTAAAAGAGTCATAAACAATTTTGTGTATTTATTATGGTATGTGAAATAAATCTGGAATACCTATTTATTTTCCTGTCATCTTGATCGTTCGTTCACTGGAATAGTGATGTTCCCTTCGATCACTTTGACCATTTGTTATTATCGAACCTCTCAAATTTGTGTTATGGTTACTTGTCACATTTGTCACGCAAACTGTCACGGCGGGCGTAGTAAGACGATACAAGGTGCATATCTGTCATAAGACATCGATATATCACCGCCACACAATGAATTACAACAATCACATGTTTTGAATAACGCTCTGTATTGTTTTTAAAACATTACGTAATAATAATATAATTATAATTATATTCTTTGCCAAGTCATTGTGAAGCTGCTCTGAAGTGTATGAAGAGATGAAAGTAAATATTACTAACTAGCTTTTACCCGCGACTCCGTCTGCGCGGAATAAAAAATAGAAAACGGGATAAAAATTATCCTATGTCCGTTTCCTGGTTCTAAGCTACCTGCCCACCAATTTTCAGTCAAATCGATTCAGCCGTTCTTGAGTTATAAATAGTGTAACTAACACAACTTTCTTTTATATATATAGATATACGATTAATGTTTTTCGATCGCCGGAGACTAAGTCCACTTGAAATTAAAAAAAAAAACTAATAAATATAGCTTATGTCACCTGAAGATTGTGTAGCTTCGTAACGGTGATAGAATTTTTTTAATTGGTTCTGTAGTTTCGGAACTTATTCAATGCAAACAAACAAAAACAAACAATAGAAATTAGCCTCTTTATAATATTAGTGGAGACTAGCCACCGCTTGAGTATATCAGTTTGATTTTTTTTTCATATCAGTAGTATTCTTGCCGGTGATGTTCCGTCAACATAGTAAACATTATCTACATGATTGTCTAAACAGTGATTTAATCAGTTTTAGGATTTGGAAAACATAGACGACAACTAGAGATGACGAGGAGAGACATTGTTTTCTAAGATTTTTAGAGGAAGAGATTTAGATCAGTCTTAAGAAGTACAACTTTTGACTAAAAGATTAGTCTTGTATGGTTGGGTGCAATGTTGTTTCGATTAGTTGCTGTCAAGGCACGTAACCAGATAACAACATCCGTCTTAGATAAGAAGTACTTAACAAGCTTTGTGGCAGCTAAATGTAAACTATAACCTACTACAGCGTAGGCACCTGTATAAAACATTTTGTTAATTCAAAGATAATGTAAGAGAGGACAATATGAGTACTTCTGACATGGAAATCTATGATTATTAAGATATTGTTAATATCTTAATAACCAATCGTGTAATAGAAGATGTAGGAAGACAGATCGCTTGCGTCCAGTGGTAATAAAATTGCTAGAGACCATTCAAATAGACTAGAAAGTACTAAATATTATGTTTGTTTATTTTTTATATCTTTTGCTTATTTTCGTCAGTCCGGGATTTAAAAAAAACAGTCTAAGTTACTCCCGCACACATACCTTACAGTAAAAGTCCCGTCAAAATCGGTCCAGCCGTTTCGGAGATTACCCGAAACAAACGAAGACTTGGGGACAGACATACAAAAATAAAAAAATAAAGTATTTTCGTTATAAGCAACTATTGGTATTCCTGAAATATGTTAGTTTTTATATTGCATACAGGCACTCCAAAATTATTTGTTCAAAGAGATAAAGTACGTATCAATTTTCTATTTTTTCTCTAATTACTAAAGTAATTTTGGTTATAATTTAGTCTATACAAAACTAAAATATCCATAATTGATGATATTTCTATCACTATCAACCTATTACAATATAAATATTAAATAAGTGTAATTATTATATCAAATATTCGCAACTTTTGTGAATATTATAACCATTAATGTGACCCTTGTATGTCAACAAGGTGACTTTGGAAGATATCTCGTCGAGCCTGTCTCAGACGAATCAATAAGACGTTTATTTCATCAATACGTCCCTAGAAATAGCAATCTATTTCTATATTAATATTATGAAGGAATTGATACTTTGTACGGCTTTATTTTCGAATTGAAGTCAAGTGAGAGAAATGAATACGAAGACGATATATATATTTTATTTTAAAAGTGATTTATAATCTGTCTCCTCAAAAAACAATTTTTGTTATGTTATTCGTTTTTCTCATTTATTTGTACCACAATTTCGTACTATCTTGTCTTTTTCGTTAAGTTTAGATAAAGTTTTTCATCTGGACTGATCAAGATGGACATCTTTATTAACTTTTATGTCACCTTAAAATAATTTATATTTCTCTACATACAATTGGTCATCAAAGGTCACACGAGTTACATTAGACGGTGACGTTGGCCCTCAGCTTCAATACGACAACGTCAACAACAAAACGTCAATGTCGATACGTAACTGTCACCACGTCAACGTCAAAACATCATAGCCTTACGTCAAAGTTATACGCCAACGTCAAATTCATAGTAGCCGTCGATCGACGCAGGGTTGCCAGTCAGTATAAAATTACCAAAATGGAGGGACAATTTAAATTACTTTTCGACCAAATGAAAATTGAAATGGAGAAACAAACAAATATAATATTTGAAAAAATGGATAAACGACTAGAACCTTTGATTGAAGAAAACAAAGTGATGAAGGAAAAAATCGAAATATTAGAAAGAAAAATTGAGCAATTAGAGAAGGAGAAGAAAAAAAAAATATTCTTATTTTCGGGATACAAGAGGAAGAGAAATCTACTTTGGAATTATTGGAAGTAGTGCAAAATACGATTAAATCAGATTTAGATATTAATTTGGAATCAAATGATATATCAAAGGTTCATCGCATTGGTGCCGTCAAGGAAAATAAAATACGACCAGTTCTTATGACTTTTACGAACATCTGGAAAAGAAGTGAAATATTAAAGAAAAAAAGAAACTCAAAACAGATATACATCACCGAAGATTTTCCGTAAGAAATATTAGAAAAGCGAAGAGAATTACAAATAAAGGTTAAAGAGGAGCGTGCAAAAGGAAATTTTGCTTATATAAAATACGATAAGATTATAGTTAAGGAAGGTAATGTAAACAATGAGAAAAGGAAGAGAGATCAGTCGTCATCACCCGAAAATCAAAATTACGCGAAGAAACTAGTAAGCAATAACTCGTCTATAAAAGAAAATAGAAAGAATGCGTTTGACATGATGAGACCAAGATCTAGCTCATTATCATTAACAAGATCTAACCAAAGTAAATAGCAACTACAAATCAGCAACCAGAAGCGGAACAACCCCAACCCGGCTGGTCACCGTGGGGTTGACAGACCACTACCCCCTAAAAATGTATACTCAAATACTTCCCTAAAAAGACGCATAAAACGAAAAAAAATTGTATACCTTGCAACTTTAAATGTACGAACACTAATGGAAGAATATAGATTAGTAGAGTTAGAACACGCTATAAAAGACATAAAATGGGACATAATTGGACTTTCCGAGGTTAGAAGATCCGGAGAAGAAATAAGAGAATACGACGACTTTATATTCTATCATAAAGGCGAAAAGCAAGGAATGTACGGAGTAGGTTTCCTTGTAAAAAAATACCTAAAAGACAAAATAGTTAGTTTCGAAGGTATATCCGACAGAATTGCAGTTCTCAATATAAGACTAAGTGATTCAAAAACACCTTTAACAATTATTCAAGCCTACGCACCAAGCGAACTAGACACGAAAATAGAAAAGGACAAATTCTACAACAAGTTGATTGAAATAGTGCAAAGAAAGAGCAAAAATATAGTTGTCGTTGGTGACTTCAATGCAAAGATAGGCGGCAAATCAAATGAAGACGAGTTCATATTGGGTGTACACAGTAGTGGTCAACGAAACGACAATGGACAACGGTTAGTAGACTTTTCCTTTGCACACAACTTAAAAATTATGAATAGCTTTTTCAAAAAAGGAAAGTCAAGGAAGTGGACATGGATATCCCCAAATGGCAGAGACAAAAACGAAATTGACTTCATCTTGGCAATAGAGAAAGGAATGTTTTGCGATGTTAACGTTATAAATAAACTAAATTTCAATACGGATCACAGGATGGTAAGAGGTGCTATGATCATCGACACGAAGAGTTCAAGAAAACATATTATACCTAACAAAACTGTCAAATCACAGCCTATACCACAAAATATTCTGAACGAATTAGAAAACTCCTTAAAGAACTTACAAGTACACCAAACGTTACAAAGTAAATATGACTTCCTTGAAAACTCTCTGAAAGCTGTAAATAAACTACGGACGAAAAAGGATAAAAAAGACAAATTAGGCAACGAAGCAATAAAATTAATGGAAGAGAGAAACAAAATGTTGGACAATCGAAAAGGAAACCGTAATGACATAGCAAGTATTAGTAAAAAAATCCAAACATCAATAAGAAGGCATAGAAAAGAAGACAGACTAAACATACTAAAAGAACAAATTGAAAAAACGGGAGGCACTAAAAAAGGTCTTAAGCAACTAAAGGAGTATACACTATGGATACCTAACATACAAACTCAAACTAAGAAGGGAAAAAGTAGGCTAACCGTAAGAAGGACATCAATAGCAAAAACAGCGACAGAGTTCTATAAACAATTATACACAGAAACGAATAAAACGCCTATTACGGAAGAAAAGGAGGATGTTAGTGAAGAAGAAATACCACGAATACTAGAAGCAGAAGTTATCAGAGCAATTCAAACTCAAAAAAGTGGCAAAGCACCAGGAGACGACAAAATTTCGAATGAATTACTGAAAGAAACAATAACTTCAATTACCAAACCCTTAACCAACTTATTCAACGAAATACTCTCTAGTGAACAAATCCCAACTCAGTGGACAAAGTCTACCATAACCCTCCTGTATAAAAAAGGTGACAAAAGAGATATTAACAACTACAGACCTATATCGCTTATGTCAAACATATATAAAGTCTTCTCAAAAGTCTTATTAGGAAGAATAAGTAAAAAATTAGAAGCTAACCAACCAAGGGAACAGGCAGGTTTTCGCTCGGATTATTCGACCATCGATCACATTCAAGTAGTGAAACAAATTATAGAAAAGTGCAATGAGTATTCTCAGAATTACTACTTGGCGTTTGTAGATTATAGCAAGGCCTTTGACTCCCTGCGTCATAATTATATCTGGGAAACGTTAAAAATTCAAGGTATAGAGGCTAAATATATAAAACTTATAAAGAAAATATACAAAAGCTCTTCAGCAAAAATTCAGCTCGAAAAAGCGGGAGATGAGTTTAACATCGAAAAAGGAGTCAAACAAGGAGATCCACTGTCTCCTAAAATCTTTACAGCAGTGCTCGAAAATATATTCCGAAATATGGATTGGGAGAAATTCGGAATAAATATAAATGGAACGAACCTAAACCACCTCAGATTTGCGGATGATATCGTGTTATTTGCTAAGACACCGGAAACGCTCAAAACTATGTTACAGCAACTAGACCAAGAAAGTAAGAAAGCAGGCTTAGCGATGAACCCAACAAAAACCAAACTAATGACAAATGGAACAAAGGAAAACATAGAACTAAATCAGGAAGTCATAGAATACGTCGACGAATATGTATATCTGGGTCAAATAATATCTACAAAAGATCAGTATTCAAAAGAGGTTGACAGAAGAATAAGCAATGCTTGGAAACGCTACTGGTCCTTAAAAGAGATAGTAAAAAACGAAATTATCCCTATGTCGATCAAAACAAAACTATACAATACATGTATTCTACCTTGCCTTACTTACGGGTGCCAAACTTGGCCTGCTACGTACAAAAACAATCAAAAACTGATACATTGCCAACGTCACATGGAGAGAAGCATGCTAAACATAAAACTACGAGATCGATGGACTATTTCAAAAATCAGGAAGAAAACAAAAGTAAGCGACGTCTCTAAAAAAATCAAAAAACTGAAATGGAATTGGACAGGACACATAATGAGGACAAATAAAGATAAATGGACCAGAGAAGTAATGGAATGGTACCCCAGAAATGGGAAAAGACAAAGAGGACGTCAAGTAAAGAGATGGGAAGATGATCTACCGAAGGGGTGGAGAAGATTAGCCCGGGACAAGGAAGTTTGGAAGAATCTAGGGGAGGCCTATGTCGAAGGACAACCTGACAAGGAAACTGGATGCTGAAAATTTTGTTATGTACTTATAATTGTTTTGTTTTAGTTTTATATAAGATAATAATTTAAGTTCAAAAAAAAAAAAACTGGTCAGTGAATAAAGGCTTATCTATCTATCTATCTATCTACATACAATTGAAATGCGGAAAAATGTAATTTCCTGCCATTCATCAAAATATTCCTTTGTCTTAATAAATGAATTAGATATAATTTAGAAGTACTACTATATTTCTTTGAGCAATAGTGCAGAGGTAGCAACTTTCATACAGATGTCAGTCTTGCAGTAGAATTGGGTACACTCAAATAATGGGTACACTATAACAATTGAAGACCACTAGCATCAGCTGTCGATGTTGGCGGGACGGCGGTGCGGTGTAGTGCGGTGGGGTAACTATCTCGCTACGACCGGTCCCCGCCGGTTGCAACCTTGAACTTCGCCTCGCGAGATCTGGTTGCTTTTTTTATTGCGGATTATGAAATCGGATCACGAAAGCTTGTTGTTATAAATATTATAATATGTTATGAATATTAATTATTTGTAATGTAACTATATATATGATAGGTTATATAATTTTTTTTGACTAGCAAAGAGTATATTGTCAGCGGGTCCCATAGCATTGTGATTTCCTTTGTTTCTAAATCTAAGGCTGAAATAATTGCTTTGTATGAAAAAGAGTAACAGAATTATTCATTTGTTTTATTGCTATTTTTTGCGATATTTCGATCAATTAATTTTGCATTTGAATTAAATAAAAAATGTAAATATAAAATACTGAATCGAGTTTACTGCTATTTTCTACTTTCCAGTATTAAATGGTGTTTATTGATATATATTTTAGCAGCTTTGTTCATGACCCAGATATTTGCCAAACCTTCGCTCGTTTCTCAAATCTAGAGTAAAATGTGCACAATATCAGTTGGACAGATGGCGCGAGCTTTTATTTACTTTGGCCACGAATTTATAACAATTTAGTGACAGCCAAAGTCTATATTTTAACAGGAACTTGCTAATATCAACTACCAATAATAGATATCTTTATTAAAGCACTGAAATTGCATTAGTACTTTACGGTAAAATAACTTAAAATTATAGTTAGTGAAAGATTGGGAACATTACAAATTCCTAAGTATTACCCGTAAATCGATAATAGTTAAATTAAAACGGTAAAATTAACCTAACCTAGATTTCTATATTTACCGGTAAACCTTAGGATTTACCTTAGTGTGAGCTTTCAAAGTGCCATAGTAATAAATTATAACCATTCAAATTATTCGTTGTAACGAACTAGTATTGTATTGTGTTATGAAGTGGCGGTTAGTCAGTGTTGCCAGTTGTCAGTGGGCAGTAGAAAGTGAGGCGACGGCAGCAATACTCGCCGCACTTTCCACGCTATAGGGATGTTCGCGAGGTCTCTTGGGCTTACGGTCTTGCGGTCTTATTGTACTTGCGATCGTACTATATAAGAACTTAAAGTATTTTTGTCTATGAATGGATTCTTGAAATGACTATTACGCTTTAGAACTTATACTTAATTAGAATTTAAACTTAGAGAAAAGCAAAAAAAGTAAAATCTATTTTTTCTTTGACCGCAAAATTGCGGTTTGAATAAGTTTTGAAATATTATTTATCATTGGGGTGCAATAGAACTGTAACACTACGATTTTTATCTTTTTTCGTAAAATTATAATTACGGCGAAGTATAGCATTTGGCAATTTTTCGTTATAATTTACTTAAATTAACGTACTCGTAGTTCTCAATTGTGTAATTTATTAAATAATATATAAATAGATAGATATAAAATCGATAAACGTAACATATCTCAGGCACATCACTATTCGCCTATCAGTTCAATCAACCGGCGCTGTCAACTATTTACAATTGATTTTTTCCTTTTTGGCGCCAACTTGTTCGGTAACTTGGAGATAGAAAGGAGTTTCATTTCTTATTATGTTTATTATTCTAAAACTCAGTTCGATTTTATTAGTGTAAAATAGAAGATTGTTACAAATAAAAATAATATCACCGATTTTTTTTTTACGATTTTTCTAGATGTAATTTTTCTTCTCGTCGATAGATGGCAATACAGTCCTTTTAATTAACAATCACATCGTTTTGAAATACATTCCAAAATGGAGTAATTTTTATGTAAAGTTTTTTAATGCTTAGTAAGATTATTAACAATAAAAATACCATGTTAATATTTCTATATAAATGTCTAAACCACTCACGTTTAGATCAATTTAATTTTTCACCAATACTTTAATCTCGATCGTCTTGTCAAAGGATACGTTTCCAAACAGCTACTAGTTCTAGTCGATTGCCTGATTTTTAATTTAATTTTTCACTTTTAACCGCATTTTTCAAATTTCAGAGTTCTAAATTGTAATCCTACAATTTCGGTATTAAGTGTTTTGTATTAGACAGCTAATATTACAGTATTAAATGTAAGTTATGTTGTTTTTTTAATAAATTTTCCGAGGAACATCGGCCGCGCACAGTATTAGAGAGGCCTGCGATGGATGTACAAGTCAGATGGCTTGTTTATTAAACATGCATGGTGACCATCATTTTGTGTAGATTTCGGAAAGTCCTAAATAATAGCGTTATTTTGGAGTACGTTATGCCAATATATTGATTTCTTATATATAGCGTCGCGACGACACGAAGTTAGTAATTAAAATTTGAAAACATTAAATAAATGTGAAATTATAAATTACTGAACGGATTTTAAACGGTTTAAATAATGAAAGATAAAATCATACTATATTTATCCATTTACCAAAAAATGTAACAGGCTTTATAACTTTGATTGTATAACGTATGGTGATAATATCAACTGCAAATCTACATTTCACCTAAATCAAAGTATTAAAATAGAAAAGTAAACAATACTCTGATGGTCACCCTAGTGACAGCGTTCCGTTCGACGCTTTGTTTATTATTTAACATCTTTTTGTTTGCGCGCGAACGAAAATTGAAGTAAATAAAAAAATATATACTCTCCTTATTTGTTTAGTTAAATCGTGTAAACGTAATAGAGTTGAAATGTTTTTTGATAGAATATTCGATAGTTGAATTTGGTTTTGAGTGATATAAATAATGGGCCAATGCACACTTATTTCAACATTAAATCTTGACCAGCCTCAGATTAACTTTTGGAGATTGACGTTTTCAATTACGGAAAGTTTTCTTTTCGAGCTTGACAATCGAACCTGTGTAAAAATAATAAGGTCGTTAAATCTTAATAAAAAATGAAATAAAGTACCTACTGATGTATCCCATCTCACTATATGTACTAGTAATCAAGAAGATCGGCGGAGTCTTGCAACTGTTATTTTTCTTCATTTATCCTACGAACTTTTCTGAACCTAAATATATTTAATTCCGATCACATTTGTTATATCGGAATACCAGTATTTTATTTCATAATTCGTTTCGAGTAAAAATTGAATGGTACGCATTTAAGAGCAAATAGGGGTTTGTTACGAAAAAGTCCCGGATTTTGACGCCCCCGGGCCGCTGAGTTACCGGCCTGTCGGGTCACGGTCGCAGATTAAACATTCAGCGCGGGAAACGCAGCCATTTAAATTGGGACCGAGGACGCCATCTTGCGGTGGATTTTACGAGAAAAATTATTTTCGTTTAGAAATGAAGTTTTTATAAATGTATGTTATTTACTTAAGGGAAGTTAACTTGGTAGTTAATTAGTGATTGGTTACTATTTATTGGAACTTTGTATATCCTAAATAATGTACAGGTTCCGGTGGCCGAGTGAAGTAGGAGACATGAAATTACACACACACTTCTGATTCTGCCACTTAGAGAAATAGATGATGTCCGGAATGTTAATTGTAATTTGGTCGCCGAGTGTACGACGCCCTGTTAGCATCCAATACCTTAGGAGGCTCCAAGTCCAGGTCTGAGTAGAGATGGTACGGGATCGAGAACGATGTACACTTTTACTCCCGGAGGCCAAGGACCACATGACTGATGCGTCACTCTAGTTAGTGATGGTTGTATTTCTTAACATTTGTTCACTATGCAGGTTGTATAAGGATATGTACCTATAGATAACTAGGTACTTACAACTGAACATTAAGGGCTTTATAATTTTTACATTAATGCCACAATAGAATTAAAATATTGAAGTTTATATATGACTGCTAGTTATATAAATCATACTATTAAGTTTACTAGGATATAATCTGTGACCGGTTTCCGTCTCTTTCTGTCGCATACCGCACGTGGAGACCCCACAAGTGCGACAAGGACGACGTTACTACGGCTTCTAGTGTTGCTACACTCGTAAGTCACGATTGACACACTTGGATATTTTTAGGTCGAAATATTGGATCGTGTTTGCTTTAGTATTAATACGAAGAATTGGATAAATTGGCTTCGTGTTGAAAAAAAGATTTGGATATGATATCTTAAAGTGCTGTGCTACCATGTACTTGCTTGACCAATCTTTTTTTATTTTATGAAATTACCTTCGTATCTTTAAGGCGTTAAATTTAACGAGATGATTCCTGGCTGTTTTTGTATGGCGCCGACTTAATCAAGTAAAGAGTGTATCCTCGAAGGCCGGCAACGCATCTGCGGTTCCTCTGGCATTGCGGAAGTTTATGGGCGTCGGATCAAACATTTAAGGCGATCTGCGACTTGTTTACCCCTGCTCTAATAAAAAAAGTTTACCTCGAAATATATTTTTGTCACTTAAATTGTTTTAGTCGTATTAATAAAAATTTGTTCATATATTTAAATATTCTTCCATCTGCTCTAAATATTTAGTTTTGATTTTTATAAAAATAAACTTTGGTAAAGAAAAATATCTTTTCATCATGAAAAATATATTTGTGTTTAATGTATCTGTAATGGGAACGCAGCACAAGGGCCTTGTATTAAATGGCGGGAAAACTTCCTCAGCTGCAACTGAACACCCGCCAAATACAACAAAATGGCGGATACAGTTATTGTTTATGGAGATTTAAAAGCTTTTGATAATTTAATTTCGGATTTCCGTTGGCTTATATTAAAATTATTTACAAGTTAACGTTTGAAATCTTTTTTTTTACAAACAGATTATAGTTTTTTTTTTATTATAAAATAGATAATATCGAGGGGAACGCAGTGTGAAAGTGGGAACCGATACTCACGCACGTAGCGTACGCACAATGACGCGGAAGTGGTCAGCAAACTCTAGTGTTTGCTGACTACTCGCTGGAACATATTCTTTGTTCTAACTGACCCGTCAACTACGGATACATCGTGGTTAGCTTGACAAAGTTATCTGACCCGGTGGTCATAATTATAACTAAATTAATATAGTTCACTAGCACCCTCAATAGCAAAAAATTGTCACAAGATCCTTTTCCTACTTTTGCTGTCATGTCACTTTGTTTTATACCGTGTTCTAGGCCCATTTAGGTTTTACAGATTTTCTAACAGAAGTAACGGCGACAGTAGCGCCTCTCTCACTGCGGCCAGGGCCAGATATCCTTGTTTGATATCTCATAATCGCCATCTGCCAATGTCAAAAAAGAATCACAAGAACCTTGTCGGGCTGTAGCTTTATTGTCTTGTTGTAATTTTGTATAACTTGACCGCGATAGCAACGACGTCTTTAGCCTGTCTTTAGTTTGACGATTTTTTAACGAGTTTCTGACAAAAACACAAAGTAGACAGAGTCTCACGTAAGGTTAGATTAATTTGATTGAAACAATAATAATTATATACATCCTGGTCATTTGCTTATTAGTGTTATCGCAATAGATTAATTAACATATTTATAATTTTTGTCTAATTGATCTGTTTCCATTGTTATAGTTAAAATGTCATTGACAAGCGACACGCACGTCTTCTGGGTGATAATGGAACAAGGATTAACCATTTAAATTATAGCAAAAAATAAATTATACGTCGCTCAGTCTGTCGCAATTATTTGATCAAGTCACGGATTCTCCGGTACTTCATTGATAACAATAGAATTAATTTTAAATAACGAACTAATGACGAAAAGTTAGGTTATAACGAAATACTCGTATGTATTTACTTGTGAATGGCAACTTTAAGATATTGTTCTCCGATTAGAATTATTACACTTATGATTTAAGCTAAAGAAAGTATTAAGTTTTAAATTGAAAACTATGCATACAATGCATCAAACAAAGTTACGAATAAATGTAATATTGCACGATAATAATAAAAAATGTTCCTTTATTGTAAGTTTTGTTTTATACAAAATAAACTCCGATAACATTTTGTGGATAAAAATTTGAAATGTATATAGTTAGTTGTTATAGAATGTTGAACGTTTTCTATTCCAGTGCATCTTACAGTTAAAAAAAAAAACAATCCATCGTTAAACGTACTGACCGCAAGATGCATGCCGAATGTGACGCATTCCTACGTCACATTGTAGAAAAACAAACGAGAAAAAACTCGCGAGCTGACACTAGAGTAGGTATGGCAACACGCTTCGTACAATGCCACGGAAAAAAAAACAACAGTCTGACAGCGCGCGGTGAACGCACGCATTTCTGCCCCCGAGTCGAACTACGATTTTATGTTTTTAGCGTCCACAGTTACATTAAAAAATATTATGATATGAACATTAAATGATAAAGTATTCATTCAAGCTTTTAAACAACAGAAATTGGTTTCGAAATTACGATATAAAGCAATATTTTTCATAATATTTTAAGGTTTTTTAATCCTTTTTGTATTCAGTATGAAACATACTAAAAATATTAATCGTTAGGCAATGACCCTCATTTGAATAAAGAGGTTGAATACACTCTGTCGGTTTAAACAAAACCTCTTCGCTTCATTTGTTTGTTGTAATGAGAGGAAAACGTACCTTGAGTTTATTTTTTTAAACGGGTTTGTTTAGATGATTTTTTATTTTTAAAAAAGACAAAGGCATAAGTGTACATATGTCAATTTACATCTGCTTACCGTCTGACGAAATTATAGTTTTATTTTAAAATCTTTGGTATTTGAAATTAAAATTGAATAATTATTATATCTTTCTTCCGAACAAACGTATTTAAAGTTAATGAACCATGAAATTCGTTTATTATTAGAACAAATTCGTTATTGTCTCAGTCTGTCTATCCCGAGCTCAGTAAGAAGGCGCGGTGAGCGACGGCCGTGAGTGAGGTCAACGGCCCCTACGGTTCATTGCTGTGCAATACTCTACCCACAGAGACAACATATTTTTTTTTAAATTTTAACTGCTTTAGGTTTTAAAAAATCGTATGATAAACTAATTTAAATTTAATACGGTAGGCTCGAACACTTGAATCGTACATTTAAATGCTAGATTATAGGAGATACGCAATTTTTCCCATCATCTTTTCCGATGGGCAAATGTGAAACTAGAATGACATTTGAGTTTTAAAATATTGTAAGTTACAACAAACTTTGGTAAAAAATCAAGTAATGTACTAAATTCTCTCACATAATACATTGATAACACAAAAATAGAATCATGACAAAGTTATGATTAAAAATATTTATTTTCTCTACTCTGTGGTTACGTTACTCTGTGCATCGCAGTCCTTTGTGGCGAGCCAGTACTGCGTGCACAGTTTTTGCACAAATTTAGATTAAAAAATATAGTAAAAAACGAGTAGGTATATTGTGAATGAATTAACCTTTGATTTTTTATCTTAATTGATGCATTATTTGAAATAACCCGACTGTATATGTTATAAAGCGTTTTAAATAAGAATTGTGGACTTCTTTGGCTGAAATTGGACAATAATTCACAATCAAAGATTTTCATATTATTATCTTTTTACTAAAATAGTTTTGTGCACTTCTTTTAGTATTATTAATTAAGATACTTTAAAAATAAAAACATATTTACGCAAATAATTCTGGTTAATAGAAAGACAAGTATATCTGACACGGTGAGCATAAGTCAATATAAATTATGATGGTTCACTAGCGTCCTCCATCTAAACTTACGCATCTATATATATAAAAGAAAGTTGTGTTAGTTACACTATTTATAACTCAAGAACGGCTGAATCGATTTGACTGAAAATTGGTGGGCAGGTAGCTTAGAACTAGGAAACGGACATAGGATAATTTTTACCCCGTTTTCTATTTTTTATTCCGCGCGGACGGAGTCGCGGGTAAAAGCTAGTTAATAATATTAAGTAATATATATATTAAGATCAAAGTACTATTCAGTCGTAAAAATTAGTTTTAAACTGAGACATGCAGCTCGTTTATAATCTAGTGATATAATTAGTGTGTGATCTTCTAGGAAATGTTAATAAATCAATTATTTTTATAACGCTGTTACGTACTTCACAACGACAACGTGTATTTTTGTGCAAATGTTCATTGTAAAATAAATATCTAATATATAAAATTCTCGTGTCACAGTTTTCGTTCCCGTACTCCTCCGAAACGGCTTGACCGATTCTCATGAAATTTTGTGAGCATATTCAGTAGGTCCGAGAATCGGCCAACATCTATTTTCCATAACCCCCCCCCCCTCCACCCCATTTTTTTTTAAACTGCGCGCGGTCGGAGTCGCGGGCGACAGCTAGTAAATAAATAAATAAAAATGCGTAACAACTTACTAGGGTAATATAGAAAATTGTAAAACACAGTATTTTAATTATTAAAGAACTGTACGTAGGACAATTTCATTAGACAGTGTAACAATTAACCTTTGACAGTGTCAAACTGCAGCAAATTATAGTAACAGTTAGGTATCCGTAGTAATTTTCTACGACTATCCACACCCTTGTGGAAAAGATTGAAGACGTGAAAGGTCAGCAGCAATCAGGTCGCCTTGTCCCGACTTGATATACGAAGTCTGGGGACAAAGACAGGACGTGGTGTTAATTAAGACTTTTCTAGGAAATGTATTTTTTTTCTACACTAATGTTATAAAGGTAAAAGATTTTTATGTAACAAATAAAATAAAGACCTAGTGGATTATTTTCAAAAAATCTTTTGCCATTATTGTTATATTGAAAACTGAGAACTGAGTAATATATGCTATGATTAATACGAGACATTTTTTAAATTCCTCGAGGACGTGTTTAATAGCTAGTACTACGTTTTGATATTTACAACGACTTCGTAAATATAAAGAATGGAATTTCTTACTCAGAATCATTTCATGGTTACATAGGCAGTAGTTGATTTCTGTTACTAAATACACGCTAACTATTACGAGATAAAACAATTACTTTGAAGTCAATCGTTTTAAATTTACTAATATTATAAATGTGAATATTTAGATGTATGGATGGATGGATGTTTGTTAGAAGGTATCTCTGGAACGGCTCAACGGATCTTGATGAAATTTGGCACAGATGTAAAACATAATCAGGAAGAACACATAGGCTACTAAAAAAGTTTTTTTTTAATTTCGCGAGGACGGAGTCACGGGCGACAGCTAGTTATAAATAAAAGTGTCCATTTAAAAATGTTTTTCAAGACAGACATTTAATCGATTTGATTCCATTCATTAGTGACGTAGCAAAACTATTGCATAACAATTCAGATTTAGACTGGGAGATGTCTAGACAGCGTCGGTGGCGCAGTGGTGAACCAGACTTGTAACATTAAGCTCCGCTTTCGATTCTACCATGTACCATTGTGTTTTTAGATCGAATTACATATGTTTATTTATTCAACGTAATAATGGTGAAGGAAAACATGGTGGTGCTGCAGATATATGGGAAGAAAAGTGATTATATGTGAGTTTGGATTGCCAGCCCTAACAGTTCATACTGGTGATGATGTCTGGTCTGTTATGGTCGGTCCAGAAGCTTGATGTTTTCAACAAACAGCCACAGTCATCAAACACTTGCCAAACACTAAACACATACACCCAACAAAAACAGACATTCCTGCGTTTATCGGACATTCTTTGATTTGTATGGAAAACCGCAGAGATCACAGGCCAATCCACACGTTCTTGTTTGTTGTTTGGTGTTTGCTGTTCGCCGTTGTTTTCCAAGGGTGTGTAGCTGACTTTACAATTAGATGTTTGATAAGACATTTACTGAGATATATTTATGACAGGAGGCGCTGTGCAATTAGTGATTTATAAAAAAAAATGCTCTGGCACACCGCCAGGGGCGCTTACGTCATGACCCGCGCGCCTTTCGTATAAAATACGACGTCCTGCGGACCGAGGTTTAATAAATACTGGAAGTTTAATATTTATTAGTCTCAAACTATATAACTTTCTATTCATTTTCTTATTTTAATTCACTCAAAATAACAATCATATGAACTCTGTCTTAACCAATCCTTTGCTCTACATATTAGTTGTAACCACGTTATGAAAGGCAAATGATCAAAGTAACGCTTCACTTGTTGGATCAAATTTTATGTTTGTATTAAATATCCAATTTATTTGAACCAATAAAACATCAATCCACGAAGTATTGAAGTTAGTTTGTTTATCTACAACAGAGAGAATATGTATATTGCATGAATTTATTACTAACTAGCTTTTACCCACGACTCCGTCCGCGCGGAAAAAAAAATGCACACAAGATAAAAAAGTTCCTATGTCCGTCTCCTAGTTCTAAACTACCTCCCGATCAATTTTCAGCTAAATCAGTTCGACCTATCTTGAGTTATAAATAGTGTAACTAACACAACTTTCTCTTATATATATAGATAGATATTCCAAAGAAGTTATATCATTTTAGGTCTAACTTCAGACCTAGTTTTAACTAGTTAGCGCCTTCACAAGTCTGAGTATGTAAGTAGGTTAATTCCGGTGTTGTCCGATAGAGGTCGCAGTATGTATAATATATTGAAGTTTACATCTTTGAATTCATATGTGGTGATATCGTGGAGTTTTTTTTTTTAGTAATTTAGCTATTTATAATTTAAAAGACAGATATGTTATATAAATTTAAAAAAGGTAAAATACTGATTTCTCTTACTCTTGCAAATACTACGGAAAATTATTTAATTACGAACTATTTAGTTTTTATACATAAAATGCGTTCAATTAGATTAATTTTAAACTTTTATTTGTTTACCAAAAGTAAAGTCTTGATAGTTAGTCCATTTTTTAAATTATCTAAATTAAAAATAATTTAAAATTATCTGTAAGAAAATAACATTTAAAAATTTAAGAAAATTAAAAAAAATCTTTAGCGTAATCTTGACCTGAAAGTAAGCCCTGCTTCTTTGAAGGTTTTAAGGGATGTGAGGGTGTAAGAGGGTGTAAATGATGACACTACAGCCACTGTGGAAGCTTCCTCTTCCTGTAAAACTTCGCAAACTATTCCCCAGTCAAATAATAATCTCTAATATTTATTATCGTCTAAATATTTTGGAAACTTCTTCGTCGTCTAAGAATTTGATACGAGCATTTGAAGTATTTATAATACGAGACATGTTTTCTTTTTTCATAGATTTTGTTAAGTCATTTAAGTTCATTTTAATATATACGATACGATAATTTTATGTACTTATTTTTTATGAAAAAAAAATCTTTTTTATTTGTCTTAAACAAGGAAACGTCTAAAATAATTAAAATACAAGCAATAGTTTAATTTAAATGCTAAATATTAAGTAAATTCCGACATTTCCTAGGAACACGCGTGATGTGCCTAGATTTGATCTTTTAATATGCAGGCCACGCAGATGTTCTGTTTATATTAATAATATAAAAGAGCTGTCTATCCGTCTGTCGATAGAGCTAATGGATTTATAATGTCTGTGAATATTTTAGGAACTGATTTGTTTTTTTAAAAATAGTGTTAGTATATAAGTTAAATATCTGCAAAGATATAAACATTTCTTCACTTAGATTAGAATCTTACTCTTACTAATATTATAAATGCGAATGTTTAGATGTATGTTTGTTTGAAGTTATCTCTAGAACAACTCAAGGGATCTTGATGAAATTTGTCACATGTAGAACATAGTCTGGAAGAACACATAGGCTACTAATCATTTTTTTTTATCCGACAGCTAGTAATATATGTATATTTATAAAAATCTGGCATTACTTTCAAATTATGTTTTATAGTGACAACGGGAGCTGTTATAAATATGTTTTAGTTTTGTATATTGTTATTAGATGGTCTGTAATAATTATCGAATGTCGCATTTGTACATATCTGTTACGAGCGAGACTAACATATTATTTGGCATTTTCAGTTTAAAAATGAATAAGATCAAAGTAAATCTGTCGAGTGACTTGTCAGATGCAATTCGTCTTGTAACGAATCGGTCGTGTTACGTCAATCGTCCGTCCTTGACTGGCAAATGTGGTGACCCACAAGAGTGACGGAAACGTAAGATGTAAACATCGTCACGCTAAAACGGTTGTCTCCGTCTTACTTATCCGTATGTCCTAAGTGCGAGAGGGATAGAGGACACGTGCCCGCGAAGTTATTCATGGAAGGGGGTTTTATAGATCAATGATCTACGCGAGTTATATATATGTAAAAATGTTTGTCTCGTTCGTTAGTTTGTTATTTAAGAAATATTTATTTTTATTATACATTTGGTCAGACATAATTTTAACGAATATTTTGACGCAAAAGCTTTTAGTGGATATATTTTAGGACAGCGGTTCTCAAACCTGAGCTTGGTTACGGAACCCTTTTGGACCTTAGAATGGTTTGATTGTTTTCGGGTCTAGATTAAACAAATTCTTATTTATATGTATTTTCTTGTTACGTTGCGTAAAATACACAATGATTTCTGGACAAATATTATACACATTTCATCAAATAATTGTTCAGACCTAGTTCAAATTCCTTAACATTAGAAATGTCATGTTTGACATATTATGCATTTGTTTTTTATTTCTTTTTCTTATATCCTCTTGCATATGCTGTAAAATTCTTCAAGTATTTATAACATAGTTTAAAAAATTTAAAAACTATACAACCAAGTTATCTAATTTATTTTTACTATTTAAATACTTTTTGTAGTGTCACGTATCATAGTTTTCTGTACTATGTCTGATATAAGTTGATAATTAATATTTCATTTATAAAACAAGCATCGCCGCGGGGCGAGTCACTACTCATAAAGGCGAGGTCACCGGACGTTTGGATAGATGTTGGTAGTGTATTTCTGATACAATATATTGATGGATTACTTCATATAGTCTGTCAAAAATCGCTAGAAAAGTACAGATTTCAACAAAGGAATACAGCTTAAATATCTACTCATCGTTACAGCGTCAGAGCTGCGCGGAGTATGCAAATTAAAACATATATATGTGTGTAGGAAAATATTCTGCGAGCTCACCTCGCTGCAGGATGAGACGCCATGACCCGGCAGTAACATCCTGGTTGTACAACGTTTTTAATATCACAAGTTTTCAACATGAACGAAATACTATAGGTGGGTTTTTTCTCTCTACTATTTTTAGTTCAATGTACAATAGAAAATGTACATTTTTATTTTGTAAAATAAAATCCACGATTGTTTAAAATAGTTAGTCATTTGGTTAGATTTCGTTTGTTAATAACGGTTTGATTTTTGATTACTCTTTAAATGTTATGATGCCCTGGTATTTATTAATAGTACATTAGTCCATATATGGGTAATAATCTTTAAGTGTAGTTTAAGTAGGTGAAAACTACACTAAGGGCACCACTTCAGGAACCATCTAACGGGTGGGAGTAAATTTTGTTGATACTTGGAAATAAACGTTATATAAATATAGATTTATTTTAGAACTAGCTGTCGCTCTCGACTCCGTCCGGCTATGAATTCTTTTACATTATGTTCTACATCTGTGCCAAATTTCATCAAGATCCGTGGAGCCATTCTGGAGATATCTTCAAACAAACATCCATCTAAAAATTCGCATTTATAATATTGGAATGATTCTTCAATCAAAGGAATAAAATGAAAAATTATTATTGAAACCAAATTATTTATGGAGCACCATTCGAAGTAATATTGGTCACCACTAGTAGAGTTGAATGAAGAAAAAACGAATAATTGAATTATGTTTTGAGGTCAAGCGTTCTCTCGCTTTGAACTTAAAGTGGACCTCAGGTACGGTATTGAAATTACAAAATAATTTCATTATTACTTTATATTTCACTGTAATTGTTTACAGATCAACTTAAAGCAGTGGTTTATTTATTTAATCTACATCTATACACAAAAATATATTAATAAAAATTTTGTTGTCTGTCTGTACGACTGTCCGGAAGATAGGGTTTGTTCCGGGTAATCTGCGGAACGGCTGGATCGATTTTGACGAGATTTTCACAGAAAGGTAGCTGTCACTACACTACACACTGCACATACACTCGGGCTTATTATAGGATACTTTTATTAATTCTGTACTGACGAAGTCGTGGGCAACTGCTTCTTAAAAAAAGGTAAATAATATTCCGGGAAGAAATACCAATCTCAATAACATATTTAACATCTCGCTGTTCATATTGAGACATCTATATAAAGCTTTAACTTTAACAAACCGTCTTCTTGGTAAAAATCGTAAAATTCCACGTAGAAACCTACGTAACAAGAGTCATCAATCGAGCCATGTTTCAACCCACATAATAATTTTGCTGTTAATGTAATGAAGACCTATAACAACATATAGTCCGTGGTATGAAGGTACAGTCGGAAGTGGAAGCCACACGATACCTGACGGCCGCGGTGTCACGTGTCATACTACGTAATTGTAGGGTGACCATACTGTGGCTAATATTATAATGTAGGATAAACGAGTAAATTAATGTCAGTAGATTTAAAATTCTATGTTACTGTAGGGTGACCATACTGTGTCGGCAGTGATGAACAATCTTCTGTAAATTTATAATGTTCTGGTAATTAAATTTTTAAGCGAGCAGGGAGACCATACTGTAGAAAATATGGATAGTCTCGTGTTAATGTGTTTTGTTGTCTTTTATTTTTTTTAATTTTCTTTGTTATGATTTCACGTAATTTAAAGATTTATAATTTTTGGACTAGATGGCGTTGTTCTTAATTTTAAAAGGAAATGTTTTTCTTTATTCATACCTTGCTTTATTATTTATTTAATCAATTTTTTATTTTGTTTCAGGTAAATAATGGAGTACTAGGAAATATTAACATCGCAAGCTTTATCCAATAAGCTCTTTGTAATATTGTAAGTAGTTTTATAAACATTTTGTGTAAAAAACTATTATCTTTAGAACCATAGTATTACTCGTGTATACCTTGTCACTATATAACTTGTATGCACTTATGTTTCAATCCTGTACCTATACTCAGGTGCACCGGAAGTGTCTTTGAAAGCATAAAAGCTCCACCTGTTTTGTATTTCCAAATACGACACTTCTTTGCTATAAAGATAGGGTTGCCTCTTACAACTGCTATGTAATTATAACTCAATTTAAAAGCATATTATATGAAGTGTTGTTATTAAACTCTACGTTTTATCTATAGTATGTAATTTGATGGCTTCATTGTAATTCGTTTGTCTCTAAATAACTCTTTGGAAAGTGTACAGTAACAAACACAAATAGATGACCTCGATCGATTGCCCAAACGACATAAAAACCGTCACTATTCATAATTAAACTAATTACCAATAGCTATCTCAATCATTGCTACCAATAAAAAATGTTTGTAAAGAAACTTTTTAAAGGAACCAATACTATAATTTAGCAAACCTTTAACTCCACTTTGTGTAAAGTGTATTGAAAGAAGTTTACATAATTTTGAAGTAGACAAAATATTAGTAAATTAATTGATAAATATTTACTATCCTTATAGTGTAGTATAATTTGTGTTGGAGGCTTTGTTTTAGTTCTCTTTCCCTTGCCAACCTTTATTATAAGAAAAGGATGGGAAGGAAAAGTTGCTTGGAGGAAATGCATAGGAAAGAAAAATATTCTCTTTCTCCTCCTCTGTCGATTAGAGGTAGACAACGCATCTCAAATTGAGGAATTCTGTGAGCAGCGGCCAGTTTACTATTTCAGTAAATTCAGATAGCCGCTTGCTCGTTTCGTACTTTATGATGTAAAAAACATAACTATCAATTTAAATTACTATTACTTAGCGGTTAATACTTAGAAATACCGGTCGAAATGTTTCTGCAAAAGTTTAGTGACAGCCCTAACAATGTCCACTTTTTCAATGTTTTGCACTTTGGTGAGTGGTGAGAGACATAGGTCGCGCACCTGACGACGATATCACTTACAGATCTGTTGTGCGGCTGTTGTTGTGACTACTTAACTTGAGAGCTGCATTGTAGCCTGTACTAGCAGTGAATTACAGCTGTCGCAGTCCACACACTCTTTTATTGTCTCCGTTGTTTCCTGAGAGAGTGAAAGAGACATTGGTGAAGATAGTAGTGACTATACCTAACATGTAGCTTGTGTAGACTTAAACAGTAAAAGAATTAATTTTGCTTCCCATTTGGGATCGAATACCGTTCATTGATAGGTCTAATTGAATGATGAAGGTCAATTTTTTTCCGAAATCGATCGGAAATAATCGTCCTAAATTAACCAACTCGTCACACAATCAATTCATTGTATAATATTAAGAATTATTTATTAAAAACTCAAGTTATAACATACAGTTTCTTAGTTCGATACATTAACTCAGATATAATTAACTAGCTTTTGTCGGCGACTTCGTCTACGTAAAATTAGAGAAAGGGTGAAATACAACTCATGTGTTACTATAGACTATGTTAACTTTGTCAAATTTTAATAAAAATTATATCAAACGTTACCTACGGGAATCGTACACAATTCCGGAATATTAGCTGATGGTTTCATCCAGACTGTGTTTTACATCTATACCAAATTTCATAGAGATTTATGAAACAGTTTACGAGATACTTAGTAACAAATATCCAACCAAATATTCGCATTTATTTAATATGAAGTTAGATATAAAAGTATCAACAGCTAGGACATTGCGGCGAGCTTCTCTTCCCAAACATCCCTCCCTCCACTCCGCATTCCCCGCAGTCTAATTCCGTCCGTCCGTCTGTCCGGTCCGTCATAGCGGCTGATTTATGCCGCCTATCAAAACTCACTTAGGGCTGTGGCATTTATCTTGGGCATATATTTATATTATATAGAAAATCATGTTATGTAGGAATTTTTGAACGAATAACTTATCTAGGTATGGTAAACTTAGGTAGGTGTCTTCCGAAGTAATTTTTCACCAACTTACGGATATGAGATTTACTTAAATTTGATTCGGATGTATAAAAAAATGAAAATTGAGAAAAGCTCCATAGATGGAATAGAAATAAAGACGCTTATCGATTACTCTTAATTAGGTGAAATTAAGAATTAGAAATGTAAAAGAAGACTTCTTTAACATTTTTGTATACTTGAAATAAAGAATATTGCAACGACAACCCTGTAAGAACGAATAAAATAATATAGCTCGAATTAATTACGCGCAATCGCGGACGGAGCCGGGGTTCGACGCGAGTTATTTACGGTGACGGCTGGATGTACATGTGTTCGTGGAAATTTTCTATGACCTGGACATAACTGACCGAAATTCCGTAACACTTTGATATAGTTACTTGTTTAGTTAGATATTTTTACGTAATGGGCCTTTAGTCTTTTAACGTATTTCTATGTTTTTACAAAAAAAGAATATTGGTGCAAGGGTATACTTCAGTTTCTTTTTGACCAGTAGCATGCATACGCGGATTTTAGGATTTAAAATAGAGAACTGTATTTGATTAGCGACTCCGTCCGCGCAGAATTTTAAAAAAAAACTTAATATACTGCTTACATGTTCTTCCAGACTATGTTTCACATCTGTGACAAACATCAAGATTTGTTGATCCGTTCTACAGATTCCTTCTAACAAACATTTATCTAAAATTTCGCATTTTTAAAATTAGTAAGATTTAATTCAAAAAATTTAACATAATAGTATTAAAATATTTGTATTATTGTCAATTTGTCTAAAAATCATTTAAGTATTTTTTATTTTATATTATAAGGTGGCGCACGAGCAATCGGTCACTTGAATTCACCGCATTGGGGAACGTTGCCCATAGACATCTGAAGGTACAGATGCGTTGCCTACCTTCAAACGATCGAATAGGAGATGCAAAGAAAGAGAATATTTCCCCTTCCAATGCTTCCCCTCCTCCATCCACCTTCCCTTCCCATCGATCCGACCAATTCGTGCAACAAATGTTGTTGCTAGGGTTTACCACTGTTAAATTGTATGTACAATAACTGTTACTCGTATTTTCTCTAAAAATCATCATCAGATAAACTATCTTTCTATATTAATGATGTTAGTGATAAAGATATATTTGATACAAATGATACCGACCTCAATACGTTAGTGTAAACAGTCAGTTTGCCGCAAGGAACTATTTTGGTACCGCGGTTTTGCGGAGTTGATCAGTTATAATTATAGAAATCTGGATTAATAAATAATAAATCATAGCACTTTATTACTAACTAGTAAGTTGCTTAGCTCGGGTTAATAAATACTTAAGGAAGAAAAAAATTTTACAGCCCAAAAAATGACTATCATGTCTGTCCTCTTCTAATCCCACTCTTAGTATGGAGACATTAGGTTTTTGTTCTTCAGATTGATTTATGTTTTGTCATTTCAGTTGTCACTCTATTAACAACCTTATGAGGTAAAAATAAGCAATGAAAACTTTTTTTTTTAATAATACAGTCAAACCGTTTATAACGACATCGTTTAGAACAACATACCGGTTAAATTGACCAAAATCAAAGGTCCTGGCTGAATGTTATTATAATAATAATAATAATAATAAACTCATTTAATCCATTCAGAATGCAAACAATAATTGGAAAGAAAACGATAATAATGTAATATAAAAAAAAATAACAAACATGCAGAAGGGAGGGAAAAACACAAAACTATATATATAAAAAAGCAACAGGCATGTACATATTAACAAGTATAAAAAATTAAAGTTCCTACTAGGTTTGCAATGCTGAATGGACAAGGCCTTTACTCAGCATTGTGCTTATTACTTTTCAGAAATAAGCGCTGATATTCTGTAAAAGCCTGTACGTCGTACGTATTACATATCTTTCCTATTAATACCTGTCACCGGTTGTTACAACTATCGGTTTTTACGACTCAATATGAGTAGTCCCTTCGATGTCGTTATAACAGATTTTGACTGTATTAGTAAGAGTAAACTGTTGTATATTGACTGGCAGTGGTATGTGCCAGCGTGTGCGGTCCAATTGATTTGAGTGATTGCATTCAGATGACAGCCGGTCCCATCCATCGAGGACGATAGGTGACAGGTGACAGGCGACAGCTGTGCTGTCCCCACTTGACTAATTAGCTATCGACGGACCGACTGACTTCTATCTATAGCGGATCTATATCGTGCAAATAGTTGTACTATTTAAAGCTTTTTATCAACTTGCAAATCTAGTAGACTAAAATGCACGTTGGTTTAGCGAATATTGTTATTTGTTAACAGCGCCATCTATAAGTTTAATTTTGAATCTAAACTGGCCATCGTTAACGGGGTTCTTTGCCTTTTTCTAATATAAAAATTATGCAGATAATGCGAATTCTATTAGCCTGACATTTTATAAAGGGTTATAAAAACACTTTAGTACACTAACCGTATAATAAGTATCAACTTGAAGTTAAGTAAATAGTCCACGTTTCAGTCGTAAATATGGCAACCTAACGACACACTGCAGTTTGGAACACAAGCATTACAGCGCAGGCATTGCACGGAAGTAACTTGGTTGCAGCTAAGTTATTATGCACTGCCACTCTATACTGGAACTCAACAGTCTTATGAAATGTTTAATTTTCCTGCAAAATAAATATTTAAGTAAGCCATGAAATTAAAAATAATTACAAAATCCTAAGTTCATACGAAAAGGTAAAGTGGTACATCACGCAACAACAATATTTGTTGGGTGCATGAACAGACCGGGTCGACCGGTGAAATACTACAACCATATAGAAGACAAGCGTGAAGTGGAAGCAATTTCGTCTGATTACGTGCCGGAGGTCTTATTTTAGACCACGTTCCCTTCCCACCCTTATAAGGATGATGGCACGACGATGAAAATGCTTAGGAAGAGGAATTCCCTTTTCTGTGCGTCCCCTTCGCCTTTGATTTAAGGTAGGCAACGCTTCTGCAATTGCATATATCCATGGATAGCAGTTGCTTCGCTATATCGGCGAATTCAGTTCACCGCAGGCGCATTTTTAATTAAAAAAAGGAAAAACAGTGTTTAGTGAATGTCATATTTTTTTATTATTATATAAATACTTAATAAGATATTAGGAAAATATCCTATACAAATTATGGTCACCCTACATCCATAACCAATAACGAGATTGTTGAAATTAAACGGGAATTCCTCGCCGTGGGGCGAAGCTTTTAGCAGCTGTAAGTCACTGAGCTGGCAATTTGCCAAGCATGGCCAATCCCTGCCAACCTTCGCCAAACTCAGCCAAGCTGCCAGGCCTGCTATAATACTAACTTTATGAGTTCTCAGCACAACAACTAATTACCGAATATGAGTTTATGGCCTGTCTTGACTGAGTCTGATTTAAGTATTGAGTAATTTCTTAGACTTAAAAGTTAAAAATAACCTAAAACTTATAAAATGTTGCCTTTACGTTTAACGTTAGACAATTTTTTTTATTAATTACTTTATATTGTTTAAAATTATTCAATTTAGCGTAAAATACTGTTTGAAAATATTTATTTATAATTTTTTTATGTTGTCAAAAATATAGGTTATGTCAAACTTTTCCCGCCAAAGAATTCAGAGACATAAACAAGCAATGTATCTTAACGTAGCTAAGCGCCACACTGAGGGTCGTTTAATGATACTTTAACAGTGGCTTGTTGTAGTTTGTTATACTAAATTAAAACTTAAGAACTCCCCTTAGTAAAAATTCTGAGTGCGATTGTTTATACGACATTATTATCGCAAAAGTACCAGGGCATCATAAAATTCGAAGAGTTATCAAGAAAGTTATAAATTATTTTCGTAATACAATTGCTTTTTGTTACATTTTAATTTTCCAGTCGCTAGCCTACGATAACGTTCATATAAACCTAAACCAATAAACTTTATCAGAGTCTCAGAGATTCTCAAATCCAATGCTTTATTTGCACTTGTCCCCCGCCATTATGTCCACGCTAGGTCTGCTATGGACGCTATGAGATCATCCAGAAAAGAGTTATACCTATTTGCGGTCATTATTTCGATTTCAGCACAAAATATCACGGGTTGCTTTTTAGTTTAGTGGAAAATAGAGGTCAGTAATTAAACTTTAATAGATAAAATAAAAAACATGAAGGTACGAACACCCTAAAATTTAATTTCCAATCTAAAGTTATTTTTGGAGGAAAAAAAACTAAAAAAAAACTCAGTGAACTAGAAACATTGTTTAGACGCAGTCGTATTGAAGGTATCCGCATTCGATTCGAATACATACATCCTACATTCTCTCCATACAAACTAGTTGAAAACTCGACGTCGATTCATCGTGGTTTTTTTAACAGCATTCAGAAAAGACTTCAAACAACCGCCTATACGATTCAATGTACGCGAGATTATTTTTTCTTTTATTGTTACTTGCTGACCCCATTTTATATACAGTTTTTATTACGAAACAATTGGAGAGTTTTAATTAAAAAAATACACACTATAATTCTTCTATCTTACTAATATTATAAATGCGAAAGTTTGGATGTTTGTTAGAAGGTATCTCCGGAACGGCTCAATGGATCTTGATGAAATTTATCACAGATTTAGAACATAGTCTGGAAGAACACATAGACTACATATTAAGTTTTTCTTTTAATTCCTTACGGACTGAGTCGCGGGCGAGAGCTAGTAATAAATAAATAAAATCTAATAACACAATGTCTTTACTCACGAAACAATCAAATTGTAAATTCCTTACCCACGTAACAATATTCATAAAGGTATGTAAAGATGTGTCAAATACAAGACCTATTAATAACAAAACTGGCCCCGCAGAGGGTCGGCAGAGACCCAGCAATGTCATTACAAGCATTATATCAACGGCCAATTGTTTCCCGAAGTCATTAAACTTGACTGTCCGGGTACAGTGGAGGACGTTTATTCCCTAACCATTGCGTTGTTTTGACGCTAGAAATGCATTTAGGTCGAAAACTGGTTATAGGAACATACATACGTGGCAAATTATAGCCTTTCTGGTAACTCGCGTTACGTTATTCGATCGTAAGTGGGAAGCGAATTTTAGGCTTCAATTGTACAATGGGTTGTACGCTATTGTCCTGTCTGATGATGAATGTCCGCATAAATCTATGGAACAATTCT
Organism: Papilio machaon; assembly: GCF_912999745.1. Classification (NCBI taxonomy): domain Eukaryota; kingdom Metazoa; phylum Arthropoda; class Insecta; order Lepidoptera; family Papilionidae; genus Papilio; species Papilio machaon. Next base: position 4,285,316 of record NC_060013.1, on the reverse strand, counting down.
GCTTACGGTAGTGCGGTAATAGGAATTTATTTAACACCTTTATTCTGTATTATAAATCGTTATTTATATTGTTTTCTAAAACAATTATAAAATACTTTGAATAAGTTAAATGTTTTCTTTATTTTAAACGACATCTACAGACTCTTGGTCCGTAATCTTTTTAGCAGATATTCCTTCTGCTAAATGACAGTGATTCAATTGTTTACATCATAATAAATTAATTAAGAACGGCTTATCTTCGAGCTTATTATCGCTTACAACTTCTATAAGAACAAACATAAAAAATCAGATTTTACTCAACACATCTACATATATAAAAGAAAGTCGTGTTAGTTACACTATTTATAACTCAAGAACGGCTGAATCGATTTGACTGAAAATTGATGGGGAGGTAGCTTAGAACCAGGAAACGGACATAGGATAATTTTTACCCCGTTTTCTATTTTTTATTCCGCGCGGACGGAGTCGCGGGTAAAGCTAGTCTGTAATAAATTGACAAATGAACTGTCAAACTAATCATCATCAAATAAATACAGTAAAACGCAGAAATTATTTCTTTCGATGTAATTATATTTGCTGTTCAGTTTTATTAGAATTTTCTTTAGAAGTACTAAAGTTAACTATCTAATAACAGTATAATAAAGATAAAGGTTAGCGAGTGTTCAGACTGAGAAAAATTTAATTACAGTATAATGATTATTTTAGTGCTCTGCTTTAAAAAACTAGACATGTGAAGAAGATTCTTTATTTTAATTAAATATAATTTACTTTTGTTACGTTACTAATTGTTACTTTAAGTACATTTTACTTTTTATTTTACTTTAATATACTATTTTCTAGTTGTAAAGTGACTATCGAGAATAACGCCATCTATTTTAAAATTAAATAATTTTAAATTATAGTTAGAGATTTTTTTATCTTATCTTACTTCTTACTAATATTATAAATGCGACAGTTTAGATTAGATGGATGAGTGGATGGATGTTTGTTTGTTTCAAGGTATCTCCGGAACGGCATAACGAATCTTGATGTATAACATAGTCTGGAAGAAGTCATAAGCTACTTATTACGTTTTTAGTTTTTTAATTCCGCGCGAACGGAGTCGCGTGCGACAGCTATTATGACATAAATCCTGAAGCTCGCAGCTTCATTGTCCTCATAGACCTCTGAACTCATTACAGCCTCGCGGAGGACTGTAGAGGAGGGAGATGGGTTGTAAATCCTCCATTGTTAGAGGTCAATAAATCTATCGAGAGGAACCATTGAATATTTAAATCTATGTGCGAGATATTCGCGACTCAACGAATTAATTCCTGGCACACAAAAGGTTTAGTACAGTTGAGTGTGGAAAATGTTATAAAAGAATTTATTAAAATTTCAACAACATACATACATATCTTACTATTATTATAAATGCGAATGTTTGGATGGATATTTGTTAGAAGGTATCTCCGGTATGATTCAACGGATCTTGATGATATTTGGCATAGATATAGAACATAGTCTAGATATGTATATGATCCTGGAATTGTGTACGATTCCCGTGGGACAATTTTCACATATTTACATACATTATTGAAATTTGCAATAGATGTCTAACTAATATTATAAACTAGCTTTTACCCGCGACTCCGTCCGCGCGGAATAAAAAAAATGCACACAAGATAAAAAAGTTCCTATGTCCGTCTCCTAGTTCTAAGCTACCTCCCCATCAATTTTCACATAAATCAGTTCGACCGATCTTGAGTTATAAACAGTGTAACTAACACGACTTTTTTTATATATATAGATGTGAAAGTTTAGATGTTTGTAAGATGGTATATCCAGAACGGCTAAACGGATATCACTGAAATTTCTATATATACAATACATGTAGAATATAATATGGCTGAGATAATAAGCTACAAATCAATTTGTTTTAATTCTGCGCAGACACAATCACGTGTAAAAGTTGGTTATATAATAATAACGTGAAGTGAAGACTTTGGCTTTGCTGATAAAATAAAATACAGTATCCGTTAAATCTGGTTCATAAAGCTTTTTAAAAATATTTATATATTTCATTAATAATATTAATCTGAGAAATATATTATATGTTTGTGACGTACGAGATGTCACAAACACATGTCGCTACTCGACATCGAGTGCTATTTACGACTTCAATGAAACATAATTATCTAAGATCCACACAACCGCTGTTTAGTTGGACATAAATGACTTCTTAAAAGAACAATGTATCTAGCACAACACAAATATTTGTGACAATAGCCATCATATCGTCGTCGATAAGATTTATACTAATTTTGACATAGGTACTTGACGATGAAGATACGATGGTGATTGTTACAAATCTATATATATATATCTATATATATATAAAAGAAAATCATGTTAGTTATACTATTTATAACTCAAGAACGGCTGAATCGATTTGACTGAAAATTGGTGGGCAGTTAGCTTAGAACCAGGAAACGGACATAGGATAATTTTTACCCCGTTTTCTATTTTTTATTCCACACGGACGGAGTCGCGGGTAAAAGCTAGTCTATATATATAAAAGAAAGTCGCGTTAGTTACACTTTTTATAACTCAAGATCGGTCGAACTGATTTAGCTGAAAATTGATGGGGAGGTAGCTTAGAACTAGGAGACGGACATAGCAACTTTTTTTTCTAGTGTGAATTTTTTTAATTCCGTTCGGACGGAAACGCGGATAAATGCTAGTATATTATAAATGCAAAAGTTTAGATGGATGATTGTTTGAAGGTATTTCCAGAACGGCTCATCGAATCTTGATGGAATTTGTCACATATATAGAACATACTCTGGAAGAAAACATAGGTTAGTTATTACGTTTTTAATTCTGTGCTCACGAAGTCGCGGGTGAAAACTAGTCCTTAATATTTAGAGTGATTTTATGTTTGACATTTATTTCGCAAATCATTTTTACTGATCCGTAGTATTTTTAATTAAAATTATAAAAAACATTTGGTTCAGTTTCAGTTTGGTTCATTAAAGGCAGTTAATTAAAATAATTTTCGAATTGATCTACAGATCGTATATTGATTTCGGTCTTATTTTAAAAATAAATGCTTCATTTAATAAAAAAAACTCTAAAATTTAAATATAATATTTTCTATCGTTTGTAATATTTTACGATTTATAATAGTTAAAAGAATATGGAAACATGTGGCCTTTATTTCTATAATTAGTGTGTCCCGGATTTGGTCGCCGTGACGTTTGCCAGACAGACAGACGTGATCGTATTTAGATAGTAATAATAAATCACATCTTGACAATGCTATCTACATTCAAATATGTATTTATAATCTTATGTTTATCCTGAAATATGAACAAAGTTATATAAATTAAAAATAGTTCATCATCTTATTAATTATTTAAAACATCAGATGTATTTCTACAGCTGTTTGGTTTTACAATTTGTGAGGTTATTTCGTGACGGCCATCTTGAATTTTTACAAATACAGTGTAAACTATTTATAACGAAACTCAAGGGACTGAGCATTTTGTGTCGTTATAGAGATTTATCGTTATATGGAGTGAACAAAAAAAAAACAACCAAATTAACAAGATAACATAATATAAACAATAATACCGATAAATATTTACTGTATACAAATATGAACACATTTCTTCGTAATAGAGAATGGCGTATCGCTATAAAGAGTGTTTCAATATGTGGGTTTTAACGCAAACCAACCGAGTTGGGCTCACTTCAACGTTACAGGGAGTTTATTGTAATAAAGCATAGCGTTATAAAGAGTTTACACTGTACTTATGAAATTCAAAATGGCCGACAATTGTAACCGAATGTAACATGTATATAATATTAATACGTCAATAGGATGTTTGTAAAGAATTTTTTAAATTTTACCAAAAAAAATAATAGGTCAAGCTAAATGGAAATGTTTAAAAAATAATCTATGTTTTTTTCTAGTTCAAAATATATTGTCATAGTTAAAAATGGCTGTTTGTATCAGATCTGAATTGTAACTTTAATCATCTGCCAAGAATTGTGAATGTCCGAATCATTTTACAAGTGTCTTACATCAATCATTTCGTGTTACACTCGACTTGTCTCTATTATGACGGACAACACTGTTGTGTCATCTTTAGACAATTGAATGACATAAACTGATTACTTTTAAGTGTTGAATATTGTTTGAATAACGAACACTTTTAGTTGAGAGTTAACTTTTAAAATACTTGTCAAAAACTTATATTCATCACTCAATAAAAAAAGAGCTTAAAAAAATTGTGCGTTTGTTAGCTCGTGACAACTTACCTTAAGAATAACATGAGTTATGAAGTCTTCTATTGACCGAGTACGAATACTTGTGGTAATCGCCTTCGTATCGAAATAAGTATCTTTGTTTCAATATTTTTAATGCTGCTAGAAGTATTATTTTAAACAATTAACTTTATTATTGATATAAAATTATAAAAGACTCCGGCGAGACCTGTAATACGTTTGAATACACAACTCACTCCGTGGAGCCAGTAATTTGAGAACATGTTTGGCTCGTAGGTATCTTACATTAGGGCTGTCAATCTTACTAATATTATAAATGGGAATGCTTGGATGTATGTTTGTATCTCAATGTATATCAAGAACAGATCAAAATGTCTTGATGAAATTTGGCATATATTTAGAAAATAGTCTGGATGATACTACGGCTACTAATTGATTTATTTTTAATTCCGCGCAGATGGAGTCGCGGGCGACAGCTAGTTAAATTCATAAGTAAGTGTAAACTGTATTGACATCAGTAAGACAACCTGTATTTTTTTGACCAATAGATGGAGTGTACAATTTTGACGTTTCATCGTAAGTCCATTTTCCAAATGTCATTTTGTAATATAAATGACACTGCTGATGAAATTGTTTCTGGCTCTCTGGATTTTTTTTGTGCACTCGATTAGGTATCCAAATATAGTTTAAACATATATCTGTATAATGTTCATTATTTGTACAGAAAACTTTACTGTTTTAATATCACTTTATTGTATGAAAAAAATAATATTTGAAATTAGAATTTATGCAGATTTTCTTTTGTTATTTTTATGTTTTCATCTGATTTGTTGTTTTCATTTCTGTAGTATTAAAGTATAACTATATTTAGACAAGAGGGTCTTGTCGTTTTTGTTAATAATTATTTTTTGTAAAACGTGCCAACCCTAGCGTTAAAACATACGTTCAAAAGACACCTGCACTTTAAAGTTTATGTCCTAGAAGTTGTTACCACAGTTTCTCGAATCAAACTCGATTGAAAGTCGTAACGATTTTTATTTAGATATTTTAACTGTAGAAATACTATCTAAACGAAATCAATGATTGGCACTGCCATTTTCAACTGCTATAAAATAAATAATTCAAGATGTTATTATTTTCTTTTTATTTGTAAACAGAGCTTTTTCGTGATTACATTTATTTCAGACGTATAGTTAATATTTTAAAAATGAAGGATAAATCTCAAGTCAATTTAATATAGTAGATATCTAGAAACTAGATTCCTTAACTCTCAGGTAATTATTGACAAAGTGAAAATTATCGCTGACCTTAAACTCGAATGTCTCAAATGGTAGGGGTAAGTAACGTAAAGAAGTCGCGTAATGAAAGGCTCTACATTATTAAACCTCCGCTGCGTCTCACCAATTTGCTGAGCGCTTAAGCCTTATTTATAACCTTTTCATGGCGTTTCAGGACGAATCTATAAACTTAAGGGAGACGAACTGAAAATTTATGCTACGAATGAGAATTGTATTTTTGGTAGGTGATAATTACAAAGGGTTGTAGGCTGTATGTGGATTTATTGAATTGGGATAAATGTTAATAAAAGTTATGAATGTGAGTTTACGATCAAGGTTTTCGTTATAAAGGACTCGAGAAAGTTTTCCTGAATCAATAAATTATTCAAATGTTGAAAAACCAATCGAAAAAACATGCAGTTAGCATTTTTTTTCCAAAATATATAGATTGATATAACTGCAAGTCATTGTCACGAAATGAAAGTAAAGTTTTATGAAGTTTAATCAATATTCGAAGTGTCGATTGTACATCGTCCCCTTTAACCACCTATCCCTCTCCAGACCCGCTGAGGTGTCCACATCCCTCTTGCAAACCTGAAGGACACTCGAACATCACTTGTTTCTGAATTTATAATTTTAAACACGTGCTTTATCTTTCTTGATTCTAAAGCCTTGAGACTTATATTTCGTGAGATCATCTACCCTTTTGCCTACACAGTGTTGGCACAGTATGTTTTTTTATATAGATCTCTATCATTATATCTGAGTTCAGTCAGATCCTCTTTAACTTCAGATCAATGGTTTTGTATTGTTCAAATTATATAGTCTTTCAGCGAGCTAAACTCGTATTTCTACTGGAATAAACCCAATTGCGTCTAAAAGAGGACGAGGAAGCAGGTTTTTATTAAATATTACTAATATTATAAATGCGAATGTTTAGATGGATGGATGTTTGTTAGAAGTTATCTCCATAACGGCTGCCTAGATCTCGCTGAAATTTGTCACAGAACATAGGCTGGAAGAACACATAGACTATTAATTATGTTTAATTTTATTCCTCCCGGACGGAGCCGCGAACGTGAGCTAGTCTTAGCAATAAGTAAATGCGATGTTTTATAATACGGTTGTTTATAGTAGACGTTTAACAGTACTTTGTAGTCAGTAAATAAAAATATAACAAGTATATGAAACTACAGTAGAAGTGGTATTTTATTTATTTGTAAGTAATAAAGGAGATTCGCCTTGAAATATAACCTGAAACTTTCTACTAAGATTACATTAATATTTCAGTATTCTGCGTCTATTTAGAAACCTATTTCAACTTTAGTATACATTAATAATTGATAGTTATATGTTATAATATATAAATTCATGATACGACTTCGTTACTGACCCAATCGGAACGATCAATAGGTCTTAGCAACCTTTCAAAGATAATCCCTAGAAGCCTTATAAAGTAACTAAAAGAGTAAGTAGACTTGCATAACTATTGTAGCTTGCTATTGAAGAATTCACATTCCAGTTAGCATGTACATATCACGTAAAGCTATACAACAATTCATCTCATATGAGTAATGGGTAGTAAATAAACGTCCTCGACTGTACAAATCTTAAGAATATCAAGGCAAGCAATACAGCGAATGAAAAATACTTGTTTAGTAATAAAATAGTAAATCGTAGTAAGTTTAGTTACGTTCAACTTGTGTGCCGTCGTAGACAGTCTACGTCGTGTCTACGCAGCTGCTACGTTATAACGCTACGCCACGTGCTACGACCGTAGCTTACATCTACGAGGCCAGTTCGTGTTCTTGGAATATTTATGACATGGTCAGTGCTGTTGCTTTATTTATTATTAATGTCGTCGATAGATTGTGAACTACGTCAATTTATAATCTTTATATACTTTCATAAACATATACTGTTAGCAATTAATTATTTATTTTTACTTTTTTTTTTATTTAGAAATGTTACAAATTACACATTTCTAAAATAAAATATTATTAGTTAAATTAATGTCTATGGTTCTTTTTTTATTTACATTCGTACCAACATTAATATTTATTGTGTAATTAGTTTAATTCCAAATAAATCTGTATAATTTTTTTATTAATTTTCCTGTTTTCGAAGCGTAAAGAATCATCAAATCTATGTCACCTTTCAATTGATTTTGAAACAAAACTCGACAATCGTAAGTTAAAATTAAAATGAAAGTTAAAATGAGAAAAAAAACTACTGAAAATTTTTAAAATACACTTCGCAAGGCGCTCATTAAAATCAACTAGGAGATCTGTTCGCTTACAATTCTTTTTTTATTTCCACAGAAAAAAAAACTACAAAAATTTTCAATTTCGCAAATTTTTAAATTCGCTGCTCTGAGTTAACTTTTATATTTTTCGATATTTTTAGTGAATTTTTAGAGTGCTTACTAATTTTTTTATTCAATTGATAAAATGATGGCATACATTTTTAAACTGGCTACCAATCCACCACAACTTCAATTGTTTTATTAGAAAGATAACTCGATCAAAAGAAGATTTTTTTACTAGAGTACATTTTTAAACCGCCTTTAGTAGTTATTCGAAAACAAACAATTTTTGCTAATATCCTAGATGCGGGTGGCACAGTACCGATCACAATGGTAATCTCTGAGGGAGGTCTATGCCCACCATTGGGCAATATTCAATAGTAATAACCGATATCATTTATAAGCAATTATCTCTTTTTTATGGCTAAGACATGACATTCTACTGGGACCTACAATTTGATTGCCATAATTGATAAGTTTTAAGCGATCTGTTCAGAATTTTCTCCTATATTCAAAATTATTTACTGTTACGTAGTTAAACGGTTACATTTAACCGCAGCGATGACACATTTGTACGATATATCACCGTTAACCGCAGACTGGTTACGGTCAAACAACGCCTAATTGTCCCGCGAATCAGACAGCACGTCTAATGACGGACATATGTCCTGTTGTGTCGACAACACGTGGCGCTAGACGTTAGCCAAACATTAATACGTTGATATTATAACCACTATGGTTAGGTTCAGCTCCTGTCGAGGCTAAAGTCTGTCCTAAGTCAGTGAATAGGTCTCAATCAACACCTTCTCATTGAACTAAGTGCACACAAACTCATTTACAGTTAAAGTGCATTCTTTACGATGTATTCTTTCACTGTAATATAATAACAAGAAGGTAAAAAGTTGCGTTAATCGTAAAAAAAACTAAAATAAATGTTTTCGAAAACAACGACAACGGAATATAACGGAATGATAAAGAAGTTATTAAAATATGGTTAAATAAATCTGTCCTTTGTTATAGACTCTTTATATGACCACAAAAGCCTTGTGTGTGGTTTAGTGTTACACTGACCTAACATATTGGATGTCAGACACATGGTCAGAAGTATGACCTCAAAATATAAACCTTAGTGGATTTCTGCTTAGATTTATTATATTAATGTGAAAGACTCAGTTAAAGTTTAGTTTTAGAAGTTTTTAATCCATAAAGTAAAAAAACGCATATGTTAAGGTTTATAAAAGTTTATTTCTTTATATAAAACAGCTACGGTTGGTAGCGCTAAAAGGATGAAGATCGAAATATTTCATAGCACTATTTCTACAGTGAAAACCTTAAAAACAATACGGATCATTTGCCCAGAACAATTGACGTACGAAAACCAAACAAAACAATGTTAGCGGACAAAAAGCAATAACCCGCTATAACCCGACATCACACACTCCATTGTCCATTACGGGTTCGAATTCGCAACCTTTCGGTAGCAGACTTCCGAATCACTGAACATATAGGGTCGGCATTAATCAGTGTCAGGGACAGATTGCGGCCAACATGTCTAACATATACATAGCCAGGTACGGACTTGCACGAATACAATTATAAAAAAAAAAGAATTAAAATTATTTTAAATATAAATACTTAGTCTATGTTACACAGAGATAATGTAACTTGAAAAACAAAAGAATTATTGAAATGAGTCCGGTAGTTTTTGAGTCTTTTCATTATAAATAAGGCAGTTCCTTATACTGTAACTTCGTTTCCTTTGAAGTAAATAGTAAGTGAACAAAATTATAATTTATACGACTGATGAACTCAAATATAACAGTATTTAATAGGAATTTAACTGTAAGGAAGGAATACGTATATTACTATCTCCGTTTTATTCCAATGAAATGAAAGGGAAGGCACTATTGTTGTTATACCAGTATTGCTCCAGTGGAAACGAAATGTCTATCAAAAGAACAAACTTTAATCATTACACTTTTATGAAACAAATGCGTTCTTCTTCAATATTCAGAAGGCAACAAATGCGCCATTTTCTTTCGTACTATAATTTAAGAAACATGATTTCCCCTCGGGCCGGGTCTTATAAATCTTGCATTCGTCGATAACCTGAATAACTAGAGTATATTTGGACATAGGAATATTAAAGCTTACGTGAGTGGGATAAGGACAGAGAGATTATGATTAAGGATATTGAAACAAACAAAATATATACTCGTGTAAGCAATGAAGATCGAATTATTTGATATACCAAAAACATGTCTTATGTCTTAAAAAATTGGCTATGGCATTAAAGAAATATAATAATACATTCATTTACTTATTTTGCTTTTACTTTAATGAAATAAAACTTGTTATGAACTTTGTCACATTTATTTAAAGGCTAGTTGTTGCCCGCGATTATGTCCGCTCAGAATTAAAAAAAAATAGTAGAGTACGTGTTCTTCCAGGCTATGTTCATCTATACTCAATTTCAATGAGATTCGTTTAGCAATCTTAGAAATAATAAAAATACATCCATCCATACTTTTTATAATATGATTTTAAGATTGTATGATTTTACTTCCATCATTTCATGTTTTCATTATAGTTACAATAGATGGCGCTTTTTAAATAGAATTAGAAAACAGTTAATCAAAAACAGTTAAAGAAAGCATTACAATACATTAAAATGTTTCTAATTTATTTTAAATTTATTCTGACTGTAATATGACATTGTCCAACGTTGACATGTGCATTTAAAATACACAAAAGGCGTTTAATCATAAAGAAAGTATTGTAATGTCAGTTTTAATCTTCCAAACTTCACGACACAGTTTCCACCGGGATGTGCTATAACTTACTGCGTACAGTTAACTTAATTATAGGCCTTGTCATAATTTATGTATGTTTATGCCTCATTTGTTATTAAGGTTTATAAAGCCTAATTTTAGTCAACGTTACCTTTCCACCCTTTTCTTATAAGGTAATGGTTCCTTCACCAAGTGGATTTGGCGGAGGAGAGGACGCATAGGAAGAGAATATAGCCTCTTTCTGTGTGTCGATTAAAGGTAGGCAACGCATCTGCTATTCACAGATCGCTTCGCTATTTAGGAGAACTCAGATTACCGCTTGCTAATTGCCACCATATGATATAAAAATAAGGTCAAGATAAAAGCCGTTTAGCTTAATTTTCTTTTCATTCATTTGTTTATTTCATATGTCCAGTATATAACAATTGTATTTTGTGGTGGATTTGTCCGAAGGCCCAAAGTTAGGTCCTAGGGCGTCTCTAAGTCCGCCCCTGCACACGACCTATATTCTTAGTAATGTAACATACAATCAGTAAAACTCAAGAATACGACAAAAATACTAAATACGTAGTAAATCAACAAGATGTCACCCTCACTACAGCATTAGAATCCACCCCCACCATCCCCAGCTCGTTTTATTATAGTTTCATTTTAAATTGAAACCCCGAGGCATTGTCACGAGTTCATAGCGCCTACGCAAGAGTATATTGTAACCAAACTGACATGGCCTAGATTTACTCTATACAATAATGTTGAGAGAGATCTTTTAACATTTGACTTTTATTTATTTTTAACATCAAATGTATACACACGATTGTAACAAAGTATGAGATATATTTTATTACTTTCTTTAATTATTATAATAAAAAATACAAAATACTTTGTGTATTTATTGTGTAAAATAATTGAAGTGAAAAATAATACTTTCTTTAACACAAAATATTCGAATACTTTTTTGTCCTCGTATGAACGAAAATCTAAAAGCTAAAGATATATGTTATACCTATATAATACTAGCTGTCGCCCGCGACTCCGTCCGCGTGCATTTAAAAAAAAATATGAAAAATATATGTTAGCCGATTCTCAGACCTACTGAATATGCTCATAAAATTTCATGAGAATCGGTCAAGTCGTTTCGGAGGAGTACGGTGACAAAACTGTGACACGAGAATTTTATATATTAGATAGAGTTTCATAATTGTTTGACATTTGAATGTAAGACCATTCTCAAAATATCAAAAGTGTACGTGACGCAAAAGATTACCAGTATCGTGAAAAAAAATTCCCAAGTTCGGGAAAATTTAGTGTACACAAATTAAAAGTTAAATAAACTAAAAACGTGTTCAAATTTTAAAATCAGACACGTTTCTAACAATGATATATTGTTCTATTTTTGTTATAAAATTATTAATTAGTCTTTTAAAAATGTCTCGATTAAAAACTAAGAAATAAAATATAAACTTAGGAAAAGAGGTTATATTCGATTTGTTTTTAATGTAAATATTGTAATTTAAATGACAACACTTGGGAAATTTACCATAAAACGGCCAAAAGGACTAGTATCCATGCCAGATAATATTAATTAAAAAAAATTACCACAAAAAAGCCTTTTGACACTATATTGTCTTGAAGCTAAATGACATAACCTCACAGAAAATCCTGAACAAATCTATGTTTGATCCAAAATAAAACGTAACATGTAAGTCTGCTTATTTCATGTTATTACAAAAACGATGTGTCGAAAAATTCTATCAACATAAAGAAGGATCTAGGTAGCGAAGGCGAGGCGGCAAAACGTCTTTCCCGCCTTATTGCAAATCTCTGGGCGCGTGTTTTATCTGTCATCGTTTTGCATTTCATTCTCCAAAGAGGCAAAGGTTTGAACATTCAGCCGACGAAAATAAACTACACATTACTTTGTAAATAAAATTTTGAATAAGACTTAACATTTTTTTTTTTACTTAAAAAAAGAAATAAACTAGAAAAAAAAATTAAGTCCAATTCTAAAATCTGCTTTATTTGGCTGCAATCAATTGAAACATGTGCTGGAGGCCTAATTTTAGACCTCTTTCTTTTCTTATTACGAAAGAATGGGAAGGGGAAGTGGATTTGGCAGAAGATGGGACGCATATGAATGGCAAATATCCTCTTTCTGTGCGTCCCCTTCTCCATTAAATTATATTTATTGGACATTAATTATATGGTCACTCGCTATTTCGGCGAATTCAGGTGTCCGTTTGATCGTTTGCCACCTTTTGATATAAAAAAACATTTTTTTTTTTTTTAACATTAACATGGTTTTAGACATCTGGTTTTGCACAAGAAAGTTTTGCTTTTAAAGTCTCTTGTGAAATTCAAATTTTAATTATAAAAAACTTAGCAAGGCTGCGCGGTGCCTTAAATGCGAATTTAACGTAACGCCATCTGTTGTTTCAAGTTGTTAATTAATGAATAATCCTACTTGATATTCCCTTGCCTTTATTTTTTTTCTACTGTTTAAGTTTGTGGCATATATTCAAGTTTGTATTAGACGAGATTGAATTACAAAAAGCACTGATAAACGTTCGAAGGTAAATGGAAAGGAAATAAAGTTTTAATTTGTTAAATTTTTTACTCATAAAATTTGTGTCTGCGATTTAAAAATCATGTCATAACATCATAAGTTTATATTTATCTTTAATATTTAAAAAAATGTACTAAACAATAATAAATTAAACTGTATTTTTTCATGACCTTGTTAATTTCAAAATGACAGTCGCTTTTCTGCATCTGCGACCTGCTTTTTTAATATCTAAGTTCTGTGAGGTAGACAAAGGTATGTGGGTCGTTCAGCCCAACTTTGCATTTTGCGCAGTACTGTTTTTTTAGGCTGCATTAATTTTGAGGTTATATTTTGTTACGGAACTTTGTAAAATACATATTCAAGGTTAAATTTAAAGAGACGTAATTGTGACCTAACTGAGGTGTTAAATTGCAGAATAATAAGACCAGTTCAAGCTCGTATTAAAGAGAACCCTTTTGTTTAGTACAAAAAAAGTTTTATTTATCTTTAAAATACGGAACGAATTTACATAGAACATTACGCGAATGGAATTTTTGATAAAAAAGAACCAAGATTTATCCATAAACATCAACTTTTGACATGAGCAATTGGTCGGCCTCGCGATCAAACTTTTTCTTTTAACAAACAACCTTCCATTTCCTAATAAACCCAAAGAATTAACTCCCGAAACAAGTCCCTCCTTGCGGAGACAGCCTAATAGTAGGAACACCATATTACAAGAGAAAATTACCGGACAAAATTATAATTATAGCAGTAGCAGTGTTAGTAAATACAATAGTTTGTATTAAAAGTAAAACACCAAAAAATGATATGATATTTCCATTCTATAAAATTTTTCGTTTCTCCGTTTAACGACATTTTCCCGTATGTTGTACCTAATTATTGTGAAGCATCAATCAAAATTTACCTTGTTCATTCACAATAAGAGTCGTTCCTCCCACGGTCCAGTGCCACCTCGCCCCAGGTCATGACAACACTCTTGCAAATACTTTGGATTTCCCAGTAATTAGTACATAAAATTTGAACTTAAGATTTCACATATAAATGCTTATCCTATTAAAAAGTAGTTGTAATTTGATCCAAGTGGAAATGAAAAGAAATGCAACGCGTGGGAGAAGCCCTGAGCTTTGTACGTATTGAAAATTGTACAACCTCGTATTCACTTATGTTGCAAATAAATGTTTTAGAGTTTAATTAATAATATGATTGAATCTTTATTTCCGAACGTTATTAGGACTTTCCTGTATCAGTCATGGTGTCTCTAGCGCTATAGGCGGGCGTAAGGCGGCGATATCGCGCGGGGAGCGGCGCGTCTCACGCGATGTCATGGCTTTCCGTTATTGTTCAAGTTTTACTATGCAGATTGCCTCAACATAACAACATAAATAATATTGACGTTAAAATATAGATATCTAGTGAACTGCTTAAATTCTGAGGAAAGAATTTACAGATAGAGTTTGTATTTTTGACACTTTAATTAGAGGGCATTTTAAATTGTTTAAACTTTCGTGAGACATCATAATTAATTAATTAAGAAACGGCTTAACTCACGTTTGATCGTCCGGTGACGGCACCGACTAGTTTCGAACCCATCGGGGGTCCATCTTCAGGGCGAGTGTTTAATCCGAAGACTTCGCGGTCGCGTCGCGTCTCGCACTGACGACGCACTGCACTAGTCGGTGCCGTCACCGGACGATCAAACGTGAGTTAAGCCGTTTCTTAATTAATTAATAGAGGGCATTTTGTTTCGCGTGTGTGGATATGTATGTCTCTATATCATCATCAGCTCACTATACGACCCCACCGAGGGGTTCGGAGCCTACCCGAAGTTAGGAGTGATAAGGACATAGTCAACCACGCTGGCCCAGAGCGAGTTGGTTGACTTCACAAATACGAGTACCATTGAATTTCTTCTCAGATATGTGCAGCATCACGATGCTTTCATTCATCGTAAGAACGTTGGATAAATGTATATATGTCGGAAAAATCGAAAAACATATTGGTACATGGCGGGATTCAAACCCCTGTGCTTAACCCCTGAGCCACCGATGCTCTTGTCTCTATATAATACAATTTAATTTGAAACATTTACAATCTCTTTGTATGTATATATACCAAAGTTAACTTATTCTTACAGTATAATTTGTAAATAACAGATAGTAAAAGATAAATGTCTATAAAGTATAGGCGCGCCGTAGCCAGTCAGCTGGGCGCCGATGAGATGAAATCGATAGCAGCCCGCGTGGCGCCGGCCCTGTTTACGACATCATGGGGGATAAATATTATCATAAAAATGTTATATATATTATATTTAAAAAAAATGTACACAAGATAAAAAAGTTCCTATGTCCGTCTCCTAGTTCTAAGCTACCTCCCCATCAATTTTCAGCTAAATCAGTTCGACCGATCTTGAGTTATAAATAGTGTAACTAACACGACTTTCTTTTATATATATAGATAATATTAATTACCATACAAATAAGATTATATCTTTTTCTACTAACAATAAAATACTCAATTATAAAAATAAAGACTAAAAACTACTAATTTATGTCGTATTCAAAGTAATAAAATAAAATCAATTTATAGTTCATCAACCAATAATTATTTTATACTGAACTAGCTGTGCCCGCGACTTCGTCCGCGTGAAATACTGTTTTCGTTAAGCATTTTTTTTAAGGATTATTATTTTACTTGACCGACGTGCTATGCGTTGATGTATGGATGTAGACATAGAGATAGGTGTGCCACGACCACACCAAATGTAGGTGTTTGGTCTCTACCTATCCCTCTGGGTTATGGGCGTGAATTTAGTTGTTGTTGTTGAGGTATTTTATTTAAACTTATAAAAAATTACAACAAAACAAATGGAACTTACAAAATATTCATTTACTCTTATGCAAATTTTCATCCCCTATTCCCTTATTATATTGCAACATTAAGGGTAAAACTTTTACAAACTTTAAATGACCTATTTATTAATATCAAATTAGTAGCCTAAAAAAAGTTATAAGCTTCTAACTGTAAAAATGACGATACGTCCATACAAATTTCCACCCCTACTTTTACCCCCTTATAAGCTTTTCACCACCCTCTTTCACGATAAAAATTAATCTTTGTCCTTTCTCAGGCTCTAAGCTAAATATCAGTAAGTATAATAGTAAAACATATTAAACAAAACATTCATTAAAACCTCACATATTGCGAAACAAATTTTCATCCCCTATTGTTATTTAGCACCCTTACGGGTAAAATTTTTACAAAAATCGAAATTCTTACTTATTTATATCAAATTAGCAGCATTAGAAAGAAGTTTCAAGCTTCTTACTGTAAAAATGACGATACTTCCATACAAATTACCACCCCCACATTCAACCCCTTACAACCCTTTTTTCGCGTTAAAAAGTAGTTTTTGTTCTTTCTCGAGCTCTAGACTAAATATCAGTAAGGGTAACAGCAAAACATATTAAATAAAACATTCACCTAAACCTCACATATTCCCAAACAAATTTTCATCCCCTATTGTTATTTAGCACCCTTCAGAGTAAAATTTTTACAGAAATTGAATTTCATATTTATTTATATCAAATTAGCAGCCTTAGACAGAAGTTTCATGCTTCTAACTGTAAAAATGACGAAACTTCCATACAAATCACCACCCCTACTTTCAACCCCTTACAACCCTTTTTTCGCGTTTAAAAACAGACTATGTTCTTTCTGAGGCCCTAGACTAAATATTGGTAAGTGTAACAGCAAAACATACTAAACAAAACATTCACCGAAGTCTAAAATATTCCCAAACAAAATTTCATCCCCTATAGTTATTTAGCACCCTTGAGGGTAACATTGATACAAAAATTTAATTTCATATTTATTTCTATCAAATTAGCAGCCTTAGAAAGAAATTTCAAGCTTCTAACTGTTAAAATGACAATACTTCCATACAAATTACCACCCCCACTTTCAACCCCTTACAACCCTGTTTTCGCGTTAAAATGTAGCCTATGTTCTTTCTGAGGCTCTAGAATATCTGTGTACCAAATTTCATTTAAATCGGTTCAGTAAACAATAGTAGGCGACACTTCCATACAAATTTTCACCCCCATTTTCAACCCCTTACATCCCCTTTTTCGCGTTAAAATATAGCCTATGTCCATCCTCAGGCTCTAGACTATCTGTATACCAAATTTCATTTAAATCGGTTCAGTAGTTTTGGCGTGAAAGCGAGACAGACAGACAGAGTTACTTTCGCATTTATAATATTAGTAAGGATTTTGCCCGCGATTCCATCGGTGCGGAATTAAAAAAAACATGATAAGTTGCCTATGTCTTCTTCCAGACTGTGTTCTACATTTATGCCTTTCATCAACATCTGTTGAGACGTTCCGAAGATATCCTCAAACAAACATACATCTAAACTTTCGCATTTATATTATTAAATGAGATTTATTTTTTAATACGTAGCCTTAAAATTTATTTAAATGTGGAAATTTTTAATTATTTTGTACAAAATCGTTTATATATTTCTACTTTAAAATACAGTATAAAAGATGTATACTGGTAAGGGAAAATTAAAAATGATCCTTATAAGTTGATATTCTGTTGACATTTAACAGAAAATAGTAGTCAGTTTTTTTCTATCTCGGTATCGCACAGGTGTTATTTAGAGGTTAAATATTGTAATGAGACGACCATCCCAAAGGATAGGTCAAAAAGGGGGAAAGGATAGATATCATTAATCAAACACCAGAATGGGTTCGAATCATTAATTTTTCACACGTGTCGCATCAAATGGGTACCGCCTAATATTAAATTGATCACATCGACGTATATCCAAATGGTAGCCAGATGTTACTGCGCTATCACCTTTACATAAAAACATCAGCAAATAAAAGCAAATGTGTTGCCAGCGTTAAAAATAAAAGATAATAAAAAATTGTGAAAGTTTTTAATATGTTTAATGATAAAACAATGAAATAATTTGATAGTAAATAGAATCGCAAGCTAAAAATCTTCAATACATTTTAATTACTAATTAAAAAATACCTAAATTATTTAAACTTTGATTATTTAGTGAATTTCTCTTGGGGCAGAAGCAAGTCCTTCTTCAAGTCCTATAATTTTACTAATATTATAAATGCGAATGTTTAGATGGATGTTTGTTTAAAGTTATCTACGGAACAGCTCAACAGATTTTGATGAAATTTGTCACAGATATAGAACATAGTCTGGGAGAACACGTAGGATACTTATTATGTTTTTTTGTTAATGTCGCGGGGACGGAGTCGAAGGGCGACAGCTAGTTTATTAATATATGTTACTGTAAACAAAATAGACTCGTTTACACAGCATTTTGTTTCATTAATATTCCGTTGCAGCTGTCATAAAACAACCACAGATTCCATTACCGATAGGCCATAGAGTACAGAGCGTGTCATAGACAACGGCATAGACAATCAATAGAGACGGTATACGAGCGCGCGTGTTGCGCCCGCTGTAGCCGTGTTTACACTCGCTACATACTCGCCTGGATATTATTTACTAACCGAGTAGAAATAGTCATTTAATAAATATTACAGTTTAATTCTAAACCTAACGATAAAAGAACATTTTATTAGGTCCTTGTATTTATTGATAATGACAGTGATAATTTAACACGACGAATATTGCAGAGGTTTTTGTAGCGTTCCAATGAGAAAGTTGTTACCACTAACTATAGTAATTTAAAGACGTCTTTTGTTGTTGTATTCTAATACATTATTTGTTGAAGATTTAATCTACACTAACTGTCAATTCTATTGGCCATTTAATGACTCGAATAAATATCTAAGCTTGTTTAGTTACTTGCCAAATAGTCATTTGAATTTCAAACGCAGCACAGAACACATTTATGTTCTGTTTATCAAGTTTTGACAGTTTATTTGCTTTGTAATGAATACTTTGTCAATACGTGGATTTATATCTTCACGCTGTGTTGTGCGTTTGTGGTAAATAGACGTAGAATTTAATGCTAACTGTGTTCTGATAGAAATCAACTGAACTGAAAACTTTACACTTATTCGATTTGAACATTCTTCATGAAAAAATACACGTTTTTACTAAAAGTACAGATATTGACATTTAGAAGTTTACAAACAAAAATAATTTTTATTTATTTATATAAAACTAGCTTTTACCCGCGACTCCGTCCGCGCGGAATGAAAAAAAAAAAGAAAACGGAGTAAAAATTATCCTATGTCCTTTTCCTGGTTCTAAGCTACCTGCCCACCAATTTTCAGTCAAATCGATTCAGCCGTTCTTGAGTTATAAATGGTGTAACTAACACAACTTTCTTTTATATATATAGATAGATAGATAACTAAAGTGTTTGCAACATTATGTCGAAAAGTGATCGTAGGTAATTTTTTTCTTGGAATATGTTAGTGACTAAGTAAAACCTTTTTATCCCATATAAAATTTAAATGAACATTTTGACGACCTTTAGCTAGAGAGGTATAGAAATAGTATGTTAAAAATAGCCGTCCTTTATGTCGTAGACCAACTATCTGAGTAGAAATGATTTGATTAACCCTCTCACCCTTTTAGACGTCTAAAATGAAAGTAGGGATTTCAGACAAACAATAAAGAACTTTATTTCACAAGTAATTAGGTTTTATTTTCAAAGCATAGCTGACATTCTTATCGACCTATCTGATTTTATTTTGGGATAAGCAATTTTAGACCTTAATTCTTTCGGAATAAGATATAACTATCAATGGAGTTTACTTACCAGTTTAATATTAGCTTTACTAGGATCAAAATTCTAACAATTTATTAAATATTTGTGTTGAAATTGAATATTTTAGTTAATAATTACAATCTAGAAACATTTTACTTTAAATACAGAGAGAAACTTCATCGTTTTATAAGAATACTAACTTTCGCCCGCGATTCTGTCCTCGTAGTATTAAAAAAAAACTTAATTGGTAGTCTATGGAGTCTTCCAGACTTTATTCTACATCAATACCAAAATTTCATTGAGATTCTTGTAGCCGTTCTGTAGATACCTTGTTATAAACGTCCATTCATCCAAACATTCGCATTTACTGTATTCATATTAAATATTTCTTTTTTATTTTAATACTAGCTTTTACCCGCGACTCCGTCCGCGCGGAATAAAAAATAGAAAACGGGGTAAAAATTATCCTATGTCCGTTTCCCGGTTCTAAGTTACCTGCCCACCAATTTTCAGTCAAATCGATTCAGCCTTTCTTGAGTTATAAATAGTGTAACTAACACGACTTTCTTTTATATATATAAATAGATTTTAGTTGATAATGATTTTTACCTAGTTTATGAAGCCATTTTCACATGAGAATTGTTCAAAAACATTGTGGTAAGTTTAATAACTGTTTGAAGCACAATAAACTCTGCAAAACTCAATAAAGCTCCGGAAAACCCCTCTTTAAAACCGGACGGCAGTTGGCTTATCGTTTTTGAAGGTTGTGACCATAAAATTGTATTATTTTAAATATCATATACGTTAAATATTGTTGTTAGGGACCATACATATTAACAGATAACTGAAATCTGTAGGTATAAATTACAGATAAACACATAATCTATATATATAAAAGAAAGTCGTGTTAGTTACACTATTTTTAACTCAAGAACGGCTGAATCGATTTGACTGAAAATTGGTAGGCAGGTAGCTTAGAACCAGGAAACGGACATAGGATAATTTTTACCCCGTTTTCTATTTTTTATTCCGCGCGGACGCAGTCGCGGGTAAAAGCTAGTTACATATAAAATGTACAAAGTAACTTCTATTGTCAATAACAAAATATGTTTGTAATTCTTTAATTAAACAAAAATATATTCTTAAACAATGTTTTTTTTAATCAGTAGGTATACATAACTAAAATTGAAGTTTCTGTATGTAATATAAAGGAAAAACGTCATGTTTCGTATATACGATTGCTTATAGAAAAATCAATTTTAATTTTTTTTTATGTCTCACTGTTCGCCAGAATGTGTATGTTTCGGGTAATCTCCGGAACAGCTGGATTGATTTTGACGGCATTTTAACGGGATGATAGCTGATGCACGTGGGCATGTTTTACCTTTAGGTTATGCACTAACGAAGTCGCGGGCGACCGCTATACTAAAATATAATTGTTTGTTTATTTGTATTAAGAGCCCCCGAAACCGACATATATGTATGATTAGATGTAAAACTTTAGAAGAAGCGAGAGATGTTTTCTGTACAAAATGGCGGCCTTTGGTCTCTATGTACCCCTCCGGGTTACGACTGTGATTGTGTTGTTTTGTTCTTGGTACATATTTTGTACAATATAATTAGTAAATAATATTTATCTACTTGTTTAAAGTACCTAAGTTCATTTGTAATTAGCAATTTGTTTATTTGTTTTGTTGTTAATGAATGTGTAAATGTGCGGTTGCATAAATAAAAGCTGCGACGTTGCTTCGTTTCAAAGAGATTCCATAAAAATGTTAACAGACAGACAGAAATGCTGGTATTTACATATTTATTCAGTACAAACTGAAATGTACTCCATATTTTAAATGATCCCGTAACTTTGCACAGGTTTTACACGAATCCATTTCCTATATGCAAGTACCATAGACAATTCTAGGATTTTTTTTTATTTTATCTTCAGCCTTCAGTTAGAAAACCGCGAAGCCTCGCGAAATTATATATTGAAATGTGATCTTTATCTGGGACACGATAAAAAGCTCTAACGAATAAATATGGCCTCCAAACAGATATATCTAAAAACATATAAATGTTCCATTCGTCTGGTAACAAAGACCTCACTTACTCCCACGTTTTTTTCTCATCCTCCAACTTGACAAATCAATATTCGATGAACGCTGAATTTGGAATAAGCGCAATCTAGCGGCGGTTTTCGTAACTTAACAAGTGGTTTATTTTTTCGTTCCTATAAATTCACCGATAGATGGCGCTGTATTAAAGTTTTGCATTCATTGTTTCAGGTAAGCTCCGGATAAACAAAACTATTAAGTGCACTAAAACATCATTTTCCAAATGGCTATAAGGTAGGAAGTAGAAATATTTAATCAGTTATTGAATTCACTCTATGTACGTAATGGATTTTTTTATTACAAAAAAAAAGTTTTTATCCCGGAATTACAACTTAAACATCTTAAATCGTCTTACCGTCGTACAACGTAGAACAAAGTTGTAATCAGAAAGGTTTGCGATATAAAATCTGCTAATTAAATCGGCCGTGTATAAATTCTGTTGAGTTGACAAAAACCGTGGCGTGGGCGTGTGCTCTCGACTTAACTAATGTCCTCAGGAACAAAGCGCTCTCCTCTGAAGCGCCATTCACACGGAGTGCGTTTTACGATGCCCTGCGCCCTGGCGGTGTCAGTTTATGCTGTCATAAATCATATACAATGCTAGGGTGACAATCATTACTTTTCTAGGACAGTCTCAAATAATATAATTAAAGTATAATATAAAAAAATCGTGAATAACAAATCTCGTGTCATCTATATAACAACTAAATTGTTATCCCTATTTTTTAACGAGAATTATATAAAATAATAATAAGGTACTAATAAACTTCATTGTTATAGGATATGTTTTGTTAAATAATAAAATATTTTATTTTTATTAATAATAGACATTTAAAAATTGCGTTAATCTTTGTTATTTTCTTTTGAGTTTTTTAAAAATTATTAAAATTATGGTGCACCTATTTACTATCCCCGGTCTGCATTTGATGACAGGAGTAATGGCGCGGAAGCGGATCGCGCGCCATCTCTCGCCATGTTTATCCGCAGATTATAAAATTATTCAGCCATAGAGCGCAGCGCTGATATTATAAAGTTAAATGAACATCCTTTATCTCAGTTTTTCGCAGGCGGTCTTTTGATTTATTTCTGTGGACTCTAAAGGATAACTTTAACAATAGAACTTTTGAGAATTTTTTGTCCGAGAAATTTTTGTTAGTACTTCTTTCTTTTAAACTCCTCTAGAGTTTTGCTTTGTTATTTTTTAATCTTCATTAACTTCGATTAATTCTAACTATGGCCGTAAGAATTTCAGAAACGTAACGTTCATTTAGTTTACTATCAAGCGGTATAAAAAAGGCAATAAAATAAAACGACTACCGGTAAAATCGGCCGAGTCACATTCAATTAATGTCTTCCCTGAAGAATCAATCCGGACAGAAAAGGTAAAGAGATAAATCGGTATTTTTCATGAGGACATCGGTGATTTATCGACTGCGAAAAACCGGTAATAGTTACCGATTGAGATGACGCGGCGTTTCCCTCGCGCTCCATTACGTCACTAGTATTGTTTTTTTGTCTCGGCAGAGATGTACACTTTTTGTTGGAGGGAAAATTAGGGCGGCGCGCTCGGCGCGGGCGGGAATTGGTGACAGTGACATCGTTGTAGAGGTGTGGTTATAGTGGAAGAAATAATAATTACAATATAAGGTAAATTGTATACTCGTATTTTTTTACTTACATTACATTACTAAATTTCTTGTAACCATTCAACTAAGTTGGTATGGTTTTGACAGTCGAATGGCGGGATTGATATTGATAACTCTCAGCCGCCTTCGATCTAAGTTCGTACACGTAACAACTAGACTATGAGCGCTTCACATAAATAAACTACCGAAATAAAGTAATTGAAATTATTTTGGCCTTTAGTTAAAGTTATAAATAGATTTTTCAGTTGTTAAACAAATCTAAATATGTAACAAGTTTGTAATTTTTTTTAATTAAAGTAATGCAGTCAACGCGTGTTGTATTACAAATAACGCAATATATGTAAAATACATTGGGATCGTTTTAGATATTTTTGAAAATCTTAATACGCAAGAAAATCCGCTTAAGCGTCCGCTGTTGCCTTTTAATGTACTTCCAACACAAGAGGCTTCATTATCCACCACGCCTATTTCCACCGAAGCCTAAATTATACCTAACTATAAATAGTTTGGAATGAATATAGTTCGTGAACGACTTTACCGCGTTTTTTGCAAACCAGAGATGACTTTTTACTTTTTTCTCAAGCAGTTTCCGACCAGAATTATGCCAAGAGTTTTTTCTGTTATGAAAATTAAGAGTATTTAAATAAAGATTTTCGACTTTTATTATAAGAAAAACATACCGAAAACATTTGACACTTTGAACCAATTGATCTTACTAATATTATAAATGCGAATGTGTAGGTGGATGGATGTTTATTTGAAGTTATCTTCGGAACGTCTGAACGGGTTTTGATAAAATTTGTCACAGATGTAGAACATAATCTGGAAGAACACATAGGTTACTTACTACGTTTTTAATTCGGCGCGGACGGAGTCGGGGCCACAACTAGTATTATATAAATTGAATCATAGTGATAAGACTGTGAATAAAATTTTTTTATAAAAATATAAAATATAAAATTATAATATAAAATTTGTTTTTTTTTATATGTTGTCTTGAAGATCATTTGTTCTCCAAATTTCTTCAGAACTAATTTGGTCATGACGTCATTACACTAAAATAGTGAATCACTTTCAAATGTATTTAATTTCTTCAGTATTATTATTGACATTTCTTATTCATAACCTAAAGTATCCACGTATCGATTGATAAATCTAATGAAGAGTACAATTCACTCGACTGTGACATAATTATAATTTTAACGACCTCCCCGACCATAAATAATATTTTACGACGTCATTCTGTAAAGTAAGAACGTCATTAGCGTTATGCATAATGTTGCCATATTCGTCAATTAATGGCATAGATTAAAAAATAATTTATTGTAAATATAAATTACATAAAGTTCGATCGCTTTTAGTTAACAAGAAGACAGATTATTATTTTTTTTTGTCACAAATTGGAGATCAAAAATTTTGACTTCTGAGTTTCATCTGAAGTATTTTGTTTGAGAGACATCACACGAATATACAGTATAGAATAGGTGCCTTGCATTGAATTTTTTTTATTATATAAAAACTAGCTGTCGCCCGCGACTCCGTCCGCGCGCAGTTAAAAAAAAATGAATAATAGATGTTGGCCGATTCTCAGACCTACTGAATATGCTCACAAAATTTCATAAGAATCGGTCAAGCCGTTTCGGAGGAGTATGGTGACGAAAACTGTGACACGAGAATTTTATATATTAGATGTATTTCAGTATTTTTGTACGTAGATGTAGTTCAATAAGCTATAAGTTGTTCAATTTAGGTTATTGTACGTATATAAAATTGATATATAGAGAGAATGAGTCATCGCGCCCCGCCCTACATGGCGCCTTGGAACTGCTATACGTTTTTAAGCTCTTTGTACAACAGCTCGGTTTTTGAGGCGTACCTATATTATATGTGAGTTCGGTTTAAAGCTGTATATGTTCGTTTATTTGTTAGAGTAGTCTAAACAGTTTTGCCCATTTCAATGAGTTCGTTTAATTTTATTCTAGGTGTCATAAAATCATGACACACAAAATAAGTCCATAATTTCATTATTAAAGAGTTCAAAGGAACAAGACTAGGTTGATCAGTGGTTCCCTCGGATAGTGTAACATATTTGTTAGTTTGAGATGAAATACCTGCACTTCTGTGTATTTCGTAAAAGTGTTTTCTAAGTATTTTTTTTTCTTTAACTTGTTTGACGGATATGCTGTTTGGGAATGAACTTTAAATGGGAATTGTTTGGAAATTAAGTTACTAGTATAGATTTGAAATTAAGAAATCTAAAAATGTTTTATATTGTTATTTATTAAATCTAAAAATAATAAAGACTGTAACAGTTATTTCATTATTAGATAACGTAAAGTGATGAAAAATGGTAGTCGATGATCACCTCGGTGTTCCCGCCGCTCGCTTACCTCATTCTCTTATAAAAAACAGATAAATTGTTTCTTGTATTTATCGGTTTTCTTTATGTTTTTAGCTAAAGAAAAGCCGATATTATTTATTATATGTTTGGATAAACTGTTGAATAAAGTTTTAAATTGGTAAATTTGCAATCGCACCACTTAGATCTGTCATTAGAATCTCTAATGTGAATGAAAACTAAGATTGAATCTAATTGACTGAATCAATCTGCAACTCTATGGTTTTGTATAGATTAAATATAAGGAAGCTGAAATTAAAGAAATAATGTTAGTACATCATTAAGATTGTGCCATTGTTCTTAACAGTGAAGAGGGTGAGAGATGCGGATGATTTTATTCATATTATCCACCCCTATAAGAAAATGGCCACCGCTGGATGCAGTGAAAGATGGCGGGCGCATGCGCCGAGCCTCGCTCGATACGTGCACCCTCCGGCGGGTTAAACATTAATCCCACGTCAAACTATAACATATAAAAACAATAGAATTTAAATACGATAGTCACTACCACAACATCGGTCACTGGCACACACAACACTATGTGACTTCAGCTTTAACCTCGCTATCGTATAAAGTTCAACAACCGGCAGCTCGCTGGACCTGAGAACAGAACACACAAGACAAACAAAACAACACAACAATTTTGGACAATACAGTACAGCTGGAGTGCTCTCGGTGGTCTGGATCGTAGTTTGGGCTACGTCCCCGCCGGTTTGTCCCGGCGCAGCAGTAGCCTGGACGTACTGCTGTGACAGGACAATATGGCGGGGACGAGCGGCGCAGCGGCGGCGGCGGGCGTCGGGCGGCGTGTGAGGAGCGCGCGTGGCAGCGTGCCCGCCTGCCCCTGCCCGAGCCCCGCCGCGCCCCGCGCACGCGCCCTCACGCCCTACACCCCCGCACACCCCAAGCCACTCCCTCCACACCCCTCAATGAACACCACCCTCAATCAACTATCGATTTTCTTATACAAAAAAATAAAACATTTAATTCATTATCTGTATGCATTCAACACTGGCCGAATAATGTCATTTACCTTTGCCTAAATCCAAAAATTCAAAAATGAAAAAAGGGCGGGATTGTCTATGGAGAAATTAGGTTAGAGGTCATCGACCCGGGAGGCTGCTTCCCTCTTCGTGCGGCGCTGCGCGGGCCGCGGGCAGGGCTTGCATGAAATCTTTCGCTAAAATTATTATTCCTTTTTGCCAGAAAAATAATACGAAAAGTTTCATTTGATTTGTTTTTCTTATTCAACAAATACGCTTTAGCTAACGGCTTGAATAGCATTATAAACTAGTACTAACAGATAAATTAAAATACGTAGTTTCAAACACCTTTCCACAAATTCCAATAAAAAAATCACCTTATTAGAAAAATTAAAAAGTATCCGACTAGAAAATTAGAACATATTCGAAAAAGGCTCGATAAAAAACCCGTGACTTCAGCTAATAAAATACGTATTTTAAATGATTTTTATTGTTGTCAAATACTGAACTTTTTTAGATATTGAACTTGCAAAAAAATCTACCAAAACCAAAGGTATTTTTTAATGGCAGCCCTGTGGTCTTTGAGCACTCGGCTCCACGCGGAGAGGGTTCAGCGCGGCCCGGCCGGCGGCCTGCAAAATGCCCGATCCGGTCGCCCACTCGACACAATGTGTTAATTGGAAGATTTAACCACGTATTTTGTCAACTACTCTTTCTATTGTACTTTTTCTTATCAAGAACATTTAAAGTTTTATCAATATTTTTCAATATTTTCATAGAATTACGTTTTATTTCGTAGGAAGTATACATAAATATAAACCTGAAAAACTTTGCCAACTACAAAAAGAATTTAGAAATAATCTAAGGTATACATTCCTCAGAGTAAGGTTAAACGTTTGTTTGTAGTTTAGTTTTGTGTTTGACAATTAAATTTCTGAACGTTTTGCTATTTTGCTATGAATGCTCAGAAATCAATGGAATTTTGTTTAGAACTCCCGAAATTCAACTGAATATTTGTATCGAAAATTCTACAGATACTGAATTATTGATATAATACAGACTATATTCCATCACTAATAACTGTCATATTTCGGTAAATTTATAAGCTTAGGTCCTAGTATAGTTATTTATCTATGGTTAGGTTATTTTTTTTATAAGAGAAGGCAAACGAGCTGCGAGATTACCGCTGAGATCATCGACACCCATGGAATTCCACAACTCGAAAGGAACTGCGGATGCATTGCCGAACTTTTATAAAGAGATACGATATTTGGAAGACCCTTAGACTTACTATACTAGCATTTTTACATCATTTTTTTCTGTGATTATAAGAAAACGCTATGTGAATTTATTCTATGTCCAATACTTACTGCACTTTTCATACGACTGTAATTCTAATAGTTACAGTGATTTCCAAAAGACCGCAGATCTATTTGAATGATATTGTTCAGTTTAATATGAAACGAAAACCACTATGAAAAGAATAGTGATAAAGGAGCGGACCGGGTCTAAGCTCTCTCCGACATTATGTTCTGCGAAAAGATAAATTGCCCACCACACTGATTTATTGCTGAAAAGAAATTTGTGTGGAAAAAATATATTACGTCCGTGCCGTAAGTTTGTGAAGGGAGATTAGTAGAAATACTGATTCTATTTAACAATCATTTATTATGCAAATCCTTTTCGCAAAGTTTTGAAGACGCAGGTGTTGTTGCCATTTAAAAAATTATAAATATAACCGAAATTGTGTTCTGTAAATGAAAAAAAATGAAATGTTTTTTTAAACATACGTTTTAACAATTTATAAATTTTATTGGTTTATTTTAACAAATATATTAAAGTTTAGTCGTTTCGTTTCATACAACATTTGTTATGAAATACTAGAGATCGGCGTAAAAATTACACAATATAATTTAAAAAGTACAATGCAGCAACTACGATGCCGTTCAACCATAACGGCATTATCTCTAAACGTTAAATTGCATAATGTAATGGTTTATTTCATTCATTCAAATTTCAAACAACGTTAGTTCAAAATCAATATCTTTGACCGGGGTTAAGTTAGCTTTTCTTGACAGTTTTTCGTAAACAGTTCTTAAACAAAACAAATATTTATTGCCAAATATGTAAGTAACCTATGTAATCTTTGTTAAGGCATATAAGAGAAAGAAGAGAATTTAGATATAAAAGTTGTAATTTTTTAAACATTTTTATTATTTATTTTAAAATATGTGCTAAAGTTCTTAGAAGCTAACTTCACCATCGTCAAAATTGTCAATAGATCGCAACACAGATAAACTATGACTTATTGATGTTATTGTTTGACAGTATTGAGTATTGTTTATTAGACAAATAATTGATGACTACAAAAAATATTTTAATTTATAATAGCAGCTCGTATTACAATGGAGTAATGGAATTCCGTGAAGTTTATTACGTGCAAACTGATATGCTCGTGCCTATGTAATTGAAACATTTATGTTATGTGTTGAAATTTAAGAAAAATTAAAAACAATTTTTGTGCACAAAATGTTACTGGCAGAAGTGCGTCTGTCACTTGTTTTTCCTTCGTGGTTTATACTTTTTTTCAATCTCAAAGCGTCACTTCGTGAAAGTGTATCTAATTTGTTATTCTCTGTCCGAAATTGTAGATCGATTTCGGTTACGGTCGACAGCGATAGTCTCAGTTGTTGATTTAGGCGCGTAGTTATTTGTGATCGGTGTAACATGATGGGCCTGTATTCCAGCGGTGCGCTGGGCGGCGTGGAAGTGCTGGAAGGCGGATTGGTGGGAGGAGAGCTGACTGCTCACGTGCTGAGCGCGCAGGCCGCCGCACACGCCGCAGCGACTGCGGCCGCGGCGGCGCATCAACAACAACAAATTGCTGTACAACAAATCAGTAAGTTCAACATTATATTCATCTTAGCAACACAAAATAGCCTACAAAACATGTAGTGAATAAAAGGACATTTTATTTTAAAAACTAATAAGAATATTGTCAAACCAACTAGACACTGACAACAAATTTTAAAGATTGCCTTAAAAATGTTCCTCCATACCAAATGTGAAGTATGGAAAAGAAGAAGAAGATTGAATTTAATACTTGTTTTGTTTACTTTTTACAACATATGTATCAATTGATAATGTAATTTGTTAGTTTACTCAATTTGTTGTACCTGTATATTGCTATCAATTGCTTACAAAGAATAAATATGACAAATTTTTTTAAATGTGGCAACAATTGTTGACCCGCAATAGTTTAAACTACTTTTGAAATGAATAGATAACATATAAAATATGTTTTAATAAGAAATTGTTGTTTATTTTTTTTATTTTAATTTTTAAGCCAATTATTTGTTGACAGTATTTTAAACAAAAATTGTTTAGTACTCAACCACTAATCAACTATTCATAGTTTACCATTGATACATTCAGTATTAAAGTTTATTAATTATCTAGCTGTAGACCGCAACTGAGTCTGTACGGAATTCAAAAAAACTTAATAAGTAGCCTATGTTCTTCCAGACTATGTTCTACATCTGAGACAAATTTCATCAAGGTCTATTGAGCCGTTCTGGACATAACTTCAAACAAACATCCATCCATCTAAACAATCGCATTTATAATATTAGTAAGATAATACAAAGTATCCTAAACTGAAATTATTGTTCTAATAATTTGTTATAAACAAAAGAGGTTTTTAAGGCTTTGCTGAACCTCTAACAGCTAGTACATAATATTTTAAACAAGTTTTCAAACATAACTATGATCTTAGATTTTTTTTAAATTCATATAGTGTGGTTGATTAACACTGGTAGGTATAACTTTATTGAGTCAATTAAGGCTAATAAAACATAAACTGCTAGTAAAATTGTTAAACAATAGTTGTATAAATTCACAATTATTTTACTTCTGCTATAGTTGCTTACAAGAAAAAAGAAAAAAAAATCTTCACTTTAAACGGTCATAGATTCATTAAAAACCACAATAAAAATTTGTTGGTTTGGTCAGTTTTTGTCAAACAAAGTTGACAATTGTTCAGTGACAAGCTAGCCATTTTTACTAGATTCCCTCTCCACAGAAACATCACCGTCTTCCGGACGGTCAACCCCAGTGAACACGGCGGGCAACAGCGGGGCTGCCTCAACAGGCACCACATCACCGTCCCCCAGCAAGCTGTTTGTTGGGGGTCTTAGCTGGCAGACGAGCTCGGAGAAGCTGCGGGAGTATTTCGCTATGTTTGGACCCGTCTCTGATGTGCTCATCATGAAGGATCCTGTCACACAGGTGAGGGGAGACATGTGACACGTGCTGTAGAAAATAATATGACGAGACGGTCAGGAAAAGTGATAGGTACAGTCGCCTATTTTTGTGGTGCATAGTTTTCAGAATTGAAAATTGCTTCCCACATAATACTGTACATCGTACAGCAAACTGTCATAATGGGCTTTAGTTTAATATGTTTTTATATTTAATGGCCTTTGGTCGAAATTGATGTAAAATAAACGTCGTTGAATGTACAGTCATCTTCCATAGCGGTGTAACAGTTACAAGAAAATTGCCTTACAACTTACAATACCTCTGATTACTTTATAGTGTTGAATACGCTATTTTTACAACATTTCCAGTACTGTTTTAAAGCGTAACAGCTGATCTAACTGTCATCTTGTCAAAAGTGGAACACCACCAGCTAACCTCACTGTACCAATCAAATGGTAATTTTGTCAGTGCATCCGTACAGGCTTGTGACGTAAATGTCTCGCTACGCCCCTTTCAAATGCCAATGTCTAAATTTCTTTTCGAAAAAATATTTTATTTAATACAGACTGGAGGCAAGTATAAATTTAATTGAGCTTTTATTCCTGATCGTCTCGTCGAAAATATTGCTTATAATTTTTTTTTTTTGGTTACAATCAAACTGTTGGATTCCTCTGTCACTTGAGGTCTCTGAAACTCAAAAGGGATGGTATAATTTTTTTTTTGACAACCGTCATCTTTGTATCGGCGTATATTAAAATTTGAAACAACAAATTCCAGTTAGGTGTTCTATTTGTAGTCGAGAAGATTGCTGTATATGAGAAATATTTTGTTCGTCCAAAGAAGGCGGAATAGGGAGGGTAGTTGAAGATTTGCCGTCGTGTGCTCAAAGCGGTCAGTGTCAGCTTGTGCCTTGCGGCAATAGGTTGTCTGGAATAGGTAGTGCGTAGGGTAATGTAATCAGTGTCATTTTTTGGGGAGATTGTTGTGTCATAAACTGGAATTTATGTTCAAATTTGTAGCAAATATATTAAATTGTTTTTTAAAAACTCACTCTCTTTGCTCGTGCTTTTGTATTCGTATAATATTTTTTCTTATATATGTACTTTATATTGTTAATCAGCCTGAAATCTGATTTCTCGCTCGCTTTCTCTCTGTCTGTCCGACTGTCTGATTCTCTCGATTATGCCCATTTATTTCGTTACCAAACTTTGATAATTTCAACAGTTTTTTAATTTGGTCAATCATATCTGAAGCATTATTTTTGCGAGTTTAGCTAAGTATTTAAATGTAATCTTTCTTACTGGTTTCTAGAAAACTAAACTAAATTCGCCTAAGTTCGGTGTATGTACCGATGACTGGATCTCGTGGATTGGTACATGTACGCGACTGCGAACTAAGTCACACTAGTATTGGTTAAGGATCCTCGAAGAACTAGTCTGTACTTACAACAGATTAAACATTAGTTTTAGACGTTGATTAGTTTATTAAAATGTACAATGAAAGCTTCATAAATGTTCTCAATACGAAATCTACCAAATATGTCGTCTATATTGCAGCATTGAGTAATAGGAGTGAGTGTTGAAGTTTTTTTTTTCATTGGTTTATGACACAAAGTTTACATTTGGGCTATGGTTGATATTTTGTATATAGGAACACTAACAAACCATTTACCTAGATCAGACTGGCATGCTAGTTAAACTAACAAAAGTCTATATGCGTAGGCACTTAAATGCTCTCTATAGATCTACTAACAGTAACTCGGGTAGTTCTTAGCTCTATAATGTTGCCATGTAATGGCTCAATATTTTGGTAACTTTAGTAACTTTATAAGTTGTAAGTCAAAAGACAAATTCTTAATTTTTTTTGCAATCACACAGGTAGAATTGTATTTTATTACAATTGAAAATATTTTTAATATCTGTATTATACCCGATTTGGTAGTAATTTCTGTCTCAATTCGTAGTATTTTTGTACCGATTTATTGCTATTATAGACTTCTATATTAAGTACTTCCTTTCTACTGCTATTCATCAAATAGTTAAATTCCAATTCAATTGAAGTATTTTGAAATACCTATGTTACACAAATTCAGTTGGTACATATTTTTCAAGTTGATATTCTTTACATCATTCGACATGGCAACACACAAGTGTTACACACGTATTAGTTATTATAATACTGTACGAATATTTAACGTTTGATTAGGAAACTTGGCGATACTCATCAATTAAAATACCACTAGTTGCTGTAATTTGTTGTTGTTAGAGCGGCGAGCACGCAGTACGCCACACAACTGTTAGCTGAGTGTCCTCTTGCCTGATACAACTTAATTTTGTAAAACCTTAGCTCTAGTTACAACCCGAAGTCTTAGTTTGTGTAAATACAGCTCTCTCGATCACTTAACAGATTGTTCATCGTATACGAGTGCCATTACTTAGATCCCCTAGCGAATGACTTCGGCGTTAGAGTTGCGTACTAACGTGCGCCGCGCGCAGCGGTCGCGCGGCTTCGGCTTTATTACGTTCCAGGAGGCGGCCTCCGTGGACAAGGTGCTGGCCGTGCCCGTGCACACGCTCGACGGCAAGCGCATAGACCCCAAGCACGCCACGCCCAAGTCCGCGCCGCGCCCCGCCAAGACCAAGAAGATATTCGTCGGCGGCGTCGGACAGGACACGTCCGCCGATGAGGTCCGCGCCTACTTCTCTCAGTTCGGTCTTGTAGAGGACGCTGTGATGCTGATGGACCAACAGACGAAGCGGCACCGCGGCTTCGGCTTCGTCACCTTCCACTCGGAGGAGGCGGTGGAGCGCGTGTGCGACATACACTTTCATACCATCAAGAACAAGAAGGTGGAGTGCAAGCGCGCCCAGCCCAAGGAGGCGGTCGCCGCCGCACCTCTCGCCATCGGCAAGCGGCTCGTGCTGCGCCCCGGCCGCGGCCTGGTGTACGGCGGTGTCGGTGCCGTGCCCACCGTGGGCGCGGTGGGCGCCGTGGGCGTAGGCGCGCACGCGTACCGCTACGCGCCGTACGCGCTGCCCACGCCGGGCGCGATCGTGGCGCCGCCGACGCCCGCGCCCACGCCCACGCTGCCGCAGTTCGGCGCGGCGTACTCGCTGGCGGGCGTGGACATGTCGTCGTTCCAGGGCGTGGACTGGAGCGCCATGTACGGCCTGCCTATGTACATCTAAGCGGCCTCTGTACATCTCCGGAAGCCCCACACCCGCCTAAAGAGGTTAGGTTGAAGCAGCTTTTTAATTTGTTTTCTCTTAATAGTTCCTACGTACTGTCGGAGTGAGGGTCGCGTCTTGCCGGACCGAGAGCCGCACGACAATTATCAGTATTCGGCGTTCATCGGCGTAGGTTTAAGTCAATTTTTTGAACTCGACAAGCAATATATGGCCCCCGTCTCGGGACCGCAGGCAAAGATACGCATTTCTTTTTTTATTAAAAATTAATATAAGGCGAAGATCTCAGATAATATTATAGTTTGAGCTGAAGGAAAGTAATTTTTTCGTGTATCTGTCTTGGATTTAACGGTAGTTTGTAGTGCACGATCGTTGGTCATTAATTATTATTATTTATAAATTGTATACTCGATGAATCTCATGCAGCTCTGTATTTTTTTTTCGTAATATAATGTGTGCACTGCCCTCGGACGCCATCTGACGCTCTTGACGTCAACAACGTCAGTATACATGTTTGATGCCATATTATTGAGACGAGTTAATTGTGCCAAATCACATTTATTGCATTGCATTGTAATTGAATCGAAGACAACGACGTTAAATACAAAATTTCCAGTTAAAATGTTATTCTCAACTTTTAAAACATGATACGAGACAAGTCCAAGTTCGATTACTAACTTAAATTATCCCCAGTTTTGAATACCTTTTCACAATTTGGACTAAATA
Organism: Papilio machaon; assembly: GCF_912999745.1. Classification (NCBI taxonomy): domain Eukaryota; kingdom Metazoa; phylum Arthropoda; class Insecta; order Lepidoptera; family Papilionidae; genus Papilio; species Papilio machaon. Next base: position 4,250,083 of record NC_060013.1, on the reverse strand, counting down.
AACATGATAGGCTCGAATTTATTGCTAAAATTATCAATTACTTGGCGACGCGTCACAAGGCAGAAGAGGGTCAGTCATTTTACGATACTCTCCATACATATCTAACTCGAGTGGAAAGCAATCTCATATAGCATTATTTATGACTTGGTAGTTTTATTATAGCGCTGTCCTAAAATATCGACTCGGTGACTCTCGTATTAAACGAATCGTGAAAAAATTTTACAAGTTTCGAAATGTGGGTACTTTTATAATTACATATAAACTATAATCAGAGGCTAAATAACGAGAGTGAACGAGTCGGAAATGGACGGGACCTTAGTATTTACTTATAATTGATTAGTATAGCTGTTGAGGGAATGCAAACTAACACCAGAATGTCTCGTGACAATAAGCTAAGTTTAAGCCGCTGTAGATTGTCGCGTCACTTTGCCTGGGCCCAAATCTCGCTCACCATTTTGTATTATAGTTGTTTTCTTATACGATATTTTGATGTAGTTTAGTTTGGTACAATTGGTATGTTGGGTTTTCGATTCTCCGCCTCTCCTTGGGTTCAGTGCATGTTATTTGTGTATAATGAAAGTGCCAACTGTAGTCGTATTAGATTGCTAATTAACTTTACACAAGTTTGATTGGTAAAGATATTTTGGATCGCAACGCCTAAGCTCTCTTTACTCATATTTATTTATAATCAACGTAGTGTTAGATATAATTATATGATATACTCTTAAAAGCAATACTTAATACTTACACACTGTGATTAGACAAGTATTATACTATAATTATAAATAAAAGACGTTTTATGGTTGTGTTCGTGCAATTTGTAGATTTAAGTCGAAATTTTCTCGGACAAGGTCCTACAGTATTTTTGAATATTTCGTGGTAAATTTTCGGGTCTCTGAAGTACTTAATTTAGTATCGTACTTAAAAAAAAATCTTCCGATACTTTCAGTTAATTTTATTGTACTTAACTTGTATTGGACAGTATGTTATTACGATGCATATCTTACATTTTAAACTTGCTGAATTTGCTCATGTTTCGATAATAATGTTTGGAATAGTAACAATATTTCTTAAATAAAAAATAAGCAGGGTTGTCTTTGAAATTTATAAGGGGCGTTCCTTAAGCCGAATGGCAAACTCCAAATCCTGAATTTTTTTAAAGTTGATTATAATAAGACTTTTTTATCCCTCCTAGAAAACTGTTGATTCTTACGTGGCTCATATTGAATTACGGCATCTATTTTTATTTAAATGCGGCAAAAAACCAGGCAAAGTGACGCGGAGACAGTAGAGCCAAATGCATGCGGTAGCTTCGCCGGCCTCATTCCGACGCCGGCCGGCACACACCTTGTAACCTTGCTGTGTGGAAACACAACTAACTATTTATCTTTTACTACAAATTCATTCTAAATACATATATTAAATGAGGTACTTAAAGTGTATTAGTATTAGTGAAGTTTCAATTGACCCAGTGTTCGTACAGTTTATGGAATTCCTGTTTCCACATTACAAGGCTACCGAATGCTATACCACATGTGTACACTTACCTATCCTTATTATAGCAGTATTCTTAATATAAGTAGGTTAGAACCTCCTGAGATTATTTGCGATTGCCGTGTTTTTTTCCTATCGAACTCATCTAAATGCCACGACTCGTACAAACATGGAGGATGTGTAACTGTATTGATTGCAAATTTCTCGTCCTCGATATTCCTTTCTAAGGAATTATCCTTTGATCTCTTGCCAAAATGAATGTTCAATTTGATACATAAAAACTCGGCAATCGCGACGCCCAATTATAACATCTTTTGTATATTAGCATTTTCCTGAAATTCTCAGTATTAGATGGTTGATAATATTATTGTGATGTCTCTTATTTGGTAATATATTCGCTGGTGGCCATCGGGCACTATGTCTGGTGGCCGCAATGGAAACTCATATTTAAAATGTGTACTTAATTTTTTATATTATATGTATTCCGTTGCGTGAAGTCACTCCTGTCCGGAGCGATTTTGCGCATATGTTATGAGAACATATTTTTATTTTTTTCTCTCTAAAACACTTGTATTAGTTACATTGGTAACGTTGATTTTCGCCGGCGTTCGTCGCCCTTGTGATTGAAAGAGATTGTTTTTTTTATTTTATGTTTAGGGGGAGACGGGCGCCGACTGTAGGCTAGCCGTAGTTATTTTGTATTTAGATGACTTAGTGATTGCCCGTACATATTGTATGTAATGGAGCACCTAGCGATACCCGATGTGTCATTACATTATTAATATTAGAACAATATATTGTGTGTTTTATTTCGCTTTGCTCCGACAGCGGGGTTAGAATCCTTTTGTGACGGGGTGTGGTTGTTTCCTTCACGACATGCTCATATATAGTTAGTTTGCACGTCGAGTCAGTTATCCTTTGCCGCGTAGATTGTGTTGCGTAATTATTGCCAGCTGGGTAAGTATGGGGCGGGTGGGGGATGAGATGGCGGCCACTAGGTAAGTCGGCAGAGTAGAGAACATTGAGGCATGCATATATATATATTTATAATTATGTTATACTACTATATAGCGTAGATTAACGCGTCTTGTATATTCGTGACTAACACTCGACTCTCACTTGACTCGTCTCACAGAGTGAGGATAGGGCATGGTTGGCATGGATTTATACACGATACCGAACGAGTTTCTTCCAGATTCACTGTCAATTTTTCAACGGGCGTTCGCCACACATTGGTTGTGAAACGTGCTATTACAGTATTGCTTTCCAAGATTGTACTTTACTTGAAATTGGAAAACTGAACGTTGCAATGCACCGTTTCTGAGACTACCCTCATACGTGATACTTTAGAATAAAGTGATTGAGTGACTTCAATAACGGTTCGTTCGCAACGGTGGTTTCTCAAATCTCGTAAACGTGCAGTATATCTTTCAAAGTAATATTAATGACGTAGACACGTAGAGTTAGGCCTTGTAGTAACGCTTGGCTTAAGGCCTCCAGTCTTCCTCGTTTAACGTTTAAAGTCTTACGAAATTAATTTGCCAAAAATATCAAGCCAAAACTAATTCGTTTGCTCAATCGATTCTAGATTATTTGGAATGATTCCGCGTGTCGTTTTGCAGCCCAAGTTAATACGCATCTAAAAGTTACTGTTTCGTGTTGATATCTGTGTCGTGAAATTTTATATCTATGAATGCCAAAAACGACCGCTTTCTCGCTGGTGTAGTTTAAGGATAAGACAATAATTTAAAAAAGGGGACGTTGCCAACACGGAAGTCGAAAAAAAATATTGTTACGACGTGATGCCATTTTACACATACATTCCTCTCTAGTCATTTTTTACTTAAGGTATTTGTTGAGTGTTTTACGATGACAATTAGAAACTGCGAACCCTTATCTTGCTCAATACTCGTTCTTGCCTCGTAGTTGTTACTTTATATCGTATGACGGCTTGTAGTTTGTGCCATACACGACGCCACAGCACTGCGACATCAGTAGTCACTCCATAGCTTCGCAATTCCAGGCTCTCTGGACCAATGTACGACAAAAGTTTAATTATATATTCTCGACTATTAATAAGGTTATAATATACATGGATTATTATACAACTTTTGGATTTGTATAATATAAAGGTAATGTTAAAAAACTAAATAAAAAAAAATACTATGTTGTGTGTTTGAAACGTGCGGCAGACGCTAGAGTAGTGACGTAGTAGACGTAGTGATTTTGAAATTTTACATACAATATACTATAGATATGTTAAGTATAACTAATCGAAAGCAATAACGTTATTCTTATAAAACTAGTAGGCATCGCGCGCCGCCGCCTGATGTGTCGCGGCACGTGATATATGCATTTGCACGGTTTGTCCGCTAGAGGCGCGGGGAGCGAGGCGGTGGCGCCATCTTGAACATGTTATACACTCAGCATACAAGATATTTTTGTATATTAGAATTCGGTGTATTCAGTAGTGAGTTGGTATTTGTATTTTAAACGTTGATACTCGTGATAAAATTACAAACACTTGTTCATAAGTGGAAATATGTGATTTACTTGTTTAATGTAGGGCGGACTCGCTGCTTGGGGCGTGCGGCCATGTTTGCTCGTTTGACATATATCAGTGTTTCCATGTGTGTGCAATAAAGCTTCAAACTTTAAAATTTTACATTATACATAATCATAGCGTTAAATTTATAAATGGCTACTTATAAAAGCAAAGTCATCGCTATCCTTAAAAGTTTATTTCTGATTTTAAACAATAATTAGCAGCCACAGATCTTACAGTTGTAATATATTTGTCATTCTTGTTCTCTGTGTTTTTCTCTTCATAAAGTAATTTAAATTAATAATACATATATCGTAAGATGTTAGTCATTTAAAAATTCTTTTTCTGTCTGTTATAAATATTATTTCCGTTCCCTACCTATTTTGTAAGATATTTTTAACTTGGCAGCACCACTGATCTATTTTGGCGCCATTTTCAGATGTCAAAGTGACACTACCGTTTTGAAATTGCAAAGTCGCAATAGAGGCTGTATTATTAACATTCCTTTGTGTATATTTTGTGTAATCGCATTTTTTATTTATGGTAGAGTACCTGTTTGGATAAGGTAGTTTTTATAATAGTTATAGTAGATATGGGCTGTTTTTATTTTACCTACACTGATTGCTACAGATTATATTGTGCAATATGTAATGAATTTTTCTCTATTGTATAATAAAGTTGTCAGTTTTAACCCGTAGCTATAATTTGGGCGGGATCGGTTGCAGGTGTGTAGATTTCATTAAATGATTTAATTGAAATTTGTCCCGGACCATAGATTATATGATTTAAACTATTTAGACAACTCATATACTGGCCTATAATAACGACAATAAATGTAACTATTAGAAAAAAATTCTATAGTTTTTTCGATTGCATAATCTGTTATACATCTTCAAAATAAACGGTACTAATGGCCAAGAGATGTTTTTGTTGATCAATCACATGGTCTATGCGAAGGGATTTTAGTGAGAGTGACGCTTCCGTTGTTAAGATACACTGAATGTTTTTTTGTAATAGTACCCAACATAGGGTGGTAATAATGTAGTTATGTATCTACTGCGCCTGTTTTGAGCGAGAATTGAATCATAGTTACACTATGCTTCGTATTCGGACGGCGCCATACAACATAGGCGGGGACTCCTAGAGCCCTTAGCAACGCTGTAGTGCGCAGGCCGCGCGCCTCCTTTCGAAGCCTTTGAAGTAACAAAACATTTTCTATGGTTCATCTTCACTTAGTCAAGTATTAGAAATAAATGGTAATAAACACAGCCGATCTTTCATTTATCGCTTTTTCGTACCTTCAATTAGTTTTACTATATTATTATTTTTTTAATACCAAAAGTAAAGTACCGTAGTCAGCTTCGAGCCCCATTTTGGGCGCCAGTAAAGATCATTTTATTAGTTTTGAATTTACCCCCAATTTTGAGTAGTGTCTAGTGATGTGGATAGTACGAGAAATATTCTTTCAGTGTATATTTGATATAGCCTCTACGAAATGAAGTACGATCTTGAACTGAGACAAGTGTGACATCTGTTTTATAAAATCAAGTTAGCAACTCTATATACACTTGTCAGTCAAGTGAGTTCTTTTATTGACTAGCTATATCAGTATAGACTGTCTGGAGGAGTTGGAAGTTGGACATAGATGCATGGTGACGTCAGTACAGTACGCAGCGAGTTTTAGCGGTGGAGTTGTAGCGAGCATGACTGGGTGCAGACTGCTGACGATATCAAACGGACAAGAAGACGGAAGATCGACGATTGGAATTTTCTTTATACGAGACAATACTGAACGCTAGAACGAAACATCCTTTTGTGAAACATCTGTGTCTTTTCGGTAGACGCTTTGTAATACTGAAAAGAGGATTAACTTTGAGTTAAACTTATATTTATTGCTTGAATCAGATTTTAAGTTTGTTTTTTTTATCAATTGGTCAGTATTGTCTTGGTTTGCAGGCGACCGCTGAACCAGGCTGAGTTCATCCTTGGTGTCCTTTCAGCCCTTATAGAAGTGCATCCCAGTAAACTAGATCCGTAGACGAATAGACATATTTGGGTGCTGGGTTTTACATGTTGTTATATAATTGTAGTTGAATGAATCAGTTTTTTTTTCCTTACAATAGTGAAAAGACACTTGAAATGCTTTAAAGGAGTTTATTTTTTAAAATTATCGAGTAGTGTACGTAGTTTCTAGTAGTTTAATATATTAGATGAGAATTTTAAAAGCATATCAATAAACCCCATGATTAGACACAAACATGTTGTGCCTTAATTTAGTTTTTCTTCGGTATAAATAATGCTTTGTCGATGGAAATGCTGGCAACTCTAGACGTAGAACTCGGACCAAAGACAAATAGCTTGGGAAATGGAGACAATATTTTTTGTAAAAATTTATCGTTGTTTTTAAACTTTGGCGTTGAAACGTCGTTAAATACATTACGAATTAGAGGTTTTTTTTCTGTTGTTTTTTTACATGATAGTAGTGTATTTTATAGAAGACTATTTGTGAACGAGGAACAGTAAAATAATAGCGACCCCATCAGTCGTAGTACAAAGTAAATTAAGTATTTTGTAATGGAAATTGTAATGTCATTTTTGACATGTCTTCCTTAAAAACGATAGACTGATGTTAGACACCCGTTATGTATTCTTTGATATCCCGTCTCGCTGGGATGCACTAGATTTGGTTTTACGTAGGTATGCCATAGACAATGTGAGGGCGCTTGTTCGGACCTCGATCTGTAAAGTTTGACGTTTAAACTTTTTAAATCATATCATTAAAGTCAAAGACATGGTCTGAAAAAGTGCTTTTTCAAATCATTAAGTAAAAGAATGGTTTTAAATTGATAGTAGATAAATAAAAGTGTTCAGTAGAAATACCCCTGTACGAGACTAAAGCAGAGTGCCTCATAATGTGACAATATCCTTAGATCACGTATTTCAGTTAATATTGTCTGCAAATTTATTTTTACCACTTTTTTTGCTTGTTGCCGACTTACCGTTTTATTTAGTAAATTTAAAATTTAATAAAATCACAACGAGTGGTAAAAATTAATACGTTAATCTGTGATTGTATGGACTTGTAATTATTTATTCATTGGATACCTCGACGATATTTCTAGTCACTTTAGTTTACCGTTTAGTAAAGTCGAGAAGATGTTGATTTTGTTTCAGTTTGAATTTGTTATAGTTTAGAATTGTTTTTGCCAGTTTTATTTGGCATGACGGCCTGGGTCTCGTGCGACAAGGCATATCTGAGCAGTCTCGTGCGAGCCACAAGTCGTCAACCAACATTTAGTTAACACCTGTATATATCTAGTGTAAGAAGATGTCATACTCAAAATATTGTGTGTGTTATTTAAAACATTTCCCTTTCGTATTAGGGGTGTCTTTAGATTAGGTATTTTCTCTAACTCTTTCTTGTTTGGAATATTTGAAATTTGAATAATAGTTCTTTTCTATGAATTCCGAGTAGTTTTGGTCGTTTATAAAGTATAGGGTTTGGGTGAAGTGTTTTTTTTTCTTTACTATGAACTGATCAATGGTAAAATTAACTACTTGTTTTATTTTGATGTGGTTCGTTTGTACTAATTGTAAAATTTGAACAATGCTTCACTCATATCCCAAGTGTTTTTAGATTACAAATTATTATAATAAAGTGCCCCCACGAATTTGTAATATTTTAAAACCTAATAACCTAAAATTCATATTTACATTTAGATCTAGTAGAACGTGGTTTGTAATTCATTCTTTTATCGGGAATGTATAGATTTTTTACTGTAATTGAACTATATATCATTATAATGTATGGCAACACATTTGTTCTGTCAAACTGTGTTGTCATATTTCAAGAGGGTAATGTGATTATTTTCATTTACGATTGAATAAAATCGATATTCAGGTAATACAAAATATTATTGGACATCTTGCCTTGGTAATGGTAAAAATGCAACTAAAACATCGAGTATCATTAAACTTGTTATAACAAAAGAATTGATGCAATTTCAATTTAAAAAATACTGTTCCAACCAACCATAAACTTTTTTTATCACCATATGTCATAGTTTATACCAACCAACATTATCCTAAAGGCGATTTGAAATATAAATTGTTTGATAATGATCACATATCCTTAGAGTATTCAAACAAGGTTCTATTTATCTAGTCGAGCGTAGTTTTTAAATATGAAGATATATGTATTGAGAGTTTTAAATTAGCTTTGGATATAATCTACATGGTAACACTGGCTGGCGCGGGAAAGAGCCGCGCGGTGACATCGCTGCGATTTAAAATTCGAACAGTTTGAAAATAAACGGTTATTTAACAATTCGACTTGCAGTTTTATTAAACGTATTTGTTTTATAGTCTTGTTTCCTAATTCCTAGCTACGCATAAATATCAAACTTATAGAATACAGGAAAAACTATTGAACATTGGTAAAGAGACATACACAAATATATACACGTAATTTTGCGTGTATCTTTATAAATATAAAAATATGATGAGCGTAAGCTTCACATGACTAAATTATCACTAATCATACAAAATGAGAGAATAATAGAAAGTAAAAGACTAGTTAGACAAAGAAAGTAAATAAGGATGACAGTTATGGTGTGCGCTGAGAAATGGTAAGTACGAAAGAATACAGCACAAATACAACTGCCTGGCAATATGGCGAGCGTAGGCCTTCAACAAAAGAATGTGCTGAGGACTGTCAAGGTTCATCGCACAATACAGAGTTAATATGGAATTTTGGGCGTAAATTCCAATATTCACTCTATTATCTATTGAATAGGTAATCAAAATACAGATTAAAATAAAATACATTATAGCGACATCTGTTATGATAAATTGTAATGTACCGTAACTTCATCTATCTATCTTCTATCTATATATATAAAAATGAATTGCTGTTCGTTAGTCTCACTAAAACTCGAGAACGGCTGAACGGATTTATCTTACCTTAGTCTTGAAATGTTCGTGGAGGTCTAGGGAAGGTTTAAAAGGCGAGAAAAAATTCATACCGCTATAAAAAAAATTTTAACTGCGCGCGGACGGAATCGCGGGCGACAGCTAGTTCGGATATAATTTTTTAGCTTTATGGCGGCAGGAAGCTTGCGGACGAAGTAATATTGTGGAAGGCGATGGTGAAAGACGTATTCTCAAGTAATGAATTAACTAAGTTATACGAAGCAAAGGGTATTAATTGAGTAAAGCTCTAGAGAACACAATTAACGTCGGACAGCAGAGTATTGCTTTGTCCGTTGTGCAAATTAAATGAGATTACTATCTACTATATAAAATTCTCGTGTCTCTCTCGGGTTTCGAACTTGAACTCCTCCGAAACGGCTTGACCGATTCTCATGAAATTTTGTGAGCATATTCAGTGGGTCTGAGAATCGGACAACATCTATTTTTCATAACCAATTTCAAAACAATATGGGGGGGGGGGCATTTAGTTTTTTTTAACTGTGCGCGGACGGAGTCGCGGGCGACAGCTTGTGTATTTATAAATATAAGTGAGCTACTTGATTCACAGTGTATAAGTATTCCACGAACGGTCGAGATTCTAGACTAGGGGTTGCTAACATGATTAGACCAGAAATCTACTGTTTACTAACGAAACCCAGTGTCATCAATTACAAAGTTGTAATCTCAAATGAAACAGCCATAATGCACAATTATATGGTATTTTTATTTTAGTAAAAGAAAATAAACCCTACAGTTATTCTTAATAAATTATTTCTTTATGTTTTACGTTAGCTGTCGCCGGCGATTTTGTCCGCGTGGCATAAAAAAATCTTTATAAGTAGCCTATGTGTTCTTCCAGACTATGTTCTACAACCGTGCCAAATTTCATCAAGATCTGTTGAGCTGTTCCGGAGATAACTTCGAAAAAACATCCATCCATCTAAATATTCTAAATATATTTAAACTAGCTTTTACCCGCGACTCCGTCCGCGCGGAATAAAAAATAGAAAACGGGGTAAAAACTATCATATGTCCGTTTCCTGGTTCTAAGCTACCTGCCCACCAATTTTCAGTCAAATCGATTCAGCCGTTCTTGAGTTATAAATAGTGTAACTAACACGACTTTCTTTTATATACAGTGAAACCTGGTTAAGTGAGACATCAAGGGACTTGCAATGTCGTTTCACTTATAGAGGTATTCCACTTACCCAGTGTCTCAGATATACAGGTATAAATAAATATCTGTCTCATTTACAGAGGGTTCCATTAATAGAGGTGAGAATACAGGTTATTTCAGTTTGACATTTTTCAAATAAACATCTGTATGATAGTAAAGCGAAACTAAAACTGAAGGTAATTGAAGCTCAAAATTCGAAGCTCAAAAAAAAAACAATGTTATCTCAGTTACAGAGGTTTATGCATATAAAATTTACTCGCTGTCTCAGTTATAGAGGTATCTATGATGATAAATCGAAAGAACAAATCCCAGATATAGAGGTTTACCTCGTCCCACTAACAGAGGTAATTCAGTGCCAAAGTGTTGGGACCTCAGCATGAGTTCCAGTTATGGAGGTTTCTCACTTATCCAGGTCCCACTTAACCAAGTTTCACTGTATATAGATATATTCGCATTTATAATATTAGGAAGATTAATTATTCTTTCTATGATCAACTAAAGGTTCATTTAGACTTATCCGGAATCGTACAAACAGTTGAAACTTTCCGGCGATGACGTTAGTAGTGTTAAGCGCTCTTATGTATTCCCATACATTTGTCTTGCTCTGACGCTACTGCTGAGCGTTCCTACGATTCGGGCTCTTGTCTAAATGTATCTTAGTCGAACGACCCCTGTTATAGACAAATCTATATACAACTAGCTTTTACCCGCGACTCCGTCCGCGCGGAATAAAAAATAGAAAACGGGGTAAAAATTATCCTATGTCCGTTTCCTGGTTCTAAGCTACCGGCTACCTCCCCATCAATTTTCAGCTAATTCAGTTCGACCGATCTTGAGTTATAAATAGTGTAACTAACACGACTTTCTTTTATATATATAGATTTATTGACATAAGATTTCTGTATGATATAAGAAAAAACAATAATGACATTCCAATGTACGAATTGATACCAGGTTTGTTCTATCAGTTATGAGATAATCACCGGTTTTTATAAAAATAATTAAATTCTGTATTTTTTAGAACATCTTTTCTCTATGCGCTACACTCACTGACTATTAAAATACAAAATGTCGTTTACACGAGTACATTTTACCTGAATTTTACATCACATCTGTCTAATGAAAAGCAAAAAAAAAAACAATTATAAACGCATTTCGCAAACATCTCACGTACGCGTACGAAGCGCTTTATTTGTTCCTTGAATAAACGACGCGAGCTTTCGAGCGCCGTAATTGCTGGAAAGTGTTCCCGAGGCTCGCGCGCTTTTCATATTTTTTAATGTCCGAGCATGCGGGCGGTATGTTCGCATTATGCCACGATACTTTCACCATACGTCTTACTAAATTCTTTATAGAATTGAAAATTATTGAAAAGGTTATGAAAATTAAATGTATTTACTTAAAAAAAATCTAACTAAAGTTAAAAAGTACAATGAAATAATATTAATAATATTTATTTTTTCGATTAGTAACAAAATGTGCCCGTGCTCTTTTAGACGTAAATCACAATTTATTCGAACCTGGATAAGTGAGTGTTCAAGGGATCGGTCGCGTCTCTCGCTTATCTCGGTTCGACTGTATATGTATTTTAAATACTTAAATCGGTATTACTTTGAAAAATAGCTACTATAATTGCTTAACAACGTTGAGTGCAATGGAACTTGAGTGCGTGGGCCACAGGTCGCTAAAACGTTTCTTATTTCCGACCACAACGCTCAAATAATGACAATGGCCGAGTTTAAATTATTCGCACGCGCGCTCGAGGAATGTGCTTTGATTTTTTAATCAAAGGCATAGATTAAAAATATTAGACGTTCATTTTGGCGCGCCAAATACTCTAGTAAAATTTATGACGTTTTGACAAAAAAAAAATTAAATCGTTCCACGGAAAATAATGACAATGTGCTTTTATTCGCAGTTTGCGCGAAATATGTAAAGCATTTTTATTTTTTATATTTTGTCCCCTAATTTTCAAAAAACCAAACCCAGGGACAAGTGTAAATCTGCAAGAAATGAATTGATTTTATTTTTGAGCATCATTAAACCTTATAAAAATATAGAGATTCCTTAATATATCATCAGAAACATACTAAATTAAGGTTTCAAACCATGTCTGAGTGTAGGGTTTGTTTGTGACACACACGAAATCACAAATTTTACGCGCGAAAACACAGGGCGGGAAAAATTGTGCAACTGTCAATGTCAGGCAGTGGTAACGGAGAGCGTATATCCAGCGGCTTAGAAAATTGTACAGAACGATAGAAAATAAAAATATTTTAACAAAATAAAGAAAACTAGAGCAATTTATTTTACGTAGACGTAATTCATAATTCTACAATACAGTACAGTACAACGACAAAACTAGCAGTCGTTTTAAATTCCTTCGAATATTGTTTTAAAAAATGCTAAAGTATGTGGAATATTCTCAACAAAAACCACTTACTATATTATAAGAATAATAAAAAAAACAAATGTCAGTACGACGCGACGTCATTGTAATCATTTTTCCCGCCGAACGAGCGCGCGGCGGACGTAATGGCCTGTGAAGTGATAAGCCGCGCCTCACATCTACGCAAAATTTATGACCCAGCCGCCGGTCTGACACGAGCCTCTAAACCTAATACAGATTAACCATTACACATTATATGAAACTAGCTATTCCCATGCGACTTCACCCGCATGAAATTCTATTGATTTTTGTTACACATAAAAACTTCCTTTTATTGTTTACATTGCGTAAAAATTTCAATTGCAAATGTCAAATTTTAAATGAAAACAAAGCCCTTCCTTATTGGCTGCGAATTATATATTAGGCTTTCATTGGTTAGTAAGTTTCGTCCCTTTGTCGCATAACGATTTTTTTTAATTTACTTACCCCCTAAGTTCAATTGCGTGAAAATATATAGCCTAAAGCATATGGTAAGTATAGGGCTTTTATAACATTACAATAGTATATTTCATTACAAATTAAAAGTGCGGAAAGTCTGTCATTGCAACGAGTTCCGAAAAATGTCTACTGTTGTACTGTTGACAGTAGGAACAAGTTGCAATGACGGTTCCGCACGTGCACTGAACGACTATATTTAATACAGTTGTGAAAAAATGAAGCAGATCACAAACAAACTTGGTTGTTTAATTTTCTTCGTGCAAACTCGCAAAGAAAGTTTTTGGAAAATGGCGCCAACCGTAAAAGAGAACTATGCCCATACAGCCAAGACTTCAGTAGATTTTATTTATTGATATGAAAAAAAAAAGAAATTTAATGAGATGAAATTTAATTAAACCTAACCTAACTCATTGAATCAAATCATTAAATCTGATATTGAAACAAATAAGTAACTTCTTTTTTATTTGCATGAATCATAAAAAATTATATGATTTTTTTTTCGTAAAAACTTCATGGTTGTTTTTTTCTTTTTAATAGAACTCATTTTGACAGTTGGGAAAGAGAACGAAAGAGTTCGGAAAAGGTAAAGACAAAGCACGATTAAAGTATGTAATAAATAGCCCACTTCCCGAACGCTATACGTCCCTGCAATACGCAACTTTTTGAGCAACTCTATTAAAAAAATAATTATTCAAAAAGATGCCGTGATTGCTACGATTGTGCGTGATAAAGAAGTGCGTTACGCCTTAATATATTAATAAAGGTAATAAACTGCCATAAACAACATTTTCTTCGTCAAATTAAAAAATTAAGTATAACCGACTAACGACCGTCTTTTTACTTTTAGTGTGGTTGCAAGAGTAGAAAAGGCGGGAGAATTACGCGTATTCTGTTAAACGTATTTTATATAAGTTACGCAAGACGTTAATAAATACATTGTAGTTAATTACAACATTAGTCAACACGAAACAATTCATCATGGCGGCCAGGCTCAGACGGACACAGCACCTGAGAGCGCCCTCTGGCGGCTAATCTGCGTCAGTCCAGAGTTATTAATTATATCAACTACAACCGTTTACCGTTGTAATAACAATGGTTACAATAATATAATAAATTCGGTTACAGTTACTTAAATTAATTTAAAAACTAGTATACTATTACAAAAATACAATATGAAAATGTGAAATCGTTCTTTTTGTTTATAATCTCGTCTCAAATAAAAAGTTAATTATTTATCCGCCATATAAGCGTAAGCTAATAACCGCTGTATTCACTTTTAGCTATTTTGGCGCCAACTCTAAATGGCGCGTTAAATGACCTGTGAACCTGATAACACGGTGATGGGGCACATTGCACAGGCGATAGCGATTTATCATAAGGTTCTAAACTACACATTTTCGTTTCCCCTAATTTTAATTTTCAAAACATTCATGTATTGGTCGCCCGCTCGACTTCGTCCACATGAATTAAAAGTTGAGTTTGTAACAGCGGGTGGAGACAAAAACATTCGATTATTGCTATCTTTAGTAGAATCGATAAAATGTGTCAAAATTTTTAAGAAATTTATATTGAATATTTTATTTAAGAATTTGTACTTTTATTTTCCAACTAGTTGTCACTCGCGACTCCGTCAGCGCGGATTTAAAATAAAGCTTAATTAGTAGCCTAAGTCTTCTTCCAGATTATGCTTTACATCTGTGCCAAATTTCATTGAGTTTTGGAGTTATCTCCAAACAAATATCCATCCATCCATCCGTCCATATAAACATTCAAATTTATAATATTAGTAAGATAAGATTAATATCATAGAAATCGCTTCTCTCGTGCATTTAGCTCACATCCCGTACACTGTTGTACAACTCATTGGTTTTCTATCGCTATTTATCGCCGCGGCGGATGATTTGTGACGTTACTGCGCTTTAATAAACTTTTATGAATTATGACGAATCAATTTTGATCGATTTCACAATAATCAACCTTTTGCTTTAGGATGGAATTTATAAAATTAAAAGATTTGACAATCTTGGCCATATTAAGTTGCCGAAACACGATTCGTATAGTAGCAGTAACGACCGCCCAGGGCGCTGAACAAAAGGGGGCGCTGCAAGCGCGAAAGTCGGATATAAATGGGCGCCTGCGGTACCCCTAAGTATCTTTGGAAGATTTCCCCCGACACGAACAAAAAGGGGAGTGTGTTGCAAAAATCTCGCCCATAGCGTCGAATATGCTAAAACAGGGCCTAATTTGGTTTAAAATAAAGAGGGTAATCTATCAGCGGGTGCAACAGAGTGACCAGCGCCGATTGTACAGATTTTTACATGCCATTATTAAATGACTTGACCAATACTCGTAGCTACCTCTATTTTGATGTGGTGTCTTCATTATATCTCCAAAAGAAGATTGGATTATCTTTAAATGATAGGGTCGTGGTCAAACGCAAGCTTATTCGATATAAGAAAAGGTTTACAATGCCACTCTTGACGTCATATCCTGATACTTAATGAACTAAATTTAGTAAATAAACTTATTTTTATGAATTTGACTTAGAAACTTCTAAGAGCATTATCAATTTAAGCTTACACCCCAGACGTTTACATAAAAGAAAAAACTAGATGGCAGTAGACGTTCAAACACAGAAATAAACTTTGTGAAACTAAATTAAACTAATCTAAAATGAATTATTTAACATTTGAGGTAACATTTGAATAAAGTAAATTAAAGTTTTGGAAAATTAATTTCGAAATATATTTATAAAAAAACATTAGAAAAAGTTTTGTGAAATAGGAAACTGACACTGACATTGACAATCAGATGATCGTAACATAACCTAAAAAATATCAAAGTGGAGAAATCGAAATAAATAAACAATACATATTATAACATACTTATATACAAAATGCGATATTTATCACAAATATTCCAACCTGTAATCACAATACCAAGGGATGTGATTATTAAAAATACTGAAATAACATGCAAAAGTCAAAAAGTAAGTCTCGAACAAAACAGATTTATTTTTAAATTTTTCTTTAATAAAACCTCGTTGGTCCCTTAGCTTCTTTTAGAATGTGGCCTAGTCCGACCGACCAGTGCTGGGTTTTTTACAATACTACCCTTAGCTCGGAGAGTACTAAATAAATTGGAAACTTTGGTACATCATTGTATGGAGGAGATTGGAGCTCAAAGGATGTCATTACCATCACTAACTGCTGCAAAACTTTGGGAAAAAACTGGCAGATTACAAGATATTGGTGTTGAATTATTAAAGGTTGAAGATAGACATGGAAAAAAATATGTATTGTCACCAGTGAGTATTGTTTTTTTTTTTAACTAGCAGTACCTGCAACTTCGTCCTCATGGAATAGTATCTTTGGATAGCATTTTGTTAAGACTGCAAAAAGTAGCTGCAATGTTTTGTCTCTGGTTGCAAACTCTTATAAAATTCATATATACTTTACTGTACCAAATACAAGCTTTTCATCCCCCCTTTCAACCTCTTACAACCCTTTTTCTGTATTAAAAAGTAGTCTAAAGAGTATATTATATTTTCGGACCACTGCTTACTTGCCACTGCAACTCAAAGGCGTTTTCGTTTCAGACACATGAAGAAGCTATGGCAGATCTTTTAGCTGATATCGGACCTTTATCTTACAAGCAACTACCATTACTTTTGTATCAAGTAAGTATTATATAATACTGGCAACATTGCAATGCTTAAGTCATTATAATCTAACATATGCATTCACTGTTTTCTTCTTTCTTCCTTTAACTAATATAAAAATGAACATTGTTAGATTAGCAACAAATTTCGAGATGAACCTCGTCCGAAGCATGGTCTGCTGCGTTCTAGAGAGTTCTCAATGTTAGACGCGTACGGTGCACATACAACACATACGTGTGCGAGCGAAACGTACGATAGAGTGACGAATGCGTATAGAAAACTGTTTGATACATTACAACTGCCAATACACAGAGGTAAGTAACTGTAAAATAATGTATTTATGTACAGTGTTGTCTCTGTTGTTTTCTAAGAAAATAAGCAGGATAAGAATGTTATGACGGAATACACTGTCATCATCCTCATCTCACTATA